>NC_138147.1:29132913-29462913 GCF_964199315.1 Orbicella franksi
AGCAGTGAAGGACGTAATCAGACATCTGCTTTGCCATTGTTTTTCGAGTTAGCTCTTGTAGACGAATACGATGGGAAGGGTAATATTAGTGATGTTTAACGACTAGACTTTAGAAGTTCTCGTGAACATAGCCTTAAATTAGAAGTGGTACTTAACATATCAGTGTGAAATGTTTCTCTAGCAATAAGATAGCTATCAAGAAAGTTTTCCTCATTGTTGTAATTAAATTTAAAAAATTGCTTCAAGTCGTAAGTTTACAACTTTGAATAAAGATGAAAAGCAACAACTTGACATTTTTCTCCATTTTTCTTACTCATTAACCATTGGTCCTTATTCCAGCTTGTAACATATGAGTTCCTTTGTTTTGCAACTATAAACGTTCTGTAAATTATGATAATTATCAGCAGACGTCAGAAGCCTATGACCTAGGCTAATCATTAATGTCAATTTCGTGTCAAAGTCCCAATACTCTACCAATGAGCAAAGAAAAGCAGGCAAACGGTATAACAGTACAGGTTTTATTGCCATCACAATAACAACTAAGGAAATTTGTCTCTTCTGCTCCTAGAATATATCGGTGCAAAGGTGGACACAATCTTTACTCCTCCAAAAATGCTTACTTTTAACCTGCAATGAAGAATAGACAGAATTCCAGATATATATTAATAATAAAATACATGACTAAAATATCATAACCCTATCAGAGATCGAGTGGTAGCCTAGTAGGACAAGAAAGATTGTTAGGAACTTGAACCTTCTTATATCTATATTGCTCTTAACTCAGATGAATGACAACACTTATTTTACGATTCAAGCAAGCACCTTCTCCTTAAGCTAAAAAATAAGATGAGGTAAGACTGATTTTTTTTTTTTTTTTTTTTTTTTTTTTTTTTTTTTGCCGTGGTTACTCCAAATCGAACTCCTCACGCCTATTTACAAGACCGGTATGAAGATTAATACAGCTTGGTAATAGAGAGAGTATTAAAATGGCATTTTTTTAAAAATACACACTCACCATATAGAGTTCTTATTGCGTCAGCGTCATCTTGAGTTAATCTAGGCGTTCCTGTCTTTCCTGTGGGCCACATAGTAGAGCCCCGAACGTTGGAGTGCCCCAAGCCCAACGCATGGCCTATCTCATGTACAGCTACATAAAGTACGGATACAGATTCCTTCGCCCAAAACCACCACCCAGTCGTAGTACCAGTTTCAGTGAAATAGTCGTCTTCATCGAAATGGATTCGTCCATCAGAAGGAAAAAAGCCTTGTCCAAATATTGACCCTGGTCCATCAAACCGAACTTCACATCGTCTTTCACCAGGAACACCTGCATGAGTCTTTCCGCCAAAACTGAAGAATAAAATTATATAAAAACTCTTTCTCAAAGATTTTAGTAGAATTCTACTAGCAGACTATTTTATATGCTGTAGTCAGATTGGCTGATGACCTATCGCGCATTATCGCTAGCAGCCATTAGTGTCCATGTACAAGGGCTGTGGGTCGTTCGCATAATGAAACATTTTTCCGTTTCTCCAAAATTTCAGCAAAGGTCTTGAAACATCACTGGATAATTCAAATTTCATGAAGACTAAAGGGAGCAAATTCGCTGTGATGCGACCTCAAAACATAACAGTTGTTCAATAGACTGAGGTGGTGAGCCCGTATAAACAGCTGCAAGAGTCAAACTGTGGGGACAATTCCATCCCCGCGTGAGTTTCTAACGGGTAAATATTGGGACTTCTTTATTTCAAATAAATTTTAGTCGGAATTCTACAAAAACAGTTAGAATATTCGCTCTCAAATAAATCTCGAGCTTAAAATATTTTTATTTCTTAGGCTAGGCAAGTTTAAACCAAACCTCACGTGCTCCAAAAATTATCCCAATTTCAATCCTCCTTTGCAAAATAGCCAAACCAAAAGCAATTTAGTCTCCCTAACGTTCCTGGACTCATTACCCAATATATAGTTTTTCATTTTACACACTGCAGTAATAATAATAATAATAATAATAATAATAATAATAATAATAATAATAATAGTAATAATAATAATAGTAATAATAATAATAACAATAATAATAAAATTTTCAAAGGCTTCAGTGATGATATAAGAATGAAATTTGAGCTTGAAAATTAAGTGTGCCAAAGCTACATTCAAAGGAGGCAAACTGGTGAAAACCGAAAACATCGAACTCGATGTTGGTACCACCATACAAGACCTCGAGCAGGAAGGCACCTACAAATACCTTGGTGTGAATGAAGGAGATGGGATCCAACATGCCAAGATGAAAGAGAAAATTCGGAAAGAGTATTACCGTAGAATTCGCCTGGTGCTCAAATCCGAACTTAATGCTGCCAACAGAATTGACGCAATCAACACTCTTGCTGTCCCAGTCGTCACTTATAGTTTCAACATCATAAACTGGAAAATGGAAGAACTTATGAAATTAGACAGAAAAACAAGGAAGTTCTTGACGATGGCAAAAGTGCACCACCCAAAAGCTGACGTGGACAGGCTATATATCCCTAAAAAGGCAGGTGGAAGGGGTCTTGTACAATTAGAAATTACCTACAAAACAACGACAATTGGCCTAAACACATATCTTAACAACAAAGATGATTACCTCCTCAAAATTGCGAGGGATCACGACCGTGGCAAGAAAACAATGTCCATATACCATCAAGCTGCAAAATACGGGCGAGAACTCAGCTTACCAGAAGCTGAAGTGGCAGAGAATGAGCCAGCCACGACCTATGCCCGAAGGGTCAAGCTGAAAGCCAAACACCAAGCTTTAGAACAACTCAAGAGCAAATGGGAAGAAAAGCCTTTGCATGGTCAGTACCCAAAAAGAACAAAAGAGAAGGATGTAGACCAAGACAAAACCCACAATTGGCTGAGTACACCTGGCCTCAAATCAGAAACAGAAGGTTTCATTATTGTTGCCCAAGATCAATGCATTAAGACCAACTATTACCGAAACAAGATCCTGAAAGATGGCACCGACCCAATGTGCAGAATCTGTGGGCAATTTCAAGAAACAGTTGACCATTTTGTCTCCGGATGCCCTGAACTTGCCAAGACAGAGTACATACAAAGACACAATAAAGCTTCAGCATATCTCCACTGGACAATATGCAAACACTATAACATCAAAGTACAAGATAAACACTACGAACATGAACCAGCTACTGTGACAGAAAATCAAAGAGCGACTATACTTTGGGACATGCCAATCCAAACCGACAAGGAGATAAAAGCAAACAGACCAGACATAGTGGTGAAAGACACGAAGGAAAGAACCTGTCTGCTTATCGATATGTCCATCCCCACAGAAAGGAACACCTCCTTGAAAACAATGGAAAAACTCACAAAGTACAAAGGTCTTGAGATTGAAATCGAGAAAACGTGGGGAATGAAAACAACAACTGTCCCAGTGATCATTGGAGCTTTCGGGCTTGTCAAGAAGGGAACAGATTCCAGGCAATATTAGAATAACAGAGCTACAGAAGACCGTTCTCCTTGGAACTGCGCACATACTTAGGAGGACTCTATCCATCAAGTAATCCAGCAGACTTATGACTGCCCTAGGCTCACGGATTGAACTCGGCACCATAAGTTAAAAGCGGCAAGACTTCAAGGACTCATAATAATAATAATAATAATAATAATAATAATAATAATACCCAGCGTCGAACCTGATCTTGAAGTCAGCTTGGTTAACATCGTCAGTCTTAGTAAACTTTAAGCGTGGTGCTGCGAAACTCCAGTGTGCAAAAGCCCTTTTCATGACTCTAGCTTGATCAGCGTGTGACATATCCTTCCCGTAAGCGAGATAATACTTGAAAGAGGTTTTCCGCCATTACTTCCTGTCAACGAGTATCTCTTTCGGCGCCCCCCGCTAATGTCAACACCCGGGTCTCCACAACGCGGTTTCGTCATCTCGTACATCGTGTCCTCGTCCAGTTCACCTGTGACCGGCAAACCGAAGAACTTCTGAAAATTCTCCATCGCCATGGTTTCGTTATGATTCCCTGATGATCTGTTTGCTGCGATGTACTGGTATTTTGTCAGATAGTTCTGTAAGGATATAATAGGAAGAGCTGCTAAAACAGCCGTTAAAACAGCCTAAAAACCTTAAATCCCCTGTCTCTATTTCTTTGCTTAGTTTTTTTTTTTTTTCTTTTTCTCGGAAATCTTAAATTAAAAGAAAACTGCAAGTAGTGAAGTCTAAGGCATAGTAAGAAGATAAAAGGGAGAAGAAATGTGAAGCTTCATCTTGAATGAAACATTCAGAATTCTCTAAACAGCAGTGAAATAACCATTCAGATGTGTTAAACAGTTTGGCATGGAGTGAGTTTCACTTAAACAAAGACATACCAAGTGCCAAATACCTGTTTGGAATTTGTACAAGGCAGTTTATAATATGGCTTCTGATGATTTTGTAGCGAAAATGAAAGCCTGATCTTCATGGGAATTTACTTATAATACTTGCCGTTAAAACTACTAGACATATTTTAGAAAATAAATTATTCCCTGCTGTTGCGAATTGCAGGTTTTAATTCTTACGGAGGGTCTCTTCATATGAGCCTGGTTGACTGGGGTAAATGTTTTCGTCTGTTAATATGGCAAATTTCAGCCCGGTCGATCGTGATGAAAGTAAAAAAACACAACCAATATGTGCCAACAAAAAGTTGAACCATTCGCGATTATCGTAGTTTTGTCAATCTTTTTAACTTTAAAAAAAGCGTATTCAAGTACTTCTGTATTGGAGATGCATACTTGGCAAACTTAAGCCATCTTGGCCGCCCAGCTGTTTTGTCAAAAAAAAAAAAAAACATTTTGCCTCAGGTACCAGGCTGGAGTGTCCATATGCGAAAATTGTCGTCGCGGTTGCTGAGATCTCACTGCTAGCAGGGCGCGAAAACAAGAAGGGCGCCGAAGTGTGCCTTGAGCTCTTGGGCAACGTGTGATGGGCATTCGGAATTCTGGAAAATAAATGTCGGTGCTGTTATTTATTGCAGGTTTAAAAACCTTGTTGTTTGTTTGTTTGGTATTATATTTATTTTCAAACCTCTTCAGAAACACACCCCAAATGCCAGTGGCGGATCCAGACCTTTTTTTGTGTGCGTACACCCGCTTGCCCTGCCGTCTCTTCTTCCTTCTTTTTTTTTTTATCTAAAATAATACCCCCCCCCCCCGGGCCCGTCCCCTAGATCCGCCACTGTTAGCGAGCATTTTGCATACTTCTGTGGCGAAAATACATACAAGCATATTTCCTGTACTGCTGTGATAGCGAAAGCCATTTTGTCAAAAAAATAATTCGTCCTGGTAACTGGGTCATAGTGCTGATTTGTGAAATATTTGATCCCAGCTACCAAGATCACGGTTGTGAAAATGGACTGAAATCTCGGTAACTGGGTGGACACCTTACAGTCACAGCTTGTTATTTCAAGGGAAAGTGATTAATGAAAATGCGGATTTCAGTTTTATGACTTTTCAATGGGGCTGTCAAGCTTTTTTTAGTTTTATTTACTATTATACTTTTTTAACATCCTTTAATCTATATGAACATTTTATGAATTAAGTTTTTAAAAATATTTTAGCCCTTATTGGTGAAACATTTATGTCGATATTATTGTCCTGAAAAGCTCCTAATAGGTCGAGGTTCAATAAAGTATATAAAGGATATCACACAGTGGCACGAAAATAAGATTTTATTTTCGAATGGTGAATAATATTGTACGACCTTGTGTAAAATGTTATTAAGCAAAGGCACCTAATTATGGCCATTGTTATACATTATAATCACCATCCGTCTTCTCATTGGCTAAAAGCCTACAGATTATTCATTAATCTGCTAGCAGATTAGTGAGTAATCCGAGTAATGAGTAATGCATGATTTACAAGAGCAATGTAAAGTTCACGGACAGCGTAGTAAGAACATGGCTTGCCGGAAATAAACTGCGTTCCGTGCGATAATGCGTTTGTCGTTATTTTCATTAAAACAAATGTATAATAAAACTTTTACTAGATTCGGTTTTTGTGACATCCGAAATAATCAAGATCTCGGTTAGTGTTATCAGGCTCAGCCTTCGGTTTCGGCTGATAACACCTACCGTGATCACATGGTAAACGTGATCGTGGCACGGACAAGGGTAACTGATATTTTGATAATCGGAATATAAACGAGGTATTTTAATCTCTATTTTTTTTTTTTTGGCCTTTAATTTATCTGTTTGTGAAAATTTTATCGGCAAGTTAAATTTCTGTTGGTGGAACAAAGTATATCGTGTCATTTGAAATTTTTAAAAAGGTATAATATATACTTTATTTGCCGATTAATAAACGATCCCTTCAAGCGAAACAAAAAAGTAAGTTTCAGAATGCAAACAGAAAAATCTTCTGGATTGAAATGTGCAAATACATCGAATGCTCCATTGTTAGATATAATGGCAGTTTTATTTAACGAAAGAGAAAAGTTGAATTCTTTGGAAGTAAACAAGTGCATCTTACCAAACAAGATGAATGCACTTCAGTCAAAGAGCCTTGTTGTGAAGTGTAAGAAGTGTAGAGGGAACCTCAGTTTAACACAAAATGAGGTTTTTTAAACGTTTTGTCTTTTACATGCCTCATAGAAATGTCGACACCCAACGAAAATGTAACACAAAACGCCTATTTGAATAGCTGCGATATGACTTGATCTGACGACGTCTGAAAACGGCAAGACTTTTTCAGCCGGCTGATAACTGCATTATGTTATGAAGCCTGAGTCTACAGCTACTACGCATGTAAATTGAAAAGTTATATCCATACACACCTACACAAAAGTAGACTGATTGTATTTTATTGTTCTTACTGTATGGAGCAATTTCTGGCCCTTTTTTGGTATAAATAACAAAGTCACTTTTTAGAATGCTCACTTTTATCCAGACCTTGCTCCCGAAGTCAAAACAATGTTGACTGCGTAATATTTGTCACTTTTTTGGTTGGAGTAGCCGTTTGCGAAGATGGCCAAACTATGGCCTTGGTATGGATGCGTATAGATTTTCTTTATAATATCACATCAGTTAGTTAGGAATTATTAATATTATTTGGCAATTTATACTTTTCGTAATTAAAAGAGGCAACAAGTCTAATTATCACCTCCTCCTTGAAAATATAATACTGGGAGATTGAGATCATTGAGAAGTTCTATTTTCGAACCTTAATCGCCAAACAGAGAACATGTAAACTCAGTAACTATTTGTGTTTCGACGTTGGAAGATAGAGAATGCAGAAAAAAGCTCGATCCTACACTGTAACGGAAAGGCAAGCAGGATATAATCGCCAAGGAATTAACTTTTAGGAAAATGACGTTAAAAGAATATTTACTGGGAAGTAAGTTTAAAAAAATATTTACATGAGCTGGTTTAAGTTAGTTTGCACTAAGTCGCCACTCGATAGCAGCCAAAGGTCGAGACTCGATCGTGTCATAACTTTTACGTTGCCTGTAGCCTTTGAGTAAGATCTCTCAGCAGCTGTTAGTCAAAATTATCACATTGCCTGGGTTTACTTCATACCCTCTAGGTCTCAGTCGATTTTACTGTTTAATTATTCTTATTCAGTCAGAATAGGATTAAAGTTCTAACATGCAGGTGTTCTCTTTAAGAAATTTCTAGGCCAGTATGTATTATCATAGGACGGTATTTGGGTATCAGAATGGGTATATTGCGACTCAACCAAATCGTTGTATTGCTCTGGATCGGTATTAAAACATAAAATAATTTCTGGAACATTTATCAACGACAGTCTTTGAAGAGACACAATAGCTGTAAATTTTTTATTGTTGGCTGATGAAGTTCAGTCAAGTTGAACGAAAAATTCTACCTTTAAACCTTCTTCAGTTAGATTTTAATCATCTCTTAATATGATAGTGGCCTAGTTATGTGACTTTCATTTCAACCATATGGAGTTTGTGATAATCATGTGGAAGACTAAACTATATGTTGATCTGTAAGTAACCTTTTGTAAAATACGTTCGGAAATTTTGGTAATAAGCGAAACAGAACCGAGATATTCAAATGGTATATTTAACAAATAAATTCCATATTGTCGTGCGTCTGTTCAGTAATTGATCACAAATGCCGTCGAAATGTGGTAAGAACTAAAGGGTGGCACACGAGGTGATAGCCAAACGAGTCACTAATGTTCTTACTGCATTAATAAATTTTGACTTTTTCTGCAATTTATTACTGAACAGACGCACGACAACATGGAATCGACCTGTTTTATATATTTCATCGACACCAAGAACCAATCAAAATACGAGAAAAACTCGACTTATTATATGGCGTTCTTTAGTGCACGTTACGCAAAGTAGTAAGAAGTAAATGACGGTCACCTTGGCATGAACGAATAGAAGGGGAGAAGTAAATTTTAAATAAAACAAGTAGAATCAAAACTACATGTATTCGTTTTCTGTGAGGCTTTAATGAACCAGTAATTTTAATTACAGCTACATTACGCCAAAGACATCTAATTATTCTGGTGATTGCATAAGCCTGTAAATGTAGTTACCCTCGAGCTTCCATAAACCACCTGCAACATGAAGACGTACACCATAAACAATCAAACGACATTAGCGTAGGGAAAAAAAAATGCAAAAGACTGTAGGGGCTGGCAATTGATTAATTCAATTCCAAACTTTGTTTCACCGTTTATGTAACAATTTCAAGTAATAAGAAGACATCGATCTTTCTACCAAATGTTAGATTTATCAAGTTATAAACTTCGCTGAAAGTGTACTAAACCCCGGCAAGAAGAAGATTGGTTTTGCTGTGGTTGTCGGGCACCTATTGTCGGACAAAACCTCGGACAGCCGAGGAAAAGACTCTGAAGTCTAGGAGAAAACTTCGTCAAGCCAAATCCAGCTTATTCCTTCAATAGCAGCTTTCGTCTTGAATCTAGAGATCCATTTTTATCCAGATCCGTTTAATTTGTGGTTCCCTGACAAAAAAGGTCGCGATTGGTATTTTGCGAAGAAAATGGTGCCTGCTTTACACGTGCAAAATCCAACCTTGCGGGAAAACAACAACAACAACACTCCAAACTTGAGAGCGAAACCTTCGATCTTCGATGGGCGTAAAACCAGTCGGCATGTTGTATCTCAGGAGCCTTGTGAGCTTATGTTTTGACTGTTAACCGCTGCAATATCGAACTGCTTTAACTTGGCCAGGAACACCAGACGTCGGACAGCCGCCTAAATTCCATACAAACTCAAGTAAACACGGCTATTTTGGTTTGACGAATGTCAGAGGAGTTAGTGAATATTTTGTTGTTGTTATTCTCATCACAAATGAGTCACCCGCTCGGCAAATGTTTAGGCGTCCGAGAATAGATTTGATGTCCGACAGTTGGTCTTGTAAGTCAACTTACGTTACATGAGTAGTCCCGAAAAATGCCACTAAAATGAAATCAAACACTGCAAGTAGCTAATCAAAATCGAAGTAAGAATTTTGTGATGAAACTTAAGTGTCCGATAATAGGTGCCAATACTAAATTATTACAGGTTAAGAGCCAGATATGGTTTTCATTCACAAGATTTTAATACCATGTCGCGAACAAAGGAGTCTAGTCGAATAAACGCAAGTGGGGATGATGGTTTACAACAGTACGAGGTGAACCTTACTTCACACAGAAAGAATAAGCTTCTGCAAACATGCTCCAGTTTTTGTGCCTCCTATTTTGCAAGTTCCTGTGATCCTTGAGGATTGTTTTTGTTTTAGTTAGTCTTACGAAAGCTAGCAATGAATAGACTCAAGTCTTGATCATGCATGTTGAATATGTATTGAATATATATTACCTCACGTTCAGCAGTAGCGGCATGTTTTTTTGCAATTGCGTTTGACGTAATCGTTAGATCTGCAATAGTTTCTCCAACCGGGGCAATTCCGATTGTTGTCTTTACAGCCTGCAAAATGAAACAATCGATGCAGTTTGATGTTCTTCTTTAAATATTATTAAAAGATAGAAACGGTGCAGACTGAAAGTTGCATATCAAAAGAGGTTGAGGTGTAAAAGGTTCCATAAACAAACGTAATGTTTGACTTTCTTTGGTAGCAAAAAGTTGTATCAGTGATCGTATGAAGGCGATTGCAATTGAGGATCTACACTACTAGTATTACTTGAAAATCTCTTCAAACTGCACCCGCCTAAGGGCTCGTGCAGTTAAGTCATATAATGAAGGCAATTAAATGAGTCATGCACTCAGTCATATAATAATAATGATAAAACTAAACAAACACAAATCTCAAAGTTAGTAAACCGTACTGCCAAAGTCAGTCATTCCCTTCCACTTGATAATGATTGAAAATCATACCGTCGCTCCTCTTAACATAGTGAGGCCAATTCACTAGATCAAAGGACGGGAGTCGTTAGGTCTTTCTATTTCTGAAGATCATTTTTGACATTAATTAATTTCATTCAAATCCTTTTTTTGTATCAAAACATGATTTCATTACATTACTTACCACCTCCACCTCCTCCACCGCCGCCTACGCTTCCGCCAGCACCTAAAATGATACAATAATATTAAATGCATGATTTAAAAGAAAACGTTGGGTTTTTACCTTGTGGCAAAGGTAGCGAAGTGAGCTATCGTAAACGGACCGGTATATGAGTGTTGCGTAACTATAGTTTATGGGGTCGAATGCAAACAAAGTAATTTGTACTTCAGAATACAGGGCTGGAAATAACAGTCGGTCATCGGACATTGTCCGACCAAATTTTGAATATGTCCGGCCAATTTCACATTATGATCGTTAAAAGATACATCGTTAAAAGACTCGAAATTGCGATCGGTACGGTCGTCACTGCGGCTAAAATTTTTATCTTTGGCGGCCAAAAATTCTGGTTGACAGCCGAAATTATGTCTGCATTCAAAGGCTACCATAATGGCGACTACGTTTCTCTGTGTTGACGATCAATAACGGTTATTTTCTCAGACATTATGTCCTTCCTGAACTACATAGTGAAAGACTTTTGCTTCTCTAACATTCAACATAAGAAAAGAAAGCAATCTATCCTTTTGCTTTGCTGTAAAGGATTCCCTCACATCGGAAAACTTGCAAATGGCAGCTCGTATTTGAAATCGCCCTATAATGCATTGCAAACCCTTGAGCACTGAGAATGTCATGTATGCCTACCGATTGTGTCTCTTAAAATGCATGAATCCTTCACGGATATTACATTAGCTACGAACACAAAATTAGCGACCAAAAAAGTCGCATTGTGTTCTTTTCTGAGTAAAATTCCTACTTGATTGTTATCACTTAGTTGCCAAATGGCAACTCAAGATTTTTTTTTCATTTTAGGCCCTTGACTCTGACAGTTTGAGCCATATCCAGGAGCCCATAAAGCAGAAGTCTTCATCTTTCTTATACCCCCAAATAAAATACTCTTCAGAAATCGCCCTATTATCCACTACGTGCATTGCGATATGCTGTTACCACTTCATGTTTGTACCCTTGAGTCAACTTTGGTCAGGAGCCCAGCACTAGGAGTGTGCAACTCCCATACTAAGCCTATGTCATGGTATTTTTACAGAACGGTCTATTTTTAGGCTTCTTTTCCCACGAAAAAGGTCAGTTCCGGTCTATATGAGCGCGAATCGGTAAGGAGAAAAATGGCGGCATCAGGTGGACATGTCGACCTAATCTTCTGGTGAAATTATAAAGTCCATGCTTGGGATTGGTCATGGAGGTTCCTGGGGGTGGGGGGGGAGGGGGGGGGGCTGAATTCGCGGTAAATTCAAACTAAAAGTAGATCGGTCTGTGAAAACGCCGGGACAGGAATAATTGGGTTAGTTGTACACTAATAGTGATGGGATCCTGCTTTAGAGGGACACACTCAGCTGGAGCACATGTGCATTAGATACCATTTCACAGCTAATTTGCATATCACAGAGACGCGATCCATACTGTTTTTAACCAAGTATGATAAAAATAATATCATAGGATTGAGCAAAAGCACACTCGAAAACAGGTTTTTCAGTGAACGATTGAAAATCAAGAAAAACACTGCAAAGATTGAAGTAGATTTCTAGATGTACTTTGATTTCAGGTTGAGGTGAACTTTTTTCAAAGTGAGAAAACTAGTGTCCAGGTCAGCGTGGTCCCAAAGCTGACTGTTTCTCTTTAATGGTAAAATTCAATAGGAAACTAGGTTTGCTTGAGGAACATATAATCAGGAGATAACCAGGAGAGATCCGTGCAGTCATCTTGTAGATTAAGTCATATAATCATCATAAATGATAAATAAATCAAATTTAAATGCAGTTTTGAACGATTTGTATTGAAAATCTTTACAGTATGCCAATAAATTTTATTATGCTAATTAATTATGCTAATCAATTATGCAAATTAATGTCCGGTCAAATTGATAAGATGTCCGACCAAAATGAAGATTTGAAAGGACACATGTCCTGTTAAACAAGAAAAATTATTTCCAGCACTGGAAAATGTTGGCTACAATACAGGGTGTACTTTGAAAAAGGTTTTTAATTGTTCAGAAAAATAAGCTTTCATTAGATAGCAATTCATGAATAAACTGAAACATCCATTTGGCTAACGCACATTTCCTAATTTTCATGTACTGAATGCCAAGTAATGAAGAAAACCAGAAAATAGTAGTTTACTAAGATAGAAAAACTTCAAAGAGGTAATAATAAACCATCAAGGAGCAAGGATAGTTAAGGGTGGAGAAGATAAACACGGATTGCAAACGTCGACTTTGAAAAATGTAGGCTAAACTTTTCAAGGTGTGCAAAGACTGACGTGGCTGCTTTAAGGGTGCATTTGTGGTGATACAGTACTTTTACTAATTTCCTACCGTAAAGAGATCGAATGCCGTTGATGTCGTCAGAATGAAGCCTCATGTTAGGAACATAACCAGTGTAATAGGGGTACATGATGGCACCTCTCACGTCGGAATGTTTCAAACCGAGCGAATGACCAAATTCGTGGGTAGCAACCCACAGAAGGTTTGTTCCCCTTGATGTCCCATCAGTGTACGTCTCATCCTCGTCAAAATGAGCGCGGCCATCTGAAGGGAAGTAGGCATGGGCTAACACTTTGCCCGGACCATCAAACGGGCTTCCACAGGTGCGCTCAGCACTAGTGCCACCGTGCCTTCTAGTTCCGAAGCTAAGAATGGCAAAATTTGAAGATGAAGCTTACATGTAATTTGTCATAGACATAGCGTAGAGCACATTATTTTACAGTATTTATTATTATGCTGTAAATAAGTATTTATCAACTTCAACATTTATTTATTAATTTTTGTAAACTAGTTATTAGCTATTGACTTTACTTAGGTGTGCTCAATTCATTCATTCATTCACTCATTCATTTTGTCCCGCGGTTTGGAGAAAAATTTATTGGTCAAGTTCGATAAATCTAGATTTAGTATTGTCCGTTACCTTTAACCAGTCAAGACCATGTAAAAGAACATGCTGCTTATGAGGAGATGCAATCGAAGGTAAATTTTAATTGAGGAAATAAAGATAGTACCGTTTCTTACTAGGAGGCTGCTACGGCTCAATAACGTTTATTTGCAACTTTGCTGATCAAGCAGGGGAATCATCGCAAAGCATTTTATTGCTTGCCAAGAACTAGTTCTTTCCACCTCGTGAAACTATGATACTTACCTGATTTTAAGGTCCGCTGAACTTGGACTGTTTACTCGTCTAAAAGATAATGAAGATACATCCGCCCAGTATTTCAATGCTTTTGCAAATATACGATCTTGTTGATCTCTACTTAGATCCCGGCCATGTTGAATGTAGTACGTCAGGGACGTTTTCCTCCATTTACCCGATGTTGCGTAACGGCGTAAACGGGTTTCGCCAGCTTCGTCATCAGGCATGCCACAGCGTGGCTTCTTCATGAGATCTATCGTGGCTCCGTCCAGGCGACCAGTGACCTTCAGGCCAGCGAAGCGTTGAAAGTTGGTGATAGCTTTCTCCACGTCATGGTTACCGGATCTCGACATCGAGAGGTAGTGAAACTGGTTGAGGTAGTTCTAATGATTTGTCAAAAAAGGAAGAAAGAAAGAAACAGAGCCAAATAAAAGAAAGAAAGAAAGAAAGAAAATTGTGAAACTTTGGTCTTTTGCATGGCTTCTGTCTTTGGTCATCTAGAATTAAGTGATTCCATACATATCTATCGAAAAAAGCTAGTAGCACAATGGATGTATTTTTGTGCGATCGAATTTCCAAATTTGAATGTTGATTCAACTTCTAACGTAACCTTTTCAATTTCTTTAGAGTTACAGTCTTGAAGAAACTGTTGTTCACCATTGGACATCATTTTTAAAGCAAAACAGAAAGATATATACACGCACAGATGGTCACCCTTGCTAATCTCTAAATTTCAGCAACGGGTTCAGCACTAGTCGGCAAGACGGCAACTCTTGGTATAGCAAAGTTAAAAAAAGGCAAACCACATATATATTAATATGTACCGTTTGTAAACGTTACCAGTTCCCTTATTTTCTTACCAGCGCGAATGTTTCTTCGTCTTCTGCCTTGACAGTCACAAAAGCCGCGAGCAGCACAACCAAAAGCGGTAGAGACGACATTTTGGAGCAGAACTCCTTGCAGTAAGTTAGGGATTGGCCTGCATTTTTATGCCAAACTATATTTACCTTGTCACATCTGTTCAATTCATGCCAAGTGGTTTTTCCTTTCTTAAACAGTTGTGTAAAGGTGTTAAATTAAAACTTCGGGCTTACACTATGTTTTATTGGATTTTCTGATCAGCTGTTTACATATAGGGGAATATTTATTTTTCTTTTCATTTTTGAAACTGCTCGGGAAATTTTGATGTTTTTTTACTACTACTGTTTTTACACAAATTATATGACAAGGCCAAAGTAGTAGAACAACTTTAAGTAAAGTAGTTGTTTTCTTTCTTGATCAAGAGAAGAAAAATTCTCAGAGTCTGTTTGTATGTCTGATATTTATCCAGTCATTTTCTCTGTATAGCACCTGTAACAGCTGACTATCTCTTACTTGATGTCCCGTTTTTCTAATACCAAATATAAATTAAATTTTGATCCTCACGAAATTTAAAACTAAACCTGCCAACAAAACTACAATATAGTAGTCACTAGAATGTATTGCAATCTTGGTCAGTCATATCTTCGATGTCTATTTTTCTATTATCAAATAAAACTATATTCGTTTATGGTTCCAAGAAAAGAGGTATATACATAAGAATTAAAAAAGAAAAAAAGGAAAAATGATTTTACTTCAATGTTAACTTGAACTATTTTACTGTTTCAGTTTTGTCCGCGATTAGATGTTTGTAGGACATGTTGTTATTCCTGATGTCGAGGAGATTTCTTTCTTTTGTTTTTAATTTTGTTTGTTCTTTTTGGCTGCCTTTTTATTACTTTTTTAATCTTTAAGACGTGTTGTTTTCCCTCTGCCAAACCACCAGTACCAGCTAAATACCTTAAACATGTTGAGCCATAATGAAATTTATCAAATTTAATTTCGTGACGTCAACCGTCGATTAATTGGAACTTGTGAAAATGTTTAACCAAGAGACAAAACTTTCCCCCTGCTACATGTACTTAGAGAGTTTCATCAATAAAAAGATACATGTATACATCTCAGCTAGAGCGCATCAGCCAAAGGTCTCTCTTTGATAGCGAAGATGAGTGTTGATTACCATGCACACATCGTAGCATATTGACATACTGTGGAACTCTTAAACCAGCTGAAGCAACTAAATAAATGAGGCTTGCTACCTTCTTTCTTTTTATGAAATGAAGTCCGTTTGTAGCAAATACGCTCAAGGATGTAATACAAATTTAATAAGTTCTCTTCAGTAACTCAGCGTCAGGCTACATTAAATGCAATTTACTGCCTGACAAACATACCTCTTACACAAAGTAATTCGAACTATTATTCACCCTGTATACGTCCAATTTCGTATCCAAATTGCATGCACATGTACCACGGGAATGGTGTAAATTTCACTTTTTGAATCTCTTAAATGTTAACTCATGAACTCTCTATCTCTCGGGCAGAGTTACCATGTTGTAATTAAATGCGACGTACACCAAGGTTTGAGTCACTGAACGGTAAATTAGAGAAATTGAAGACCAATATAACAGAACAGATATATTTGGTTATCTTGAGCCAGATAGTAATGTTGTGTCTCTTCCTGTAATCTTGTTATCGCAAAGCAAAAACAATAAAAACAAAAACGAAAAATACACGAAAATCAGTTGCCCAAATGGCGTTCAAAACAATTTCCTTTAATATAATTTTATCACGTAACCTTTATTGACAAAACAAGTATCACCTTTATGTTATTTATACAGAGATAGATAGTGGCGTTTTTTAGAGCAAGTTATTTAACAAGGGATTGAATGCAATATCATCAGCTGTCCTAAACTAACATCAGTTGACATATAAACTCACTGCTCCACAAGGGAAAGTGAGACTGTTGGGTTGGAAGACATGTTGTCGCTAGTACTCTTTATAGTTTTAGGGGCGCTGGCCTTAACTCAGGCCAGGGATGATGAGACAATGGCAATGGTAAGAAGAGAAAACTGCTAGAGAATGTACTTTTACTTGCCCATAAAATATGTGTTTGCTTTGTTTTTGTTTTCTTTTTGTTGTTGCTGTTACGTTGTTGTTACGTTGTTGTTGGCGTTGGTGGTGTTGTTATTTTTTTTTGCCATGGTAAGTTATATGATTACATGGTCTCCTCTCAAACTCTTTTAGCTATCTTAGATTTTTTCCAAGTAGGCGACTCAGTATGTTGTCTGCTGTTGTTGCAGAATTTTCTCAACCAGTACCATTATCTGTCGACTTCAAGATCTGGAAATCACGACGTCGACTCAGCCATCAGGCATTTTCAGCGTTTTGCTGGTCTCAAAGTGACCGGTAGACTTGACAGTGCGACAATTCGTCAGATGAAGAAACCACGATGCGGCATGCCGGATGACGCAGCAGGCAGCGATCGAGTGCGACGTTACAAAATAGGTTCAAAGTGGAGAAAAACCCGATTGACTTACTACATTCAGTTTGGCCGGGATCTACCTCAAGGCACCCAGGAACGCATCTTTCAGAAAGCTTTGCAATACTGGGCCGACGTGTCGGCGTTGTCTTTTTCAAGAACTAACAGTCCTGAAAGAGCGGACTTAAAGATAAGGTACATAATTATATAATACTCAATTATTTTACATTTTTTCTTCTGCGCTTCACAATTTATCTACAGTTGCCAAGTTTCTTTCCCCCAACCTGTATTTACAAGTACACATTTTCTGTTCGCTTGACGAATGGCATGATAAATTCCGCTGTCGTAGATATTGTAATGAGCTTATGCTGCAAGGCTGTAATTTCGACAAATTTGAATTTCAAATTATGGGGAAAAGGTGGTTTTACGCCACCACTCACAAGGATATTTCTAGGTCTGTGTATTTATGATTTTGAGGTATTGATAATGTCCGAAGGGAACCTCTTAACCTAGTTCTCCAAACAAAGCCTGTGACTGCAAAACGTCGAACAAATGGTACCTTTGAAAACTATGCGCATGGTAAAATATTCTGATGCCGGTTTTAAATTGTGATTGTTAGAATAGTAACAAGTTGTTGTTTCATTTCAGTTGTTCTTTTCATTTCCGTCTAGTTTTGGATACAATTCTCATGGCGGGGTAAGGGGTGAAAGGAGGTGCGGTTACCCCTTTGACGGTGCGGGAAAAGTTTTGGCACACGCTTTCTTTCCACAAGACGGTCGCGCCCATTTTGACGAGGCTGAGACATATACAGATGGAACGTCAAGAGGAACTAATCTACTATGGGTAGCCACTCATGAATTCGGGCACGCACTTGGTCTTGATCATTCCGATGTACGTGACGCCATCATGTATCCATACTACACAGGATACGTTCCTAACATGCGGCTCCATTCTGATGACATCGCAGGCATACAATACTTGTATGGTATGTTGCACAAGTTTAATGTGAAAACGAAATATACTACTCGTCATTAACTAGAGTCGAATCCAGTTTCAAAATTACTCCGACACCCACGAAAGTTTTCCCTAACGTTTTAGAAAAAGTCTGCCGGTTAAATATTAAGCTTCATTTATTGATTAACACGATTAAACCCCTACGTTAAAACCCTACGTTAATTATTTCGAATGATCTTGCAGCTGGTAACATTTAATTTCCGCCATGTTTTGTTTAACAGGTTATGGAAACGGCGGAGGTGCAAATGGTGGTGGTGGCGGTGGTTGTAAGTATCATCTAAACAATGTATTTTTGTCTATTTCCGTCGTTCTCCAGCTTCAGAGGCAGTAAGTGATTCATTCGAATCATTCAAGGAAAAAAATCTGCATAAAAAGCTGTCCCCCGCATAATGCAAGCTCGGTTTTGTTTGAACCCATATTCCTTCGCTGCAAACTGACAGAAGTTCCCTGAATGTTCTGATCTGCTTATTTGGGGATAAGTCATGGGGGTGCAGGGGGTTGGAAGGTGGGAGGGGGACTTGATAACTAAAAAGAAAAGAAAAAAAATGCGGGATAGCCGTTTTAGATTTTGCAGCTAGGAAACCATAGGCTCCTGCTACCTCTTAATCTGTATCATCCTACGAATTTTGACTTCTAAGATGTATCCAAATCGCCCCCGTCAGTATTGTCTAGAAGAGATTCCGCTATTTCCGGAGTGGGGAGGGGTGGAGATGAACACTTCTTGACGGGTTTTACGGGGCATTGGTCGACCAGCACCCACTTCACACACAGGTCATGTCTGCAGAATTACTTATCTTGATGGATCACGTCTAGGCCAGACTTTGTAGAATAACATATCCCCTTATAGTTCACGCTGTTGTTTTGGTTCTTTCTTAGTTTGCGAAGATGGAAATCCGCAATGCAACCTTTGGGGGTATCTCTGCTACGAAAATGACTACGTGATAGCGAATTGTAAAAAGACATGCGGAAGGTGCTGAAGGTTAGGAGCTAGTTTCCTCGGAGACGTTTCTTAATTTAACACTCTTGCCAAATACACTAAGAGCATTCCGAGTGATCCCAAAGTTCGTCTAAGGGGTTCCTGTTCCTTATATTTACACCCTTTTTCAGACCCACGGAATAAAGTATATTATAAATGTTCCCAGTGAGCCAAAAAAGGCTTCGATTTGCCTAGAAGTTTGACAATGAATCGCTTTATAATCTGAAGATCATACCCTGTTAATGTTCTTCTGAGAGCGCAAAAATTATCGATTTCAGGCCAAAATGGTCAGAACGTATACCATACTTAACACCAAAAAGTGTCAAAATTCCCTTAACCACATCCTCGCCGCACATACATGAACTTCAGATTATATGGGGTGGGGGATGGGAGAGGCAGGCTTGCAAGGTTACGCTCTAGAAACTTATTGGTCTAAAACATGAGAAATGTCCCTTTGCGGAGCTATTACAACCACAGTGATATAATAAGTCTGATTTTGTACGTTTCTACCGTTTCACAGCTCAGTGAAAGTCAATGGAGATTCTTCGCAACAAAACGATGTCTTTTCCAGATCAGCAGATTTGAAACATTGAATAAACGATCGATGTATTAACAATAGAGATGTTTCTTTATTTGTTTTATTGGTATTTCAAAATACACACATACATTTGCACTGTGGGATCTTCAAACAAAAAAGTGCAGGGGATTGGTTTGCTGTTTGCTTAGCAGGCGTAAAACAGGGGAGAGGGGAGAGCGCGGATAACGCCTACAACGAAGACCAGTTCACAGTTTTTCAGGTTGATATATCACGTGTACACACTAATAACACCGCTGATGCATAAGGTATGACGTCATCGAATCCGTCACATCCGGCTAAGAGTTTTCATTATTTCATAAAGCAGAATTACGTCGAGTACATATAAGATTCTGATTGTACTCGAGAAATTATCTCTTTCAGAAAGCGCATAATCGTTTAAACCTGAAATCTGAAAATCAAGGTCAATGTTGCCATGGCAACATCACCTACCTAGTTTACACTTTTCACAGAGCCAAAATAAAATGCATCTATGGTACGTCTGAAAACATACAGCATATAATGATGCCAGAATCGAACTTCTTAATTAATTATACTTTCCATGGGACAAACAAGAGAAATAGCCTAATAATTGTCACTGTTCTTCATGTGATCTTTAATCCAGTCCACGAAAGAACTTATGCGAGTGAAAACCGAGTAAGTTTTTCCGGCAGGACATCCAGGAATTCCCCAGCTCACTGCACCTCTCAGAACAAATCTCCCATCCTCTGGACATACAAAAGGCCCGCCACTGTCACCGTTGCAACCGCTGATGGGGCTGCTCCCGCCAAAACCAGCGCAAAGCATTGATTGATCGTCAATGGGTTGAAAGAATGAATTTCCCTCGGAGCAAGTTGAGTAGTTAACCGTAGGCATCTGGGCTTGCTGCAGCTTTTGGGCTTTTGTATTATTTCCGCTTTTTGAAAATCCCCAGCCTTAAGAAACAAAACAAAACAAAAACAAAACAAAAATCAGAACTTTGAATTAAATCCCAGAAATCCATTCGTTTCAATACATGGCTAGTTTAACAGAATCAATTATATGTGAGGACATAACACAATCGAACACTCGACAGTTGAATTAAAATAAATTAAGCCTTTCTTGCCAGTACAATTTCAAATACGTGTGTTCAACCCCGACTCCCCCCCTCTTCATTCCAGCCTTCCCTGCCACCACCCCCCCCCTCTCAGGTTCCTTACCTTAACAGATAAAGAAGCCTAAGCTGTGTATTACACTGTGATAAAAAACGACGGGCATTTGAGAACTGCCTGCTGCTCGGCTTAGACTTCTTCATTTGCTTTATGATATAGATTTTACACGCCGCGAGTAGAAACAACAAAATAACGAGATCGACAAACTGACGCAATTTAATACCACAAAAGTGCTACATGCCTCTTCCTCAATACTTTCTGCTGTTTCACAGAGAGCTCCATCACAAATTTCTTCAAATAATTTTTTTTTCTTTTTTTTGCTATCTCTAACAGAAATGTTGACTAGAGAGGTAACGTGACGAAAAACAATAAAACACGCTTTTTCTATGTTTCATACTCTGATAAAACATGGGTTTTTGACCCATCAGAGCGCGCGCAGGGTCCTATCTATATTATAATCAATTATATCCCATCCAGAACAAAACAAAACAAAAAAATAGATATATATCTATATATAAATATCAGGCATTTAAGAAAAAACTTTCTCCGATTATCCGTTTCTGCTCGTCTTGCGGCTGTATCGATATTGTTGTGAATCTTTAAATTTACCGCAAGATAGTAACTGTACCTCCTTGTAAGTGGTTTTTCTTTACTTTAACGACATGTTTTCTTGACGATAAATACACTCATGTCTCGACTAGAAGCCGTGATCGATCTCTATTGGTAAGAAGTAAGAATAATATACTGCTAAATGCAGCGTTACCTGTCAAGTAGCACGCGGTATGGACGGCAACTCTACTGTCCTGTTCCGGGAGACACACCAAACCAACACCCTTGTTAAGGACCGCCGGCCTTGACAGTCTGATAAGTGCGATGTCGTGACCATAGCCAGAGTCTGTTTGATATCGCTTGTGAACGTAGAGCTGTGAGATTTCAAAGTATTGGTCTGTGTCTTCCCGTTTCGTTCGATCATGGGCGCCTGCCAAAAGATAAGTTTTTTTAAATTTTTTTTTTATTTATTTATCTTTATTTTTAATGTAAAAAGGTACAGATATAGCGTGACTGAATCACACAATAAAATTAATTACAAGTACTGTCCCGGAATCATAAACAGCTGGCAAAACTTGGGCTTCTCCTAGAACTGGATTTATTTAGGATAAGCAGTTATTTTTTTAAATGTGTATCCCGATGGTACCCCGGGAAAAGAAGTTATATGGAAGCTCTTGACGAAATACCATCCCCCCCCCCCCCGGCCCGACGAAAAAAGCAAACAAGCAAACAAACAAACAAACGAAATAAAACCAAAGACAAACAACAACAACAAAAAAAGCAAAATAAAAGAAAAATCTTCACTTCCTTGTGTATCCTTTTCTGTGAGACGAACCCAATAAAGTTAAAAGACATAGCCAAAGGTTGTCGATGACAACCACTAGAAGCCCACTTCGTTTGAAGAAAACAAAACTGCATTTACCATAAATTAAAAAAAATAATAACAATAAAACGGTAAGGAAAAATCCAGGAATATATACATACAAATATTGCTTTCAATTTTGGTTTGTTTGTTAGTTTCATCTCTGTTATATTTTTGTTTTTGAGTGGTTTATTGTTATTATTATTATTATTATTATTATTATTATTATTATCTCTACCGTATTTTTGATATACAAACCTAGAACTATTCTATATATCCTTGGATCTGGTGAGAACGCCAAACAGTGAGCTGCTGTTACGATCCACTCCGAGTGGATTAGGGAACCTCCACATTTGTGCTGCCATTTCGCATCTTTACGATTTTTCACTTCGATCATGGCTTGCCAAGGCCAGGAGTGAGGAAAAGCTTCCTCTCCACCAAGTACGCGAGGTAAAGGAGGCCTTTTGCCACATTCTGTAAAACAGATATTCCTCAGCACAATTTATCCCAGCAACGCAATCCAGCCATTCTTTCATTTTACTATTTTGTCAAACGTAGCTTTGAGAAAACAAACGTAAACTCGATCCGCAACGCCACAGTTATTTTGGCTCTAGGTACGTATGTGTTGGTGTAAGGGAAGAAAAGAAAATTATCTTTAGTGTTGTCAAGCGCTTCAAAAGGCGTTGTGCACGATGGAACGTGCACATATAAAGAGCCGATAGCTACTCTGCACCCTGGAGATGCAAATAAGAAGTTGTGGAAGTGGATAGGAGGGGTGGGACGCGCAGGAGTTGGTTGTCGATTAAATCCGTTCAGATATTCTGACTACTATGAATATCGCTAGCATGAAAATGGGCTTCATAACTTAGGAGTCATCAATTCCTCTCAGAAGGTCTGCATAGCATTTTACGAAAGTCTGAGAATGGTCAAAAATGTGGCTGACAGCTAAGAAACAATGCGTTATTTAAGGACGTTCGCGTGAAAATTTCCAATATTGATTTTTTTTTCTGAGACTTTTACCACTGTAAGATGATGAGTTAGTTATGACAGAAATGTCAAATAATAATAATAATAATGATAATAATAATAATAATAATAATAATAATAATAATAATAATAAAATAAAATAAAATAAACTGGGACGGGGATCATCCGAAAGAACACCCATGCTAAATCTGAAAAAATCGGGCTTTGTTAGCGAATAAGGCCACAGTGTCTGTAAGCCCAAAAATATTGCAATTAGATCTTTGAAGTGAAATGTTCTTTTCCAAATATTGCTTAAGTGGACCTATTGAGTGAATTTAGTCAACTGGTGAGGTAATCCTTAAAGAACAAGTTCGCATTTAGCGACCATAGTGCAGCCGCAAAATGGCAGGATTCCATGTCCCGTGGACTGAAATCTTGAATTCTTGAACTTCCCATATTGATTTTTTGTTCATTTTTGGACAACCTGGAGATTATTGTAAATAAGATCTGTTTCTAGAAAGAAAAGTAGAGGTCACTGAACGTCCAAGATCGTTAAATCCAGGCAAAGCTATAGCAATCGCCATCTGCCGTATCACTGTTAATTACTTAGCGCGCGCTCTCATACATGACGTGGCGTGTGAAGTTGCATACGCAATAAGGATGCGCAGAAACAATTAGCGCGAACGTCCTTAACGCATACACTCTTTCTTTTTTTTTTTTTATACGAATATGCTCTATAAATATATGGAGGCTGATATTTGCGAATTTTTAAGAATATCTTAAGGATAAGCCCGAGGCAAAGATTTGAAAAGAATGTAATTTTGTGTGCTTAAAGTTTGAATCCCATAAAATTAGCTTCCTTTCTTTAATTGTCAAAACTAGCCAAAAAGCAGTAAAAACAGCACTAGCTAGCACATTTCTGAAAGAGTGTAGCTTAGATTTGAGATCTGCGAAATTTAGTGTTAGGTGATACTTTGGTAGAAATTTTCATTCATGGCCGAGTGACGTTGAAAATTAGTTGTTCACCGAGATCTCGGCACCTTTGTGCAGCACCTACTTCCTGGAGCTAGATTAGGATAGTCTGCTGCCGAATGTTTTCACTTGAACACTTATTCTTCTCATACAAAATACTCGGTAATTCTGTACAACGTTTTCCCAATTTTCAGCAAAGCGAATTTTAGCGCGGAAAGGTTGGCCTGCGAGCAGGCTTTTTTCGGGAAAAGAAAGTAGGAGAGGAAGCCTGTGCGATTAGCCTGCTTAGAGGCTAGAAAAAGGTTTTAACATTCAAAAGAAAATAAAAATATATTGGAAACTGATAAGGTAGACAACAAAGTCAGGGTCATCTATAGTCACGTAATATTAGATAATAATTTCACTCAGATAAAAGAAATGTTCGCAAAGGCAAAGAGTTCAAAGCAACTTGACTAGAGATCTATGGCCTCGAAAGTTAAGTACAGTTCTAATACAAAATACAATGCCTAGTAGGAAGTGACGTATCGTGTTGATAAGTTATGTGAGCTGGTTACAGCGCGGTCAACTCGAAGGCCTGCGGTGAATGTGCTTACGTACGTTGGTCAACGTTAACCCGAACGTTTACGTGGACGCTGTTTTAAATTTACGTTAGCAATGTTAACGCTAATTGTAATTTAATTACGACTTGCCCGGAATAAATGAAATGCAGTCGTAAACCTTAGCAAAAATAACAATAGTCTGGTGTAAGATGACTGCAAATCAACCATGCGCAACGGAACTTCGATCTAGTTTCACTAAGGAAATGCAAAACACGAATGACAAGGAAAAAGAAGGGGGAAGGCAAACTACGAAATAGTCAAGCTATCATTTGCCGGTGAAGTTTGAAATATCGCAGTGGTCCATTAGCTAACTAAAGGCAATCGAAACTGACCAAATGTAAAGACAAATACACAAACCTTCAGAGGCACGGCACGACAAAGCCAAGCAGATTAGAATAACTGCTACGTGCATAATGCAACCGTTTGTCTGTATACCGAGAGATGCGGTGAATGCTGCTAAACGGCAGCACAATCAAACAACTGTTGCTGCCTTTTTACGCCGAAATTGCGGTATGAGGTGCTTAGCATCAACAAAATGATGCCTCTGTCTCGAAAGTCAACATTCCATAGGCGTGACAAACAAAACATGACGTAATGAATCGAGCACAAGTTAAGATTTGATGAATGGGATGTCTTAACCGGAGAATTCGAGGAACCATGGACCACACATGTAGAACTGTGGGACCGTGGAACCTGTGAATCCTGCAAAACCACACGCAGTCGATTGTAAACGCTATTAGCTATGTTGTAACGTCTTTCAAAGTGATTAATTCTTTTGACAAACAAGTGAATTAATGAATTACCTGTAGTATCGCTCTCCATTTTCTGTCATGTCCCTCGTCTCAGGCACGTTATACGTAAATAGATTTATGGACCTAATGATCCCAATTAAAATTCCCCTCGCCTCCAATTCACTACAACGTTCACAAGTTTTCCAAGGGAGATGTTCTGTTTTTCCATAATGGTGTATTTAAGTTTGCTCACCACATTCAACAGAGGAAACCGAAATGACATAGCTTCACTTCAGTTCGATCGCGTGACTAAAGCAACGCGAGATACAAAGGTCATAAAATGTCAGTTGACACGCATGTAAAATCAGTCAAATAATTAATTAATTAATCAAAACAAACAATAAAATGTGCTAATAAAATTAAAAATCCAATAGTAAACAAGAAAACTATGACATCAATAACTGTTTACTGTCTCCTCTTCGGTTGGGCGCTCAGCGGTAAGGTGACAGGGCCGGGAGCATGCGACAGAACTCATGTTCCAATTGGTATTTTTGAGACTCAATTAACTTATGACGTACAAGGAGTTTGTCTCGAAAAAGTCTGACGATTGTGTAGAGACATGAATGATCACCGCGGCAGTTACATAACTGCGATGATCATTCATGCCTTTATATCTCTCTCAGCAGTTCAAATATATATGGTCCTTCATATGTTGATTTACAAACTGAGGATTGCTTTCTTCATGTTCTTAAGAAGCTTGTACGCAATCTCTACACTAAGAGCTACTTAAACAGCTTGCTCACGAGCTAGCTTTTTAGTCGAAATGACAATGCTTCGTTGGTACCGGAAGCGAAGTCATGAACTTTGAGAATTAGTTTGTTGGGCCGGGTCAGTGGCCATCTGAATAGATCTACCCCGCATTCCTCTTCAGTGCGTGCAAATAATAGATACGGAGCGGCGAGGTTGGGGAGGGCATTTTCATGCATTTGCTCTATTTTTGTCCACCCTGAACTCGACTCGGCGCCATTATTGGTTGGAATGCGAGAACGGTCTATTAAATAAGCCAGCCAGATAGGTATTTCTGAACTCGTTCATTGAATGCCAATTCATCTTATTATTGTCTTATTTTGTGCTTTATTAGGGTCAGTAAAGATAAATGCTTTACAACCGTAAAGTATGTATGTAACCGTAAAGTATGTAACTATAGCTACATGCAGTCACAGTAAGATTGTATCTTACTGTGCATGTAATGTATGTACATAAATAAATAAAATAAAATAAATAAATATACATTTGTATAGCGCCATTTTCCACTAATTGTCCTTGGCGCTTTACAATATTTTAAATTTAAAATCGTGAGTTTACATTATGTGCTTTTTCGAGTTGGGAACTACATAAAAGGGCAAACCTCTCCAACAAGTGGTGCAAATTTAGAAAACGTTTATCTTAGCACACATACCGATCTTTGATTACGATTTTCAATTAAAGAATTAGAACGTATTGATAAAGGTAAGCCGATTATGTTAGCAATAAGAGAGAAAAGAATTCACATAATTGAAAAAAAAAAAAAAAAAAGAAAAAAGAAAAAGAAAAAGAAAATTAGTTGAGGTCTCTGCATTACAAACCTTTGTTGACTTTTCAGGACTGGGTACAGCGTTTGCAACTCTTAGGGCAGTGTAACGTTAGGTAGTTTTTGTACCACCCATTTGCGCAGTAGCCATCCGATAACCATTGTCCACAGTGAGGCAAGTTACCCTCGCACACCCCGTCTATGGGCTCAACTGAAAATATAAACCTTTGCTTCATATACTTCAAATATGTCCATTATATAGTAAACAAGTAATTGAGAAAAATAGGGGACCATCATTCTCATGGATAAAACTTTGACTAGCATTCATGATCTTTTATTGAATGACGTGGTAATAAACACAATCAAAAATTACGATAAACAAACATAAAAATCGGAGATAATCTTTTTTTGCAATAGGGGGGGGGGGAGGGGGGGAGGGGTGTAGTTCATCAAAATGCAATCAGCATTGACTGTAAGCGGATGTGTGCGCCCTTTAAGTAATCTACGAGTAGAGGTTGTCATATATATATCAAAAAAAAAAAAATTCACTTGAGATTGTTACGTATAACTATGCATGTCCATAGGTATCCATAGGTAATAGACTAGAACCGTTGCAAATGCGGACCAAATTATTTGGGTAAGTTCATGTTCGATATTTTGTTCTTGACTGTGCACAAAATACAAACGATAGTTGTGTACTTCTGACTTATGAGCCAACCAAACCAAAAGAAATGTTTTAGTTACGTTATTCATGCATTATATTTAGACGCAAAACAAAATATTGTGCACGGTCTTGGCCCTTCCAACATAGGTCTTGTCATCTTTGCTTCCACCTTTGAAGTTGACAGGGCTTCATAACAATTCCATCCTATGGACTCTGATGTGACTGACTCGGAATAATTATTAAGATAGAGGAAGTGAAAAAAATTGAATTTGGGCAGTCCAGCATTATCCGTGTTCCCGTTCCTTTCCAAATGACAGTGATATACGAACGGATTTTGCTTTTATTATGGTGGCATTTTCTGGACAGGAGGATTCCTTAAGTTTACAACTCAAGTACCTTACCAGCGTCACAATTTGCTCTCTCCATAGCGGCCTCAATCCAGTCAACAAATGTGCTGATGCGAGCAAACCAGAAAATGTTTTTCCACTTCTGTTCACTTCAGTTGACAACTGGCATCTTGGCTTCTGAAAGGAACTCGGAAAATGAAGAGTTGAACGAAGTTTCACCTCAGTCTTTAAGTGAAAGAAAAAGGGTGAGGCACTCGATGCATTCATATAAAGTCAGGTGCACATGATAAATTTTGCTTACTTTTAGGTCAACACAAAACGACTTGTCATTGCATAAGCTATAGGGACCCACTCATGTGAGGCTAAGGTTTAAATCAAAAAGGTCATTACGTGTCCAGGTAATAACGTAATGTACAAACCTATAGGAGATGTTCAGGAGTGTTTCTAGGGAAGAGGCAACTGATATGTTAACAAATTATGTTCGGAGTTAGGCATACCTGGAGTCATTCGTCCGCATTTCTACATTCTCTTTGGCATCATTGCTCGTTTATAATTCATGAGGATCATTACAAAGTCAGTCCCTTTTCATATTCCATAACAATTTTGGATTATTATTTGTATGAATTCACATTATTTTAATACCTGAGAAAATGGAGAAGTCGAACATAGGCTGAACTTGGACGTCATAGGAAAAACAATTAAGCCCTGGGAAACTACCTAATATACCCTATAGCTAATACCTAACTAATAACTAAATCCACTTTTATCTGTTATCGTGCCAGTGATTGACGAGATAATAAGATAAATAAATAATAAATAGCATTTTTATAGCGCGTATCCGAGCGTGATCCAGGCGTTTTACAAGTTACAAAATATGATTAAATTAGATAACATTAAAAAAATAAAATAAAACAAGAATCAATAAATTTTTCCCAAAAGGCTTCCTTAAATAAACAAGTTTTAAGCCGAGTTTTGAAAATATGAAGATTGTCTGGTTTTCTAATATATATTTGTAAGTCGTTCCAGAGTTGTGGCGAGGCGACAGCAAAAGCTCTAGGTCCATAAGACTTCAAGTTATAGCTGGTACAGTTAAGACGGAGAGATGTAGATGAACGGAGAGTTCTAGAAAGACGGTAGAGTCTTATCAATTCTTGCAGATACCAAGGAGAGATCGGAAGACAGCGAAGCAATGGCCGCTGGATAAGCCTATGCTATACGCGGCTAGTGTAAGTTTTAATTCGATTTTGATTTGAATATATAATTACGAGTATGATTACAGACAGACTTGGAGATACACGCCCAGAAAGCAATCAGAATCTTCAGTACAGTAAACTTTGAGATACACGCCCCCACACAAATCAGATTCTTCTTATTGTAAACTTAAGACTAAAACTACATATACTAGTCCAAAATGAAACCTACCTGTGATAAAACATTCTTTCCCCATGTCAACGCGATCTCCTTGACATGGAAGGCACGCAGGCCAGACTTTCCAAGGCTCAAATATAGCAGGTCTGATGGCCAGTTTCACCAACGCAACGTCGAAACCATAGCCACTAACCATGTAATCTTCGTGAATTTTTACGCACTTCACATCGTACACATACTCGTTGCTTGAGTCCTTCACTTCAGCTCGCCTGATCTGTCCTATACAGATATGATGGAAAGTTATAAAACGTGTCCTGTCGTCAAGTGCTTTTTGTGTCAGATTGGAAAACCCTGCTTGGCCTTCGAAACATTAACTTAAAGCCAGAGCGGATAAGAATTTAAATTATTTTCAGAGAATTATTTCAAGGTTACTTGCTCTGAAGAACTAACCCTCGAACGCTTCACAAACTCCTTCCGCAGTTCACTTAGCGTAAACAATTTTAAGCTCCACGACGAGTCTAACAGTTTCTTTAGAAAACTGAAATCCTCAATGATTTACATTTATAATTTTCTTTTGTATCCTTATTCTAAAACCTTGGTTTTGAAGGTTAAAGAAGCAAATAACAAGTATAGTTTAAAATTGACCTTTCATATTAAAATAATCATGAACGAGGTCCTTCGATTTCGAGACTTCGATTGCTGATTAAGTGTCTGGTGTGTTAAAATACCGCAAAGTTCTAATCGTGCTTGATTGACTCACTAAATATGTAACGTGCACGTAAATCCTTTCGGAACCAATTGCTTACTGAACAAGACTTAAGTTTAATTTTTCATTCACAGTCGAATTGAGCTCGAAAAATTCCTCCCCCCACCAAACTAAGATTTGTGTGAAGAAAAGGTTTGTAAGTCACTAATGGTCGCCCCACTGACTGTCTGTCGAATAAATGCTGACAGACAACTAAATAAGTCGATGTTATTTTACAGGTTAGGAGATACTAAAAACAAGCAGAGGAATCAAAAAACCCCAGCTATTCCTATGACAATACTGAGTGCTCACCTAGGACTATTTTGTAATGGGTGGGATAAGGATACACGAAGACACAGTAGGCAGTGGTCACCACCCATTCATTATCAATCAAGTTCCCTCCGCATCGATGGGCATAGGATCATGTTCTTGTCTCCTGGCAACATCAACGGCTCCACGTGCCAAGGCCACAAACCACGTTTGGCGTGCTCTCCCCATACAATACGTGACAATGACTTCGCAGCTCACAGATGTCATTTAGAAGTGTCGAGACTGCAGCAGAGAAAAATAAGGAAACCAGTGGGATTACAGATGACGCCAAGATATGTTCTTTTAATACTCAGATGACAGATTTTGCAGAATGTTTGAGACCGATGCAGATACCTCGTTTGCAAAGCATGTCTTTCGGCGTGCGTAATTTTACCCTTCAGTACCTAACCAATGAAAACAAAACCAGCTAACAAGAAACAGAACAGAAAGAAGACGATATTTGGGTGAAATGATCGTAAAACAGGCGACATGTGAAACTTGGAGGAAGAATCCGCACTGTTTAAGTTCAGTTCGAGACACGCATTTTTTTTCCATGAGCTGTGGTCAATAACGTTTCGAATATTAAAACCACCCGGTTAACTTCAATCTGCATTGGGTATTCAGTTTTTAAACCTATTTCCTTATTCGTGGTCAGCGACATAGAAAAATTCAATTTTCTCCCGCTGAGATATAAAAAAAAATAAATGCTTATTCATGCATGGCAAAGTTGATGAAATGCTCAAGTCCGCCAAATCTTCCTAGGGAAAACGGCAATTTGAATTTGCTCGTCTTAATCAAGGTGGCTTAACACAGTTTTTGATAGCAATTTTTCATTCAATCACAATTTTTTTTGACTTACTACGCATGCGCTACATTTAACTGGGTTCTTTTGGTAACAAAGAAAAAGCTGAGAATTGCTGGGCTCTTTGCACCGTTACTTTTTCTAACATACCGTTGAAATAAAAGACTAAAGCCATCAATCCTCTGCGTTCAAATATAGAGAAATAGCTTGCATTGATCTTCACACGGAGAGTGTTGTTGGAATGATAACGAAAAACGTATGCTTTCAAGATTTAATCGCACTTTATCAACATCACTCTGCAATCATATTTGCCATGTCATTACTAGAAAGCACTGACGAGCCGCAACTTAAGGCAACTGTTCAAACAAATAAACCTGCAAATGATTATTAGATAGCTGTTGTAGGTTTAGTAAAATCGTTTTGAAGACTTGTTGCCTTTGTTCTGCAAAATCGCTTCCGATGTTAATGACAAAATATAATTGGAATTGCCGTGATCTTATATGAGCCATGCTAAGCGAACGCGATATTTCTTTGGGCGGGTTTTAGTTTCTATTTTCCTTAGGGTTATTTTTACTGCATGGTCGTTTTTAACTTGGAAAATGTTATTTTTCAAGTTGTAGTCGTGGAGCGATTTTACTTCATCACTCCTTCACTAGGTCACTCAGACATTATTTGGAATACGGAGTAAGGTGGGGGGGGGGGGTTGGGTTAGGCGGGTAGGGGAACTTCCGCTGTATGAAAAGGTCAGGGATGCTTGTCAGAAAATTTGAATTTAACTCCTTAAGGAGACTAATGTGGGCGTTGCTCGAGCTCCATTCGACCGCTAAAAGACGCTACTTAAAACGACATAGGTTCGATTACTAACCACTGTTGAAGAAAGGATCCTGGACCCACTACGCAAGATACGACTCGCGTACTCGAGAGATCAAGCCTAGCAACAAATATTAAATGAGAGCGTTTCTTTTATAGATATCTCTTCGAGTGCACCCTAAAGGATACTTCGACCGCTAAAATGGTGACGTTTCGTCATCAACACCTTAAGTTAGACGAGCATCCCCGACCTTTGATATAGGAGTTCCCCCCCCCCCCCACCTCCGGGGTTTCGAACGTCCGGCGCTAAGGCCGTTTTACAGTCGCTTACACCGTGTCAAGTTAGTTATTCTTTGAATTTCTGACCCAAGTACTCAATATCTTGCTGGAGAAAATGATCTACATTGAATAGATTTTATATATAGAAGCTAGCTATGTAATATAAATGGAACAGTAAGATTACTTACATCGTTTACTTGACACGGCTAAAACAATACAGTTTGTAAATGTCCAGTTTTTTTTGTTTTGTTTTAAAATTTCGAACAAAAATTAAGGCAGCTCTACTAACGCTGCACTTGCTACATATGCACAATACGGTAAGCATTATAGTACTGACCAACAAGGAAAAAAAATCATGAACACTATTTACATCGTTTATTATCATATTGTGCTGTAATATTACTATTTTCCTCTTGTTATTTTGGTTTCATTTCATGTGTATTGTGTTTGTAAACTAATAAAATAATAATAATAATAATAATAATAATAAAAATACATAAATTGCTCATTAATGTTTCGAAATTGTTGAGCTGCATGAATTTTCGAATGATTCAAGCCGTGATTAAAAGTTTTAGACGATCAACAGACAATAAGAGAGTAGGGGAGAATTCAATCCACACGTTTCCGCTAATATTTATACTGTATTGTAAATAAATACACGTGAAATATGGAAATGGCTAAATGATTTGAACAAATAGTTGATAACTAGAAGAAAAGACATTAAACAAGGGTGGGAGTTCTGCAGTCACTAATATCGCCTTGGAAAGAGAAGAAAGAAAAAAAGGAAAAAAAGAAGTTATTACAAAACGGGGTATTCGTATTTGGTCACCGCGGTGCTCTGCTTGTGGTACTGAGTGACTCTAATTTTAATTTTAGCTATCTCAATAGCTAACAAAGATAGAAAAAACAAATCACTGATATTGGTTGGGAATATAAAGAGCGAAAAATATAGGAATCAAAGTGAGAATTATTACTTGCTTTGGTGATCGGACAAGAAGCGGTATTTTCTTTATTTATAATTGTCTCGGACAGGACTCGGACGAGGGTCTCCAATAAGTTCATGAATCTTTTCAAGGGTGTCACATCTCGTCTTGTATTCTCTTACCGTTGCGTTTTGCACTGTTTCTTAACAATGCCAGCGGGATTTAACTTTCGCTTAACCTACGGTTTAAAACCTCAAGTCATCGGCATCAAAGTTGTCACTGCATGTTTACAGGCGATCCATTTTCCACCTTGAGCGGCTCATAGCCACTTTGATGATTAATAAAATAATTATTCCACTCGCGCTTATTGGATCTGAGATGATTAAGGCCAACTCGGCTCTACGCACCTATCTGCCATCTCATATCCAGCACGAGCTCGTGGCATAATTGTTAATTATAATATTGATATCAATAGCAATCGATTGTTATACTGTAGTACATCAAATATTTTCGCTCGCACGCGATTGGTCTACTGACACGTCAAGTGACAGAGTATGACTGGGATAAAACTAGGGCATATCCGAGTGATATTTCCCAAAATTCAAAACTGCACGGGTTGCAAAAAATATCTGAAGGATAATAAACACAATAGCCTGCATTTGGCGCGAAAAAATATGCTCGGATACTTGTCCTTGAGCATTATCTGCTTCTCAAAGCTAACAGGTTTCCTCGAGCTACCCACTCAGAAAACTGTTCGCTGTTCCGAACGGATAATGCCCGCGGACAAATGCTCGAGCCTATTTTCGCGCCAAATGGAGGCTATTGTTAAGGTATTCCTGAAGACAGGAATTATGGATTGTTAGCGATTTTTGTCAATCTACAGCAATCAATATTTTTTTCTCTGGTTTTCATTGTTATCGATTGCAGATATTTAAGCAATAGACCACTCTCTCTATAGATTTACTGGCGCAATAAACCACGCGGGATGTTGGGAGAACACGAAAAGAGCTTGTAAATCACGAGCCGTCAGTCATCCCAAGTGGTTTATTGCGCCGATAAACCCGTAGAAAGACTGGTCTATCGCTTTTATGAAATAACCATGGAAAAATTCTCTCAATGAGAGGAAAATTTATTGTACTTTCGTCATCAAGTTACTTATTCTCATCAAGTTATGACATGACGCGACAAATCAATCACAGCGACTGAAAGAATGAAAACACAGACTCCGAGCCGGACACGAAATCCGCAGAGCAAAGCGACGAAAACATTTCGCGCTAAGAAAGGTTTAACAAAGGAAAAGAAAAGGTTATCGGAGAAAGGCAAAAGGTATGTTGATCAATTCAAAAGTATTCTGAAGGGGAAATGCAGAGGTTCGTAGGTGGAGTCGGTCATCACGAAATAAAAGGCTGTACGAAAAGCGTGCGAGTACTCCAAACTTCTTGTGCTTGGCGAAGTGATTCAACGCAGTGTTTATGTTTAACGATAATTTTCCAAAGTTTTGCGAATGGAATAAAGGTTAGTTACAGAAACGCTGCTTCCGAAATTTATTCAGAATTTATTTACTTATGCTGAAGGCTATGAAGTCCGTGTTTCTCTGTATTTTGCTAAATGAAAGCTATTGTTTGAAAGTTATTAAGCTTACGGAAACCAAATTCATTTATCGTGTTATGCATGCATGAATTGAGTTTAAACTCAAAATGTCTGATAGAAAGAAATCTTTTCCCTTCTTTTTTGACAACCCGATTTGATCAGTCAGGCCCAACTGACTTCGTCCTCCACCGACCGTGGAAAGCACCGAAAAAAGGATTTAAAACTTCCTTAATTTTAATCTCAAGCGTAACCGGAGTCGGCGTAAAATTTTTGCCGTGGATGAAAAGATAAACTTCAAGCTTTATACGACGACTAACTTCTGGTCCTTTATTTCCTTGCAATTTTCCATGAGTATGTTGAATGAAAATATATTCGTGTTATTGATATCTCAGCCAGTGAAAGGCAAAACGGTTTATTACATTAGTTATCGGTAGAGTTCCGAGTTGTATAGTTCCCGCGTAGAGCTGCCATAGATCGGGAACCGTGGTTTACAAGTACAATAGAACATGGGTTTAGCAACTCTATTGACCAATGAGGGCGTGCGTTGTATCTCAGTTATTTTAGAACTATCGATAGACATGAGTAATATCGCAGTTATACTGAAATAAACTCCAATGATCATTCATCAGATGCCTTTATATCTTTCTGTGTAGTTCAAATAAATTATATGGCCCTTCATTATATTCACTTGCGAAGACGATTGTTTTTCTAATGTTCGTTAGAAGTACTCATATAAGAGCTGCGAAAAGCGCTTGCGCAGTGCATGAACTAGCATTTTAGTTGAAATAAAAATGCTCCTGCGAGGCAAAATATAAAGTGATTAATTTTAATGATCTCGATTCGGCGCCATTGTTTGATGGAATATTGGAAAGGTCTGTCAAGCAAGCCTGATAGTTATTTCTGAGCTCGTTCATTGAATGCAAATTTATCTTATTATTGTCTTTTTTTGTGCTTTATTATCGTCAATAAAGATGAGCGATTTACAACCGCTTCTTTGACATGCATTCTAAACTGGCTATAAAGACAAGAAAACAAAAACAGCAACAAGCAAAGCTCGTTCAGCTTGCAGACGTCTTCGGCCTCCCGCCATTTTCTGCTTCTGTGCTGTAATGCAAAGACAGGCTCATTTGAATCTAAACCAAGCCCAAGCTAAAAGCTAATAACAATAAACTGAGAAGCCATATAACTAGTGCATGTACACATGTCAAAAATCTTCAATTGAAATTTCCTATTTGAAATTTGTAGCTATAGCTACACGAACAGTAAGATACATTTGTCAACTGACTAAAGGCCACTATTGTCTGTTGTTAGGTGAACTTCTCGAGTTGGGAATTACACAAAAGGGCAAATCTCTCTAATGAGTGGTGCAAATTTAGTAATAGTTTATTATCCGTCTTAGCACACATACCAATCCTTGATTACGATTTTTAATTAAAGAATTAAGACGTATTGACAAAGGTGAGCACTATGTTGGAAATAAGAGAAAAACTAAATTTCACATAATTGAAAAACAACAACAACAACAACAACAACAACAACAACAAAACAAAACAAAACAAAACAAAACCACCAACAACAAAAAGAAAGTTAAGGTGTTTGCATTACAAACCCTGGCTGACTGTTCAGGACTGGGTACAGTGTTTGCAACTCTTAGGACAGTGTAACGTTAGGTAGTTTTTATACCACCAATTTGCGCAGTTGCCATCCGAAAACCATTGTCCACAGTGAGGCAAGTTATCCTCGCAGACCCCCTCTATGGGCTCAACTGGAAATATAAACCTTTGCTTAATATACTATAAATATGCCCCTCATGTAGGAAATAAGTAATTAAGAAACATAGGGGACCAGTATTCTCATGGATAAAACCACGACTTGCATTCATGATCTTTTATTTCAAACGTGGTAGTAAATGCATTAAAAACTTCGATAAACAAGCATCAAATTCAGGGACAGTTTTTTTTAAATTTGGGGTGGGGGGGGGGAGGGGAGTTGCAGCTCGTCAAAATTCCAGTCAGCATCGACTTTCGAGGATATGCGCCCTCCTCCCCCCTTTAATAACCTAAGATTAGAGGTATGAAAAAATAATACCTCAGATTTATTCCATATAACTATGCATGTGACCATTTAAGTAATAAGAACCAGGCAACAGAAATGTTTTAGTTACGTAATTCATACATAATATATAGGCGCAAAATAAACGATTGTGCACGGTCGTAGACCTTCCAACATAAATCTTGTCATCTTTGTTTTCTCCTTTGAATTTTACACGGCTTCAGAGCAATTCCATCCCATTGACTCTGATGTGACTGCCTTGGAATAATTATTTAGTTAGAAGAAGTGACAACATTGAATTTTGGCAGTTCACCACCGTTCCTTTTCAAATGGCAGTGACATGCAAACGGATTTTGCTTTCATTATAGGCACTTTCCGGACAGGAAGATTCCTTAAGTTTACAACACAAGTACCTTACCAGCGTCACAATTTGCTTTCTCCATAGCGGCCTGAATCCAGTCAACAAATGTGCTGATGCGAGCAAAAACAGAGAATGTTTTTCCACTCCTGCACCAATGGTCCCCCCAACTAACAGCTCCTCTTAAAACCCAGCGTCCGGATTCCTGGCACACAAATGGCCCTCCACTGTCACCATGGCAGCCACTGATCACAGCATTTCCCCCATAACCAGCACACACCATGGTTATGTTGTCCACTTTTTGAGGTAAATTGATGTTTCCTGCTACACAGGTCTTATAGCTGACAACCGGAATCTTGGCTTCTTGAAGGAACTCGGAAAATTTAGAGTTGAACGAAGTTTTACCCCAGCCTTTAAGTGAAAGAAAAAGGGCAAGGGACTCGATGCATTCATATCAAGTCAGGTGCATGCACATGATACATCTTGCTTAATTTAGGACAATGGGAGGACAATGTTTAAATAAAAAAAGTCATTATGTGTCCAGGTGATAACATCATCTAGAAAGCTACAGGGGTTTTTCAGTTTTTCAGAAGACTGTCAACGAGCACATTAGTATTCATTATCACGCGTTTTAAGATAAATGGATTGCATTCCCAAAATACAAAAATTCAGTATGTCTCTCAAGCTCTTGTCTTATATTTCAAAACATTTTGTCCTTGGCTCTCAATGTATGTTAATTTGTACAGTTATTACAGAAAATTAGTTGATATTAATGAGTGTGTTTTAAGTAATTGTTAGGAGTGAGACAATTGCTATGTTAACAAATTATGTTCGGAGTTAGGGCTACCCAGAGTCTGTCGTCCGCCTTTCTACATTCTCCTCATTGCTCGCTTAGATCATAATTCATGAGCATCATTACTAAGTCAGTGCCTCTTCACATTCCATTACAATTTTGGATTATTGTTTTGTTTCAATTCACGTTATTTTAATACCTGAGAAAATGGTGAAGTCGAACATAGACATCTTGGACGCCATAGGAAAAATAATTAGACCCTGTGAACCTACCTAATATACCCTATAGCTAATACCTAAATAATAACTAAATACAGTTCTGTCTGATCTCGTGCCAGTGATTGACGAGATCGGAAGACAGCGAAACGAAAGTCTAATGTCTGCAATGCCCGCCTGGATAAGCCTACGCTATACGCGGTTAGTGTAAGTTGTAATTTGATTTTGATTTTGATTAATTGGAATAAATAATTACGAGTATAGTTACAGACAGACTTGGAGACATACGCTCCCAAAGCAATCAGAATCTTCTTAAAATAAACTTGGAAATGCAGGCTCCCAAACAAATCAGAATCTTCTCATAGTAAACTTAAGATTACAACTACAAGTTCAAAATGAAACTTACCGGTAATAAAACATTCTTTCCCTATGTCAACGCGATCTCCTTGACTTGGAAGGCAGGCAGGCCAGACTTTTCGGGGTTCAAATATGGCAGGTCTAGCCAGTTTCACCAACGCAACGTCGAAACCATAGCCACTTACCATGTAATCTTCGTGAATTTTTATGCACTTCACATTGTATACATAATTGTTACTTAAGTCCTTCAGTTCTGCTCGCCTGATCTGTCCTATATAGATATAACGGATAATTATAAAACTTGTCGTGTTATCACATACATTTAGTGTAAATTGAAAATCCTGGTTGGCTTTCGAGAGCATCGACTTCTTGGTTATAGCCATTTATTAACTGAAGCTGATAAAATTATATTAAACGTTAACGTCAGGGCGGATAATGCATTAAATTATTTTCAGAAGAGCCAACGCTCGAATGCTTCACAAACTCTTCCCGGCAGTTAATTTAGCTTTGACAATTTCTAAAATACAAGTTTCTAATTCTGCTTGATTTGACTCACTAACTGTTTTGACGTGCGTTCATTTTAACCGTTCGTTTACTGAACAAGACTTGAATTCAGTTGCTCATCCACATTACAACTGAGTTTAAGTTCCTCTCTGATCCTGACCAAAAAGATAAGTAGGATTTGTTTGAAAAAAAGGTTTGAATGTCACTAATGGTCACCCCACTGACTGCCTCTGTCGAATAAATACTGACAGACAACAAACGAATTCGAAGATATTTTACAGCGTAAGAAGATACTAAGAACGATCAGCGGAAACTTAAAAAAACCCTGGTATTCCTATACCATTAGCAAGTTCTCACCTAATACGACTTTGTAATGGGTGGGATAAGGATACATAAAGACACAGTGGGCAGCGGTCACCACCCATTCATTATCAATCAAGGTCCCTCCACACCGATGGGCGAATGTTTTCTTGTCTCCTTTCAACATCAAGAGCTCCACCTGCCAAGGCCACGAACCGAGTTTGGCGTGTTCTCCTCCTACAATACGTGACAATGGATTTCGCAGTCCACAGATATCATTTGGAAGCGTCGAGACTGCAGCAGGGAAAAATAAGGAAACCAATCGGATTACAGATGTTGCTAAGATATGTTCTTTAAATACTCAGATGAGAGATTTTGCATGTCTGTGATCCATTCAGATACCCTCGTTTCGGCATTTTATTTTTCAGTCCCTAATCAATGAAAACAAAACCAGCTAGGAAAAGACAGAAGAGAAAGAAGACGATATTTGGGTGCATGATCATGAAATGATCTTAAGATAGCCGACATGTGAAACTCGGTTGGGGATCTTCACTGATTACGTTCAGCTCGGCACGTTCTTTTCTTAAACTGCATTCTAAAACGTTTAGGATAGTACTATTAAAACCAACCGGTTAACTTCACTCTGAATTTTGTTTTCAGTTTTTAAACCTATTTTGTTATTCGTGGTCAGCGACATTCGGAAAAAAAAAAAATCAATTTTCTGCTGCTGATATCTGAAAAATAAAAAATGCTTGTCCATGCATGACGAAGTTGAAGACATAAAGTCTGTGATTTTAAATACCTGTGTTTTGTTGGCCAAATCTTCCTAAAGAAAGCTGCACTTTAAATTTGCTCGTTTCAACTTTTCTTTTTCAAAGATGTCATTAATTAAGACTGGGAAATGACTGCCTCAAGTTAGCAGTCAGATATGATGAGCCAATGGTTATTATTAGCAGCACAATGATTTAACCGGCCGTTGACCAAGGCAATTTTATACTGTCTGTGATACTGTCCTCAGGGGGGAGTAGAAATAAAAACTGCCGAGTACCTCACCTTGATTTGTCGCCAAAAGGAAGATCGCCAGAAAAATGAGCATGGTATGTAGTATTGTGCCGTTATGCATGTATTCTGGCTCGCGTTGACTCTCATACGAAGGGTGCTGTTGCAGTGACAACGGAAACTTATGCTTCCAAGGCTTTCCCGTACTTTATCAACATCACTCTGCAAACATGTTTACCATGTCATTAGTGGAAAACGCTGACGTGTGGACACTTAAGGCAGCTGCTCAAACAAATAAATATGCAAAGAATGATTATATAGTCGTTGGGGGCTTAGAAAAATCGTTTTGAGGACATGCTACCTTTGTTCAGCTATAAAATCACTTCCGATGTTAATGACAGAATAACACTGAATAGCACAAAATTAACCTTATCTGAAGTTGGGCTGAATAGTTTAAACGGAAGCTCTAATGTAGACCGACACCTTTTTATCATTTCAGTGCTAAATAGCCGAGCTGCGTTAAAAGTCTTTTGGTCCTATTTGTGAGAACATCGCAGAGAGGACGAACAAGGAGGGAAACCCGGTTCAGGGTTGACCACGAGTTGTCATATAATCTTCTTTTGGCTCCAATCTCATGCAGTGATTTGTAGCCTAAAATAGTCTACCAGCTCGATTTAATAACACATCTTGCATTTTGATTCAAATTTCGCATATATATTCAAAATTGACAATTTGCACGTCATTTGATTGATTGAAGGGGACATGTCAGAATGATATTTATTTTTCTTGTTTGAGCCTTGTATTGCATTAAGCGAGGTGAAGACGACCTAAAGACCAGTTTTAATTTATGTGAACGTGATTAAGATTAGGGTTTTCCAAGTCGTGTATGGCTTATTTGTATGTTTTTTTTTTTTTCTTTCATATCACTGCACGGGGGCTAAATAAACATTGCATCAAAAAGTTACAGTATTTATTTTGTGTATGAAAGCCCCCACGTCAGGTTTACTTCGTTACACTTCCAAACTGAAACGTTTCAATCAATTAAAAAAGCCACAACGTGACCTTGGCAAATCATACAATTCGAAAATCACTAAGTAATGCATCTTTCATAAAGAGAAAATAATAATTATTATCATATATATACACGCTCCATCACGGCATTGATATTGTGCCCTAATACGCTTTGACCATTCTCAATTTTGTATTTTGTATCGAGTTTGTACATGCATGGACTAAGTGTTAGTAAACATCGTGAGGGGAAACACACTTATCATGCCCCTTACGTTTTATGAATACTACAAAGAAACCTGTCAAAGATTGTAATTATTAAGAGAATATAGCGACTGATCACGGAATCGAGAGACAGATTAGCCTGCAGAACAGGCGGATTAGCGGGGTAGAGAGCGAAGCGCGATACACGAGCGCGAAGCGCGAGACGAAAAAAATCCGGGATTTTTTTCGTCTCGCGCTTCGCGCTTGTCTATCGCCTTTCGCTCTCTTCCCTGTTAATCCGCCTGTTCTGCAGGCTAGAGACAGATCGACAGCCCTCGCGTTTGCTTTCAGTCAGTTTGCATACCCGTGTTCTTAATTTTCATTGTGATTACTGAAAAAGACATATATATGTTATCAATTAAGATCAAACAGTGGCTACTTTCAATAAAATTGAATGTGCGCTCAGACCGTATAACAGAAGCGAGAAACTAGTGGAGATGGTCAAGCAAGTCTGCTAGTTCCTTCATTGAGACATTTGCTTTTTCTGATAAAGGAACGACGAGCGCCTGGTTGACGTTATGATCGTACATGATCTTTAATTTAGCCATCGCGCCTAAATAGATACTGAGAATGTAATCAAGGACTTTTAGTGCACACGTTAAACGGTTTTCTTTGCATTATACACAACTGTGATCCCATTATAGCTTTTAAAGGACGATCAACCTGCAGGCGATTTAACGCGTAACGGCTGGAACTCTCCCTGACATCTTAGGCGAACCATTTATTTTATCCACGATAAAAATATAACAGAAACGCTGATGTGGTTTAAAAAATAAAAAAAATATATGTAAAAGATTATCTAAATGGTATTTACAAAGAAAAAAAAGCAACACTATACTGATTACAAACTATATAATCGGAAATATATATATATTTGAAAGCCAGATCCGTATTTAAAAACTGTAAAATTCACGTGGCATTTTCCTTTATTGTTATTTTAAGAGCAGTTTGCTGTAAGGATCGACTAAGGGAATGCAAAAGAGAAAAAAAAAAAAAAAAAAAAAAAATTAAAAACACAAGTTTTAGGTCGGTTAGATATTTCTTCTTTTTTTTTTTTTCTTTTTTTCTCTTTCTTTTTTCTTTTTCTTTTTTTTTTCTTTTTCTTTCTTTTCTTTCTTCTTCTTCTTTTTTTTTTTTTGTATTTTGCGCTCGCGGCGGCATAAGTTGACGCCGAAATCGGACATTTTTCGGAAACTCCCGTTTAAAGAGAAAAAAGCGTTCTAGAAAAGGTTAACCCAGGGGATCAGACGACCTTATTTCCTCTGCTTATTGGCGGTGTAAAATTCAAATGAAAGTTGAACGTGAATTTTTGACGAAGTTTTTTAAATTTATGCTTTGCGACCGAGCTCGCCAACAATGAATTTAGACGAAATTCAAGGTTCGAGAAAGCACTCTGGTGCATGGCTTCACCAAACGAGACTACACTATGGGGAAGAACAATCATTTCAACTACATGTCGGGCGAAAAACAAAATGGGGTGAATTAAACGGCGAATTCTGAGAATATTTTCAAAACAGGTCACTTGACATTTGACCTTTTGACCTTTCAGGTCATTCGGAAATCAACAGACGGCAGCTCTTAATTTTACTTTCATTCGTCGGAATACACGTTTCTTTGCTTTTGTTTGCTTTGCTGACATATTCTGAATTAGAAGAAGTTAAGATTTTGAATTTGGAGGCATCTACCCGCTATAAAATAATAACAGCTGGCGTATTTTTGAAATTTGACCCACTTTAGACGGTTACGTTATAAAGCTCAAGTTGATCGCCGAATTAAATATTAAAATTAGGGAGTTTAAGCAAATCACTACGGCTGGTGCTACTACGGCTGCCGTGACTGAAAGGTCTGGGGAGAGTACGTCTCGGTGGTCTGCCAAATTTTAAGTTTAGCGAGTAAAGCGAAATACAAAGATGAAAGAATCATCGGCTAAGGAGTTTAAAATCTCTTTTATTTAGTTTCTCACAGCCAAATGGCTTCGCTCAAAGGACGATGGCCGTTGTTCGGTAGGACGAACAGATTATTTCTCAGCGAAAGCGAATGCCATACACTTTGTACCATAACAATTTGATGGATGAAATATACAATTTCAGAGACAAATATCTCAAAGAATATCGAGTGAAGAACACAAATATATCAATACTCAAAGAAGCAAAATAGCATCGTATAGTTATTCAGATATAAAACATCTTCACTAAACCCTCAAAGCAAACTTAACCGAAGAAAAACAACCTCGCGCTCAACACGAATATTTCACTTGACTCGCTTCGCCATTCCAACACCTTTGCCAAAACTTATCGTAAATTCAGGATACGGATTTACAGGCTTATGAAAGGCAACCTTGACACAATCTTTGACTTAAATTGAGTTCAAAGGATATAGTATCCAATGGAATTCTTAAAATGCCGAGATGTCCGTTGAAAAGGGCCAGAGAAGCGAAAAAAAAATCCCGACGTAGCAACCACCGCGGCAAAACATCCCGACTCACGTAGTCAGATTTCACGCTACGGCTGGATGCAACCGACGTACATGCGCAGTGTCTCATTTTGGTGGAAATTTACTTCCGGCAGCCGTATCAGAGCCAGCCGTAGCGATTTGCTTAAACTCCCTATTAGCTTTTAGAAAACGGCGGTGTCAACAAAGAAGCAACAATCAAATGCACTTAATGCTTAGGAGTTATTCCTTACCTTAGTGAGTTTTTCCCGACGGGAAACCACGGCAGTTTTAGCAAAACACAGAGCGAAAGTACCGAGCCATGTCGCACGTGACAATAACGTAACACAGCCTTGGCCGGGAGATAGCGGGGGTGGAGGGGGGGGGGGGGAAGGGGAGGTAGGGGTAGGGGGAGAGCGGCAATGGACGCGCGGTGCGATTATACGGGCGAGTCACCTTGAAACTGTCTGTATATGTAAAGATATTGAAGCAATGAAGCACCTCACTACAGAAAGGAACATGTGCCTCACAAATTTGCACACTCGTTGTCCAAACTGAACACTTGGTCATTATTGTTATTATTGGTATTATTTATTTATTTTTTATTCTTAAAAAACACGTTCAGTAAAATAAGTCATAGAGTAAAGTAGATACCAGCTAAAAAGACCATTACAGCACATTGAGGACTACAATAGATAAAGAAAAAAATGCTAAGCGTTACTGATATAGAAATTTTGAAAACATGGGAACATTGACACAAGGTGTTTTATTGCACATTGAGAAATGGTCTGTGGCAAACGTTCTGGGACAAAATCTTTTCATTTAGGGCATTTCCACTTAGGGTATTTCCATTTTCATATAGGGCATTTCCATTTGTCGTTTCGATGTATTTTTTTATTTTCTCTGGTGGGTATCTACGATTCATTCGAACTTCAGGAACGATTTTCTGCTGTCGCCCGTCTTACCAACTCGCATGAAGAATGCTGGCAGTGTGTTTTCCTTTTTGGAAATTTAGCAGGGATCATAAGTCGAGACGCTTTAGTCTAAAAGGGATTGGGTTGAGATTTTGCATTGGCGATCGCCAATGTATAAACACTCGCCAATTAGAGACCGTATAAATTTAATAACAGAAAAAAAAAAAACCGGTTGCCAGTAGTCTAACTCGGAGGCAACTTGTCGTTCATAAAGATTTCGCGAGTGAAATATCATAAACAAAAGTACTTCTACAAAATTAAAGAATAATTTCTATTAAAAAACTGGAAGTAAAAAGTGCACCTAGACGTGTTTCTTAGATAGCTGGTCGGATCTGCTCTTCAAATTTACAGAGAGCAACCACATTGTAGATAACGTGAGTACGCGTTGTTAACTCGTCATTTCGAAAGTGAGAGTGGGGCACAAATGACAGATTCGTCGTCAGTACACACCGAGCCATCAAAAGCCTTTCTTTGCCAAATTCTAATGTCATCAAACTTTGGATGAGTTATTTATACCATTCTGTCTGTTAGGTTGAATTCGACAGATTTATTTAATTAAAGCAATGAATTCGATAACGTTACATGGATCGCAGGTTAGGATTTAAGTGAATAGAGGCGGGCCAGTAAATATAGGTAGACCCATTGATTTTCCCTGCTCATTATTTTATTGACATATTATTTCACAGCTCAGTTAAAATGCACAAACAAATAGACAAACCGGAAACATGGCAGAAACAAAGTTTTTGCATGTTTCCTTTCTTCATTTACAGAGGAAATACAAACAGCAAGTTTCTGAAAAGAGACAGCTCCTTCCTTTCTATGGTAGTAAGAAAAATAAAACATTGTAAGCATATTGGGAACTCGCGCTCGAACCAAGGATAAAGACGCCTCGACCCAAACCAGCCCGAACTCTCGGTTTTAATCCGGTTTCTGTACGAATGAACTAACAGTTTTGCTGGGGAATGCCGGCTTTCCACCAAGGTTTGCTCCATATATTTACCCGTTTGAGCTCCCAGGTGGAGAGAGGCACTGACCAGTCAGCGCTCAAACTCGCATGGCTTCATCCGGGGACCTAATTAAGCACTAAATATTAAGGAACCGCATACCCCAAACTTGAGTGGAAGTTAATTGCTGTAAGTACAGGACAAGAAGCCTTGGCCCTTAGTTTCGCTCGAAGTAAAAGTTGTACTAACCAATTTAAGTCAAACTAAAATCACACAAATCAAGACAGCAGATTGACAGCAAATATCTAAGATAAATATACCATCCTACACTTACTTTAGCAAGCATTGCAGGTCTTTTTGCAATAGAACGTTTTCAGCATGTTGCGGAAGTAGGGGTTTTCACACAGATTGTAACCATTCCAGGTACCGCAAAAATCATGAGTGTCGACACATCCCTGGGCTTAAGAATCAAAGGTAAAGTAAGATGTTAATTTAATGAGTAGGTGTAATTTATTACAGCATTCGTCTTGACCCACTTAACTGAGTTTAGCCTGGTTTCTAATGCTCGATGCTATGGTTGCTATTACCACGATTGCTACAAAATGGCGGCAATGATCGTCGGCATAATAAATGACACTGATCGCTGAGAAAGACCTCAGTTCCATCTCGAGGATTGTTCCAATTATATGGAAAATATCCTTCAGGGATTGTTGTGATCGTTTTGATGTAAAACATATCAGAAGCAGCGCGTCGTTCTTTTCCCCAGGTTTTCTAGGGCACTTTTTCATTCAGTTGCAATCGTGGCGAGCATATGGAAACTGTCGTCATAAAAATTCGTCGATTGCTAATTTGATGTATTTATTATTTATTTATTTATTTATTTATTTTCTGGAGCGATCAAAGTATCCGTGACGGTGACAATATGGAAACCGCCCTTAATTAAATTGACACAAGCGACGTAGTTCGTACAGAAACTGCGAGGCAAAATATCTGGCTCTCATTTGGAAATATTAAATTAGAAATTTCGGGTCATTACTTAATGCCTCTCTCATGTATAACATAATCATGTAGGCTTATAAGCCATAGCCCTAACCAAAGGGCGTTGTGGTAAATAGATTCTTGAAATTATCAATTCCACAGAACGGGTTTTTGCTTTTAAGAATTCCTATATTATGGTTTGAAGTGGGATGCCTTGAAACACTTAGGCGTATACATGTATTGCAATGGGCCGATACGAAAAGTCGCCGGTTGGTTTTATAGACTTACGTGGCTGTAACGGTTGTGACGTCATCTTGCATTTTATCCAATCAATGTAGCTGTTGATCCGTACGAAGACAGAGTAAGTCGGCCCTCCGTTGCAGTAATGGTCTCCCCAGCTGACTGTACCACGTAGAGTCCAGCGTCCTGTCTCGTCCTGGCAAACAAGAGGCCCACCACTGTCTCCATGACAACCGCTAAGTTTACTGTCTCCACCATAACCTGCGCATACCATCATCGTATCCACCACTTCTCCGAGAGCTTTGTTAGCTTGTGCGCAAGTCTTGTAGTCAACGATGGGCATCTTAGCTTGATTAAGAATTTGGGACTTTTGTCCCCCGAAAGAAGAACTGCCCCAACCTCGGATTAATAAGTTTTGAATTAGTTTTGTATGATAGTAAAGGTATCTTTGATTCTCCCTTGCAACCGGTTATAAACAATGGTAAAACCATGAAACCTCGATCTAGGCATTAAAATTATTATACATGTTAAAGAAGCGACTCCCTCCCGGCGTACCCCTCTCGAAGAAATGCTAAATGATAGCAGACCACCGTTTACTTTTAATCAGATTTATCTACATGAACTACTCGCTGTGTTCATTCTTACTCCAGAACTGAGGGAGGGGGAGCGGTGAGCCCAAAAGAAAGGCATCTTTCGAATACAGTCGCCCTAGTCAATAACTCTTCCCACTTCGTTCTTATTTACCTGTTATATAACACATTGTTCCAGGGGTCACTCGATCCGTCTTTTTTCCACTTGGCATACAAGCCAAACCAACTCTTGCATTAAGCATAGCCGGTCGGGAGAGCTTTATTAAAGCGATGTCGTTGCCATATCCATCTGTCATAGCTCTTCTGTTGATGTGGATCTCAGAGACACTGATGGTCTGTACTTGGTCAGATACTGAGCGGTCGTGGACTCCTAGAGCGGTAAAAAAAAAAAAAAGTTGTGGAATGAGCTGGTTGCCATTTGAACTGCGATATGCATGTAGTGTATCGGAAGCGTTGGTATATTTTAAAAAACACCTTCCCTTTTCCTTTTGTTGTTTTGTACTGTGCTTTTTTTCTTTTTTTTTTTTTTCTGTTGTATTTTATTATCTCGGTAAGATTAATTTGTAATCGCCGTTCTGTTCAGTATAGTAATTAAGGGGTGGTGAATGGTAAATGCGAGACTTTGCGAGAAGGCGAGACTAGCGTTTTTCTTTGCAAGCCCGCGATATTTATGACTTATTCAATTGCGGGACCGAGACTTCAAAGTGTTTTAAATGCGAGCGCGAGACGTTCAGGTTCTAAGATGTTCAGATGTCATTTAAGCTCACATAAAAACGAAATAAACAAATCAATCCTTCACTACTTTCTTAGCCTTTCATAACCTGCATGTAATTTCAGGTTCTGTTTAGTGCTCTGATATTTTGTTTGTTACTTGTACTTTACTGGAATGGCAAAAAAAAAAAAAAGGCTCAAACAGTTTGAGCTGCTCCTCTTCTATTCATAACCTATTGTGTAAAAAGAGCTAAAAGAACATCTAAACAAACCAAGGTAAGTAATAAACTGAAATATACTCTCACCGAGTCGGATCTTGTATGACTGCGGAAAAGGCATACCGAAAACGCAGTGGGCGGCTGTTACTACATACTGAGGTGTAATCAATGTTCCACCACATTTGAAATGAAACGCTCCAGAAGCTTCCTTTTTTATTTGAAGCTCTGCCTGCCACGGCCACGAGTGTGGAATGGCTGCTTCACCTCCGACGATCCGGGACATGTGACGTGCACCACAAGGCAGATTTCCAAAAGATGGCGAATCTGTGCGAAATGGAAATGTTTGAATTGAAGCGATTTGTTATGTAGTAAAGGCCTTGTAAGTGACAAACTTGAGACGTACATGTAAATCACTTATTCACTTATCATAAGGTAGATTGCCCTTAACTTTCTCTAGGAGATGAGGTGACTTGTTTATTATGATATAAAATGGCGTCCCATGAAGTGATAACATCCGTCATCTTGGATTTCACGATTTTCACGAGTAAGTAGATTACGCCAATTTCTGATATTCTAATTTAAAAGGGTATTTTAGCGAGACAGCTACTAACAGTTTCATCATCGTAGGATTAATAATATCTTAAAAATTGCGAAGAAACCACGTATGCTTGAAACTAAAATTTTTTTGTTGGTTAATTTAAGGACATTACGGTCTCTCATTAATTCTGGCAAACTGGCTATTTGCTAGCACCAATAAATATTTGACCCTAGTCATCCACCTAAAATCTTGATGAATCAGTTGAACAAAAACAACGACAATAAAAAGGGATGAACATCCTTTTGCTGTTGTCGTTGTTGTTCAACATTACTTTAGGAAATATCATTTAGTATGCAATGTGGTACCTCTTACTCCTCCCAGGATCTCACACTTTGTGTTTTCTGGATAGTCACACACTATTTTATCGTCGTTAAACATCAGTCCTTCTGCGCAAGGTATTTCATGAGCAATGCCTCCAGAACACGCAATGTATCCAAAACATGTATCTGGATTGCTGTAGTTTCCATCATCCTTCTCGTTGCAAAATCCTTCATCTATACACGTGCCTACAGACACTAAACGAAAATAAAATAATGATCAAAGTTACATAATTGTCAATGAAGTAATTAATACGTAAACCCGAACCACGCACAATACTTACATAATATACATAATATTCTAGAGAAATTTAGAAAACATGATCGTCAGCTACACGTATAGGTGATGATACATCTCTACAGTTCTCAACTCCCGGAGTGATTTATGACAGCTAGTAGTACATATGATTCAAGTTTCTTCACAATGCTTTTAAAAGATAACAAGAACAACAAGAACAAGGAAAAAAAAAAAAAAAGAAAAAAGAAAGAAACACCCAACAAGAGGCTTAACAAACGCTGTCGCTGTATACGATGTTGCGCTTGAGGACTATATCCAGGAAGATGCTGATTTTTTTTGTTTATTTTTTGGAGATTGTTTGCTTGCGTTGGCTCCTTCTTAGCTTGTGAACAACCGTCATAACAAATGCAAGAACCAGTCGGTATGGTTTAAATACCGCTTACCCCTTTACTCCTTGCAAAAACTACAGTATATCAAGCTTATCACAGGAAAAGAAATGTTCTTATCAGAAAATAAATTACGAAAAGTTGGATAAAAAAATTCAACCGAAATTGCTTCTCTCTTATATATGTACCGTTTAGGTTTTCAATTGCATTGTTTACCCAGTATAATGGAGGTAACATCAAGTAATTCGATAGGCATCTTCTCAGTAATATTTGTGCTTAATAGGCAGACGTTTCTGCTGAAACGTACTTTATATTTGAAACCTTTGGTTTGAAGTAAGGTAATTATAACAGCATAGACTAAATACCGTTACGGAATATATTACGTTAATTAACTTCACTAACAGGGGTCAGCTGTAATGTATGTAACCTTGATGTTCATCCTCAGTGACTCTTACGATTTAATGTGAAACGAGACGTTATGATACGTTTTCATCACTTTTGGGAAACGTATACTACAATTTAATTTCCCTGATTCTTAGTTCTGTACTCTTCGCATTAAATTGAATATATCAAAACATTCTCTGTTATTAAATGGGACACCAGCATATAATCGGCGATAAAGTGGTTGTTCTTTTTTTTTTTTTTTTTTTTAGAAAGAACAGTTCTTTTCAATTGAAATACAATTTGAGAAATCCCGTAATAAATTATATCACTGTGTTACCAGAAAAGAAATTAAGATAATCGGTGCCTTTGTCAGTTACAGTTAATCGGATCATCAATAAATGACTTCTGCCTTCATTCGACTTCATCTACCGAGATGCGAAAACATGATAGAAAAATACTTCAGCGGCAGGAAAAAACATAAAAGGAAGATGGAAAAAGATTTGTACTAACCTCCAAAGTGGTTCAAAGAGATATAAGCACCCAAAATCAGCTGCAAAATTGTTGACAGGGACATGCTTGTTTCTAATCCTCTAAAGGCTGCCCGAGTTCACTTCTTATGATGCCGCTTCAAACAACGGCGTCGCTTTAAAAAACAGGTTTTGTTATGACATGGATCGTTTGTTTTTTTACGATAATGATTGACAGATAAAGTAATTAGAAGTACTCGGAGATTGACTGATCAGTCCGTCAAGAAGTCAAGACTCTATGAAAGACACGAAACCTGAGCAGTTTCGTTCACTTAAATCTTCTTTTTCTCTTTATTTCCTCTGGTAGCTGTATTTCATCATAAGCAATGTAAAACCAAGTATTAAACACATGTATATAATTCTTTTTCCTGTAAGACAATTTTGTATTTGGATTTCAACTGCAACCAATTTTCTTCGAATGAAAGACGTACGAGTCATCCAAAGTCAATATGTGCTGAACCTTCATTGTGCGATATGAAATATGTCTACTTTCCAGTGATTAAATGAGGCGGTTATATTTTGACAAGTATGACCTAAAATCAATTAACGACGCTTGTTTGGTATTATCTGAAAGAAAGAATAATATCTTAACGAAAGAGCTCAAAAATATTTGGTTTTGTTATGAATGCATGACACCGCTTGACGCCCAGCATGCTTTTGTAAAAGCTTAATTTTGAATTTAAGGAACAAGTATTAACAGTCACCGTTTTGCAAGGTAAAAAGCGGTCACCATCGTATCATTAAGGGCTTTCAACGCTATTAATTTCTTCAAATAGTGCGCAGAAGTCTGAACAACTAAACCAGCTTAAGTACACTTTTGAGAGAACGTGATGCTACTCGTAGATCGATTGAAAGAGCCATCTAATGACAACAAACCAAAATGAGCTGAACAGTTGATTGCGCACGAACATTTCCCACAGCCATTGGATGGCCTCAATTTATTTTGGACTTAATCTTAATTAGTTTTTACTACCATGGCTAAACGTTTCTTTTTTTTTTTGTCGTTGTCGTTGTTGTTTTATGTTTTGTTTTGTTTTGTTGTTGTTGTTTAAACGACAACGCAATCGCAATCTGGGACATTGCTTTTATATATAAATGAAGAGTTTTGATCTTAATCTTAAATAGCAGTTACAGATTACGTAAGTTCATTATAAAATCAATATTCTACGCTTTATTTCTGAGGTTTACCTGAATCCAAACCTAAGAGAAGAAGGTAAAGCTGCAGAAAAGCTGTTAAGTTCAATATGGCCTTATCGTTAAAACATGTTCCAATTTGACAAGAAGAATCAAGCGGGCATACATTGCGTCAACAAACATTGAAAAGAGCAACGTTTTGTTTATATATGAAAATTGAAAATGAACTTATCAGAAAGCGTTCTCTTTTACCTACTTCACCGATCTGAAAGTATAGCAAATGTAGTTTGAACCGTATGCGAAATCCAGTGGACGAATTGAATTTCTGTCTTTTTTGACAAAAACTAATAACAAAATAGTGGGTCGTAAATTCGGAAAAATGACACACATTAGCTGTAACAATACTGAGCTCGAAACATAACAGGCTAGCAATAAAAACAAACAGGGTTTCGACGGGGTTAACCGTCAAATAAGAAGTGAAAAATACCATGGGCCGTCAAAAAGCCGAAATTATAACCGTTAACTGTCAAAACGCTATTTTTTAAGATGGTGACCTCCAATTGAGAGCCTCAACAAAATAGACCCCAGCGTGGCATATTATGGTGGGAAAATTTGACTGAATTGACTTACTTCTCTCGGGTGCACTTCCTCTACAAGACTGAGTTCTTACAAAATAATAAAAAGTAAAAGCGGCGCTTCGATAACGTGCACTGTTATTGTTGTTGTTGTTGTTGTTGTTGTTGTTGTTGTTTCATTTCAGAGGCCTTTGACTTTAGATAAGGAAGTTCATTGTAATCACGAAACTAACAAGGAGCAATGAAATATAATGTTGCAAATGGGAGAAATGTAGCCATTTCCGACGTTGAAATATATCAACTTGAAATTTAGAACATGTTCTTCTCATTAGCATGCGGACAAATGATACGTATCTATGCCACCAGTGCCAAAAAAATCAAAAAAAAAAAAAAAAAAAATTAATTAAAAAAGACCAAAACTGTTAATAATAAAAACAAGAATACACATTGCCAAGGCGAAGAGCTCTTTTTTTCTTGGCAAAATCTCTTGGCGCTTCTGTGAAATTGCATTTTCAATGTATTTATCATAAATTACTGTGATACGAATGCAGGTTTAAAGTTAGATATACTTGTGATACGCAAAATTTTTTATGTTTCGTGCCAGTGTGAAACTGCATTATTACTTTATCTGCCATAAATTGCTGTGATTCGGAAGAATCAAATAAACACGCCGATATTATGGAGAACAAAAATCATACAGCGAAAGGAGTAGAGTAACATAGCAATTAATAATGAAAGAGATCTCTGGCATCAGCGTTGTGCGGGCTCGTTGCATGTTTTCTTACACTTTATTTAAGGAGAGCGGACACGGCAGTGATCACAGAGTAATATGTGCATTATTTTTAACATTATTTTCACACTGAACGTATTTAACGTCTTATTCGAAATTTTCTTGAAAATTAAAAGTAAAGATAAGGTCATGTGTGTACAGTTGCAGCTGTAGCTGTGTTCAAAATACTGCAATGTGTAATTAGTGTTCTCCCAAAGTACAGTACGAAATTCAATCGAGAAAGACATTAAACAACTTAAAGTAAAACTTAAGGGATAGAACACGATGAAAGCAACTCTACCGCTACTATTTCTGACTAAAATGTTCAAAAGAATTGTAAAAATGAATTTGAAAATGAACTTTTCCAAATGAACCCTACGAAAAAGTGTACGAAAATTTGAAACCAACCCGAAGTCGACGATAATGACCATAAGGAAACAAGTAAACGGCTCCCTAAGTAGCTAGATGTGAATGATGACTGCAAAACTTTTAAGTAATGCTCGAATGTATACTTCGGCATTCTCCTGGTATTTGCAGACACACCTAACATGTACGAGAGAGAGTAAATCTTATAGAGAGAAAGAGGAGAAAGTCCGAGAACTTTTGGCTTTTCACAGTAGATGCCTTATCAGTTAATACCAAAGCCTGTTTTACTCGAAGCTTAAAAATAGGATAGTAGTTGTCGTAATTTTAAAGCGTTGAAAGTTTTAATCTGTTCTAGAGATATATTCAGTTCTATATTGAAACTGAGAGCAGCATGATCATTGCAATGTATGTTGCCACAGCTTAAGTCGATATTTCTTGTGCAACCCGAGTGTATACAGTTTGAATGGGTATGAAATATCCACTGTGCTCGCGTGTTTATGGTTTTGGGGCACATTTTACAGCCGTCTCCGGAACACCAATGAAACATTGAATGGTCAAATTCTGGGTTTTAAGGGAGACTTTAAAAGTGCTGTATGCAGTAAAGGGGAACAATTCCCTGTAATTTTTAGCTAAGTCAATTTGGCGTTTAAATAACGTGTTTGTTCAGCTTTTCCTACATGCATCCCTCTTCCGGTTGTAATTCTACGTAACAATTAATATAAAACAACCTTTGTGTCCGGCTAAAAACTGTAGGCAGAAAGTGTTTTCTTATTTAGCAGTAAGTCTTTAAGCGTGCCGCGGTTAAACTATGATTCAAAGATAATAATTTGAAAACGCCGACTTTTCGTGTTCGTGTGGACGGAAAACATTTCGAGAACGGGACGTTTCGAGAATGATGGTGTCAGGATAATCATGTGATTTCCTTGACAGAAATGACCGATGATTGTTGCGTTTTAAAATTCCTCCGGCGAAGTGTGGACGGAAAATATCTGATGCGTTTCCAGAGTGAAACCTCCGTTTTCAAATTCCTCCGGTGTAGTGTGGAAGGAGCCTTTGAATAACTTTGTCTTGCAAGATTTTCTATCTTTCTTTCTTGTTCGATCGAGAAGGTTGGATATTAGCCTAGCTTGCTCTTTTGTGATTATACAGCTGCTTCGACAAAGGTTGTCCCACAAAACGTAAGCATAAGCATACGCTAGGTTCACGATGTTTCAGCAAGAAGGAAAGGGAAGCATGAGTACACGTATTTGTGGTGTTTTCTTCTATCACGCTGAAACCTTGCAGCTTCAATCAAGAAACCTTAAACCACCATTACCCATAGTACTTTTCGACATTGTCTCGTACGCTTATAAGCTTTTGTGGGACAACCTTTCTCAAAACAGCTGTATAAGGCCCTTGCTGACTCTTTGGTCAATAAATACTCAAATATTCAGTCATGCATATTGGTGGGCTTAATCAATAACCCATATTTATAGCATGTACAGCGTTGGTCCCTCGCGCAGTGTTCGAAACGAATACCTCCCGCAGTACAAATAAGCAGTTAGTGAGAACAAAATAAATTAGTCGACAACGCTTTTTATGATGAACAAAACTCAGCCATTTACTTCCCTACTCTCCAAATAATAACCAGTTTAATTTCCTTCAATGGATTCCAAACTGTAAACCCATAGTTAACCCCAGCTGTGGGCTCGCTAAAGTAACTAATCAATCAAGCATGCTCTACCCCAAGAATTCATTTGGCCACTCGACAAGTCAAATTTGTTCTCGAGTTCCGTGTCTTGACCAACATTTAGTATAATTTTTTTTTTTTTGGGGGGGGGGGGGAGGGAGGAGGGGGAGGAGGGTATGCCTGGACTACTCATCAATACCGCTATGCAATGACACTGTTAAAATCATTTCGAAGTGAAATGTATATAAGCAACAAAATAAAGAAACTGTGAACAAACATGTAAAAGTGTAGGAACCCAATGTTCACTACAGGAAAGCGGCAACAAGTAAAACTAGAGATGCGCTGAACTGCAAACGTCTTTTATTACATGAACAACGATTCACTGAAATCAAATGCGTAAATCCGCTAAGTAAACCAAAATAACAACTGAATCACAAAGGATAAGAAAGCTAAATGAAAACCGATCGATACTTACAAGTTTTTCGTGCCTTGCTCCGCTAATAAGAAATGAAATCTTGCTCGACACTAACAATGAACTTCGAACACACTTAAACGAACTCAAAAGCAGACCATGTGCTTTTGAAACTTGATATTTACCGCGACTGCAGAATGCATGATCAGCGGCACGCGTCATAAATGAAACACTGAAATGTCCACTTCTTAAATGTCTCTATTCGAATCATTCCTAAAACAAGACCAAGTCGTTACATGCTCCCCCCCAAAGACTCTCGTAGTCTTTAGGTATTTGACTCGTTCGATAACAGAAAGAATGTCATTGATTCCAAATTCCTGGATCTTAAGAAAAAAAAGTCAATCGACAGTTCAATAACTAATCGCACAAGTTCAGGTTTTTTTTCTTCTCCATGGACTCCTCAATGGACTTCAATAGCTCCTCTTCCAGAAGGCAGAGTTTGCGGATATCTCTCCTGAAGACTCCTCTTGCACTTTTCACCAGAACTTGTCGCACCACACCATCAGAATCTGGGAAGGTCTCTTGAACTAGCGCTTTGGGCCACTGTCCTCGGGAGAGGTTTGCATCCTTCATGATGACCAAGTCTCCGACCTTGAAGTTTCGCCTCTGCTTCAGCCACTTTTGGCGTTCCTGCAACAAGGGAAGATATTCTTTAACCCAGCGGGCCCAAAACTCATTCGCCAAAATGTGCACATGTTTCCATCTTGCTTGAAACTTGTCGGAGTATTGCAATTTACGAGGAGCTGAACACGGATTCGGGCGCAACAGCAGTATGTGGTTAGGGGTCAAGGCCTCTAAATCGTCGGGGTCGCTAGACACACGAGTGATCGGTCGACTATTCAGGATCTTCTCGACTTCTGTCAGGAATGTCGTTAGGGTCTGCTCATTGACAAGGTGCTCACCAATCATGGCGTGGAGAATCCTTCGAACGGAGCGAATGAGCCGCTCCCAAACACCTCCTTGGTGGCTTGCCGCCGGGGGATTGAAATACCACTGTATATTCTCCTGAAGCAGCTCACGTCCTACTCTTTCTTGGTCCCAGGTCTTCAACGCATTCAAAACATCGGTTTCTGCTCCCCTGAAGTTTGTGCCATTGTCACTGTAAATAACCCTGGGTGGACCTCGTCTCCCGACAAATCTTGTTACTGCTTGAATGAAGCTGTCCGTCGTTAAATCATTCGCAAGCTCGATGTGGACGGCTCTATACCTAAGGCAGGTAAAGATGCAACCATAGCGCTTGCGGAGTTTGGGATTCTTTCTCACAGATCTGGTAAGTGGTCCTGCATGGACGTAGAGTGGTCCAAAATAATCTATTCCAACAGCAGCAAACGGGTAGATTAACTGGTAGCTGTCTGAAGAAACTCTCACCACTGGGAGTGGTGCTGTAATCTGCTCTCCCACTGTAGCATTCTGGCGCTTACATTCATGGCATTGCCGCAGGACACGTCGGATGGACGAAACACCACTCACAATCCAGAAACGCTGTCTTATCTCCGCTAGTACTTGGTGTGGACCTACATGACCATTAGCATGGTGGTAATGGAGGATGATCATCTCTGTTACACGGTGCTTCCCAGGTAATATCATTGGGTGTTTTACATCATAGCTGAGGTCTGCACGGTCTAGTCTTCCTCCAACTCGCAAGACTCCTTGATTCACGAATGGTTTCAACTTGGCGAGAGGACCTTTGCACGGACTTGGGTTGGACAACTCTTCAGGAAAGGTCTGAATCTGGACGTTCCTTACGATAATTCTCTCTGCTTTTTCTACATCTAACAATAGGAGGTGGGGAACCTTCTCCTCTGGGTTCACAAGCGAAACAGTGGCTGCCACTGGCTTCGTTCGCAACTGCAACAGCTTACGGGCTCCTCGAATGATCCAAGCCACCACTCTTCTTAACTTCTCCCATGTTGAGAATCTTTCAAATAAAGTGCCCCAGAAGTCTTCTTTCTCGGCACATGCATTAACGGTGATCTTCTCTTTCTTGACTCCCTCATCTTGGTCTGATAGTTCTTGATGGAGATCAGCGGGTTGCTGCGGCCACTCCTTTTGATCTTTCCACAGAAAATCTGGGCCATGTTTCCACACTTCTAACTTCTTGGTTTCGGAGGCCTTTATTCCTCTCGAGGCCAAATCAGCCGGGTTAGCTTCTGACCTAACGTGACGCCATTGTGAGGGCCTTGATCCTTCTCTGATGACAGCAACACGATTGGCGACGAAGGTGACAAATCTTTTCGTCTCATTGAATATGTACCTTAGGACAATCATTGAATCGGTCCAGAAGGTGACGCTGTGGATCTTGATGCGACCTTCCAATTCTCGCATAATGAGCTTGTCCATCTTGATCAACAAGGTGGCAGCGGTCAACTCCATCTTAGGCACGCTGATACCACTCCTTAGAGGCCTCACTCGCGACTTGCCCATGAGAAAACTGTTGTGGATGCTCCCTTCTTTGTTAACGAAACGCAGGTAAGTTACTGTCCCATATCCATGTCCTTCAGAAGCGTCTGCGAAGTGATGGAGTTCAGCTCTTTCTACTTCTCCAAAGTCTCGGGGAGTAAAGGATCGAGGGATACTGTAACCAGTGAGGCTTGCGAGTCCTTCCTTCCAATCTCTCCACTTCACTGCTAGTTCATCAGGGAGCCTGTCATTCCAGTCATACTTTAATCTGCATAGCTCTTGGTTGATCTCTCTTCCAGGCAGGATTAGGGGACCAACCAAACCAAGGGGATCATAAATTGTTGCAATCGACGACAGGACGCCTTTCCGGGTCCCTGGATGGGATTTATCACTAACAACTAGGTTGAAGGTGTCTGCCTCCATGTCCCAATGGATTCCTAGGGCTCGGTCCATGGGTAGACTGTTGAGATTGATATCTAAGTCCTTGACAGCTGGTGCTCGATGTTCAGGTGGGAATGCATTTAGGACTTCGCGCTCATTGGACATAACTTTGGTCAGCTGGAATCCTCCTTTCGCTAGCAGTTCCTGTAGCTCCTTTGTAGTTTCCACTGCCTGGCCGGTCGTTTCGAAGGACTTGAGCAGGTCATCGACATAAAAGTCTCTCATGACTGCGTCAATGGTCTGAGAGGAGAAACCTTCGCTGTAATCGGCAGCTGTTCGCCGTAATGCGTAACCACAAATGCTGGGTGATGAGGTAGCCCCAAAGATATGGACTAGCATCTGAAAGGTCTTCGGGTCCTTCGTCAAATCTCCATCCGGCCACCACAGATAGCAAAGAGCGCCCCGGTCTTCAGGAGACACAAACACCTGATGGAACATCCGCTTAATGTCAGCTGCCACGGCTACACTGTTAACTCTGAATCGCAGAATGACTCCTATAAGTGAGCTTGTGTTCTCTGGTCCCTGCAACAACTGATTGTTCAACGAGACACCGCTGGACTTGCAGGCACAATCGAATACCACTCTCGGCTCTTCAGGTTTTCTCGGGTGCCAAACAGCGTGATGCGGTAGGTACCAAATGGGTTTGAGGGAAGAAATTTCTTCATCAGGGACTTGACGTGAAGATCCTTCTTCTTGGTATTTCTGGATAACGCTTGCATATTGCTTGTGGAACTCAGGGTCTCTTTCCATTCTCTTTTTTAGCCAATACAATCTCTTCTTTGCCACTGGTAGACTATCAGGTAAGCAGGGAGGACTATGCCGGAATGGCAGCTTGAGCTGATAATGTCCATTAACAAGGACCGCTGATTGATCCATAATCTGCTTCGCTCTTTGGTCTTCCAACGACAAACTCTCTTCAACATCCACAAGGGTATCTTTGAACTCGGTATTGTACAAACGTTCCAATTGCTGACTTAACATCTCTTCATGATCACTCCTTACGAAATTGACATGGATGCCATTGCTGTTGGGTTCACCCATTGGGCCATACACCGTCCAACCTAAGGGAGTATTTACGGCATAGGGCTGGCCCCGAGCTCCTCTTCTGATTTCAGAATTATCATCGATAATATCCGGTCGGTCGCTGCCAATAAGGATGGAGACTCGATGCCCTTCTATTTCGGGAAGACTGACGCCATCAAGGTGTGGCCATTTTGTCAATTCTCTATTGTTGGCGAAATGTCTCTCTCCAATGGGTAGGCTCTCCATTGTCAGAACCCGATCGAGTGTGAACTTCGTTTTCCCGTCAAGTGCTTCTATATCCAAGCGGGCTTGGTGACCACGTTCCTTCCCTTCATAATTGACTGTTGAAAGGGTAAAATCAGTAGGCTCACGTTCAAGGCTTAATTCTTCTACAAGACTTTCTAAGCAGAGTGTAGTGTCTGATCCGCTGTCTAGGAAGGCGTATGTTGTTAGCTGCTTGTTCCCACCTGGCCCACTGACTCTTACTGGGACGACCTTGAAGCAGACCCTCGGTCGACTGCTGGTTGAAGCTTCCCTTGGAGCAGAATCTCTGGATACGGCAAAGGTACTGGATTCGATAACCGGGGGATGGTTGGATTCAGTGAGTGTCGCAGCTGTTCTACCAACTGAACTTTGGCCACGAATGACTGGTTGCTGATTTGCACTTTCTTGTTCTACTACACGGTCGTCAGTCTCTTCGCGGTCTGGCGGGTGAAGAAGGAAATGGTGCTTCTTTCCACAACCCGATTTCCGACAAGAAAATCCCTTCGAACAAGATCTTGAGAAGTGTCCATACGAAAGGCAACTTCCACACAGTTTCTTCTGTCGTACAGTTCGCGACCGATCTTCGTAAGATGCATTCTTAAAGGTCTCACATTGCCAAATTGCATGCGGTCCGGAACATTGATAACACTTTAAGGTGGCTAAGCCAGTACCAGTAGACCTTCTGTTTCCTCTGCTCTGGGTAGCTAGGGTTGTAGCCTTAAATGGCAGATCTTGTTTGTCTTTGTTTCCATGTCTTCTTTCCTTTTCATGCTGAGGCAGTGACGACTTCAGTTCCTGGCCAAAACGGTTGTTTAAGCGATCTGCTCGTTTCTGTATGAAATTCACAAAATCAGAAAAGTAAACTTGTCCCTTAGAACAAATTAGGTCTCCAGCAACGTCTGTCCATTTCCGCTTCAAGCCCTCATCAGGTAACTTTTTCATCAGCATAAGAATCGTATCTTCATTGTCGAGGCGGCTTACGTAAAGTGGTCCCATACTCGTTAACACTCGTTTGGTATCTTCAAGTTTTCTCGCAAAATCCATCAGACTTGCGGCATCAACTCTTCTAAGGTTATATTCTCTTAACCTTTTCATGTGTGCATCAGCCACCATGTGAGGCTGTCCAAAATTCTTTGACAGAGTTTTCCACGCTTCACCATACCTCTGACCAGTAGGAAGGTTGACGCAGCTTTTTATAGCCTCTCGCGCCTTTCCAACACACTGCGCGAGTAGACGGGTCAATCTTTGCGAATCATCGGGCACCTGACTCTCAATGTGGTCGCAGAAATTGGCAACAAATTCTCCATACTCGGAAGGGTCTCCCCCAAACTTCATCAACTCAATTTTCGGTAGAGTGGGACCTTGTTTAAGTGCCTCTGCGATTGCTTGCCATGGCGCTTTATCTGCAAGTTCTACTGACGGGGGGTGTGGCACTTGGCTGGCTGGTTGCTGTGTAAGGTGCTGAAGTGTTTGTAACAACACTTGCTCAAGCTGAGTGTGACTTGGCTGAGGGGTTTGTAGCTCACTTTTAAATTTATCGGTGGGCGAACTCTTCTCATCCTTGGTCACAAACGGTTTGAATTCATCTACATCTACTCTTACTGAAGACTTTTGCCTGGTCTCTTTCGGCTGAGAAGCAGGGTTGGGAAGTGGTACGTATGGGGGATCCATGTCATTCTGAGAAAACGTCGATACCGACGACACCTCATGCTCAACTTCCAAAGCCTTAGTTCTGGTTGCTTGTACATCAGATGGGGGTTGCGGGATAAGGTGTGTGTCTTGTGGTAAACTGAAAGGCCTTAGTGGTGTGTGAGAGATCAACTCTGGATTTAATGGTGGAATTATCTCACTTACAGTTTCGTCGTCCGAGCGCTCGGTCTGCAATTCCTCTTTCTCAATCTCGAGGTCCACAGTAGCCTTCTTTAGTTCCATTTCCACCTGCATCCTTTCAATTTTCCTTGCCATCTCAGCCTTGTTTCGTTCCCTTTCCTTAGCGATTTCAAGCTCTCTCTTCTGAAACTCAGCTTCTTCCTCTTCCAAGCGACGCTCCAGGCTCTGCCTTTGTTCAAGTGCTTCCACCTTCAGCCGTGCTTCTTCAAGCAATCTTCGCTTCTCTCTTACGCTACTCGAACTGGTACGGGAACTCTTCCCGGTTTTACTCGACCGATGTGATTTGCGATCAGACTTGGACCTTCCTTTCGTGTCGTTTTTAGCCTTATATTTCCACGCGCTGAGCTCTACCTCGAGGCGGAATTTGCACTCTTTTTCATTCTCGTAACTTTCGTTCGCCATAGTTCTCATTCGTTCATTATCTTCAAAACTTAAGTAGGTTTCGTGGGAGTCTACAAACTTGTGGAATGCACGCTCGTAATCTTCGACACCTTTCATCACTTCGTGTTCGCTCGCATGTTCAGACAGAAGTCCTTGTACAAATTTCAACCTCCTTCTCACGTACCCCAAATGTCCCGCTCTTTTTGCCTTTAAATCAATAACTCTTTCGATTCGAACTTCCTCCGAATCCATAACTTTCGACGGAACCCTCTGCCTCGAGGTAAGATTACTTTCTAAACCCGCAGTTTCGGATGGTGGAACATAATTAGCTGTTGTTTCGACGCGAGGATCTTCGCTCGACGATATTTCCTCTTGAACTTGTCGGAGCGACGTACCTTTCGCTCCATCTGGCATCTCGTGATCTTGCGACGCCATAGAAAAACTTTGAATAATGTAGGAACCCAATGTTCACTACAGGAAAGCGGCAACAAGTAAAACTAGAGATGCGCTGAACTGCAAACGTCTTTTATTACATGAACAACGATTCACTGAAATCAAATGCGTAAATCCGCTAAGTAAACCAAAATAACAACTGAATCACAAAGGATAAGAAAGCTAAATGAAAACCGATCGATACTTACAAGTTTTTCGTGCCTTGCTCCGCTAATAAGAAATGAAATCTTGCTCGACACTAACAATGAACTTCGAACACACTTAAACGAACTCAAAAGCAGACCATGTGCTTTTGAAACTTGATATTTACCGCGACTGCAGAATGCATGATCAGCGGCACGCGTCATAAATGAAACACTGAAATGTCCACTTCTTAAATGTCTCTATTCGAATCATTCCTAAAACAAGACCAAGTCGTTACAAAAAGTCAACCGCTTTAGGGATCGATTCTTTTTCTTTCTGCTAGCTTCAGAAAAAACGAAGGAAGCTATCGTGAGATCACGTTCGCAATGTGCTCTTTGATTTGATGTATGCATAATTTCGGAGACAAAGTGAAAAGCGTTATTGATTTAGCTAAGTCCCATTTTGAAACATATTTCATGATTGCAAGTTAACATAACGTGAAGTGAGCGCAAATATGATTGAGTGAGAAGAAAACGAAAGATTGTCTGAAACCAAGCGAAAAAAGTGTTGTACAGTGACAAAACCCATAGAGGAATCTGAAAAAATGGTCCTCGAGGTATAATACGCTTTAAACATCTACTGACAATGTTTTGTAGACATAGCGGCACAGATGTTTATATCAATTCAGTGACGCTGCACCTTTCAAGACTACGATCATGTTCTCTAAGAGTATGGCTGAGAGTGGATTATCTAAGGGAACGTTAAACAGGCAGCAATACCCTTGAAGTATTTTCCTGGTACATTAAATGGAAGAAAAAGATTTTCTAAAAAAGATGAAATGCACCGACTAAAATCTCTTTTTGTACTATCCACTTTCTTCGGTTAAACATGTCTTACTTGTAAATTACATTTAAACAGGCGCAAGGCTCTAATTACTAGCGGCAAGGAACTTGATGAAGTGAAACTGAATACAATATTTCAAAACTTGCTCGGAAAAAATATATTTCCCTTGTGTTTTCATAACTTCATTATGATTCAGTCTCGATAACGAAGAAATGTTTGTGCAGATGAACTACATTGATCGGTATAGTGGAGTGAATTAAGTACGGTTCTTTGTTTTTTGTTTCTGCTCGCTTCTTCATTTTTTCACGAAACCTGATACCGGAATTTTGATAGTGCGAACAGGACTTTGATTCGTCTATGATGTTTTGTTAATCTATGTGTTGTTATCTCTTTAGAAGCGGTTTTTCATTAACATTATTGCAAAATACTAACTTGACATTTGAACGATTAAACGATTTTTAAAACTGGCCTTTCGCATTTGAGTGTGAAATATCTCGAAGGAAGAAAAACTGAAAGCAGCTTCCTAATGGACTGGCTATCAAAACAAACAACATAAACAACATTTTCTTCCCATTGCGTCCATTTATTCACTTCATTTCTGGAAAGGCAATGCCTAAAGACATTAAAGAAACAGTGGTGGTATCTGGGTTGGCCAAATTAAGTGAGACCTTACCTTAACGATGGCGCGGCTCCACGTGATTTGATTTTGTTTGTCATCGACCGCTTTGTATTTATATTTCTTTAAAGTTCCCTGAAGTATAATACACGCGACATCAGTGAAGCTTCTTAATAAATAATGTTGGCATAGTTGAGTTATTTTATTTTGTTTTATTTATTTATTTTTTATCCTGAATAATCTTACATTTACTTTTTAAAGAACAAAGCAAAATATAATATGAAAAAGCAAAACGAGCTCTTCACAAATATTTTTTGACCAAGGGTACTTATCACAAGAGCGCGAGTCGTGTGATACATTGCAATCAGTATTTAAATCATACTAACATTGTCAACACTCACTGAGATCGGTTTTTGACTGGTGAAAGTATAAAGAACATCACGTCAACGTAAAAATTTTTCGAATGAAACCAGCTGTGGGACATAAAGAGATTTCTGCATGTGAAAAAAGAAAAGAAAAGAAAGGCCGATATTCACCATCTGTCAGCTGAACAAAAATTGTTTGTTATAAGTATAGCGGTCTGTTATCTCGAGTACATTTCCTTCCTCGGATAGAGTATCATGCTGTCTCTGATTATTGCTGGGGCAGTTACCTGCATTCCAGGCCTTACTGAAGGTACGAGTCGCTTTGATAGGAACTTCTTCTGGTTTTATTCTGCCTCATGTTAAGTTAATATAAATAGTGTATATTAACGTTGCCATTTTAAGTGAATAGGGAGGTTGAACGTTTTTTAGCATTTAAAAAAAAATCTTTCCGCACCACTTATAATCATTCTTATTTCATCTATTTCTAATGTTAAGGCCAGAAGCGTGTCAAAAATGACAATAAATAATGTGCATAATAATATGGGATTTTTAAAAATCGCACTATTCACACTTACACGACAAGGCAAAGGAACGACATTCACCTACCGAACCCTGAGTTAACGCTAGGGAAAAACACATTTAGATTTTCAGGCGCGGTTCTTTTTATTGATTTATCCACATCGGCAAAAGAAGCCAGGTCGCTTTCCATATTTAAGAAATCTCTTAGTTTTCATTTTAGACATTAGTTTTCTATCAATATAATACTTAGATATACTTTGATTGTTCTCTTCTGTTTCATTGATCTAGAAAAATTGTATTTCATTGATATGTAATTTCCTTTTTATTCAATTTTTAAACTCCTTGTACATAACTCAGCGTAATTTTTAAAATCGGGATTTTTTATCGTGTAGTCTTAATTCTTACGCAGGGCCCCTGTTGATACCAGCCTATGGCTGATGGCGCTACCCTGCCTGAATAACAATGACCTGACTTGACATGACTTGATTTAACCGCTGTCCATCTTCAGTGATTTGTAACGTACGGATAGTTGACTGCAATATGATTACATTTTATAGGGTGTGGTAATCGTCCGGCCGGTGCCCGTGTAGTTGGTGGCGTAGATGCCCAGGCTCACTCTTGGCCGTGGCAGATTTCTCTCCGGCTAAATGGTCGACACATTTGTGGAGGATCCCTTAATATATAGATTTAGGCCAGCCTAAAAGCGTAGCTCCTGGGCCGGGTTGTTCAAAGCCCGATTAAGCTAATCCAGAAAAAGGTAGAATTTTGATTTGAGTTTTGTAACTTTGCGGTGAGGTTTCTGTATAATGTTTGGCCTTCTGTTTTGAGTTTTAATAATCACCATATACACAAAATAAAACAGCAAAAAAAAAAAAAACATTTGTATAGAAGAAAAAGTTATAATTCTATTGACTTTTAATCCTGGGTTAGCGTAAACCGGTTTCCGAACAATCCTGCCCTGTTTCCAACAAGCTAACCCAATATGAGCCCGCGATCCAATCGATAGCCAGCACTTGGTCAGCGGTCAATTTCAAAAAACACGTGACCTCGAGGAGCTGTAAACTTGAGCCCGCGATATGGTCACGCGATACTACCTTGTTTTAACAGGTGTCAATTGATCATAACATGGATGTCCAATACCAAGGAAGTACACGGTAAACCAAGGCTGCATGTCTCTGTCAACCTATTATTTGGAGTATGGCCGCCATGTTGGGCAACTCCGCCGTCGCCGTCGTCGTCGTCGTGCGCACGCGCCCACGAGCAATACCGCTAGCCATGATAACCATGAGAAAATCAACTCATGGGTTTCTTTTTCTTTCCTATATGAGTATGGGGCTCCGCTTAACGGCTCTTCGGGCCGCCGGAGCTCCGCTATTAAGCCTGACTGGGTAGTAACCGCTGCCCACTGCGTAGCTCGGAACAAAAATCCGAGTGGTTACACAGTAGTTGTGGGTAAGTTATTAAGAATCGCGAGTACAAAAAATATATCGCTTCCAAAGGCAAATGGTCGAAGATTAGTGCTTTCTATGCTGTGTCAACTTAGATCTTTTTAATGTCAATGGGTAATTTACACGTAGCCTGAAGCCAAGTGTCACATGGGCTGTTGGTAAAGGCCTGGTAGCGTGTTAATAAGCTATCGTTTTGTAAGAGAGCTAGTAAAAAGAACTTGCTTCGACTGTGGAGTGGAGCTTAAAATATTTTCCCACAGCGTATTAAACGAACCATTTTTTTTTTATCCAGTATTTCATTTCAATTAATATTCTATCAAGGAAAAGTGAGATGGGTGGATTACAGTTAGGAACAAGTGGATTAAGACGTTGGGCAATGAAGCACCATATATATAAGAAACAACGCAGCCTGTTATATAACACATGTTACATAAAAAAAGGAGGAGGTTGCCAGAATAAGAGAGCTCTCAGATAATAAAGTACCACGGTATTACATTATTAATAGTATTTTTTTTTTAAATTTATTTTTTACTGTATTACTAAGTAAACAAAAACATGGTATGTCAATTACACCTCCAGTAATGTGCAGAGTATGGTATTTCCGAAACAGATTTTAAGTACATTTTAAGAACATATACAGGCTGATTTCTCACTAAGCAATCAGTAAATAACAACATGATCAGTCTTAACCCCGAAATCATAAGTTCTTATGTATGGTGTTTACTGCATTGCATTATTTCTTTATTTAACCTAATTCTATGAATTTTTCTTGAATCACAGGCGCCAGCATCAGAACTGGCTCCACCGCTGTGCAACAGACTCTTAATCTGAAGCAGTTCTTCTCTCAGGAGAGTTTCTCAATGAATTATCTCAAGAGCGACATTGCTCTTCTGCAGCTGGATCGTCCTGCTCAACGTGAAAAGGTGAACTTGGTTTGCTTGCCCCCAAAAGGAAGCAGAGTGGCAGCTGGAACTAGATGCTTTATAACAGGTATTTTCTCTAACAAGGCGCGTGCTGACGTGATTGTTTACATCATTTGACAAGAAATTGGCGTTCAAAGACTGCAAAATTTCTAGGTAGCGAAAACGTTAATGAGCTCATACATTCTTTGTAACATGTTGAGTTTCTAAACCCGCGTCGCACAAAAAGTATTCAATACATCGGGCTTAGTTTCCTTGGGACAGTTAATCGTGCTGTGTCCTTTCAATACTCAGAACTTATGTTTTGGTAGCTCTATTCAGAAACTATATCGCTTATGCTAATGAAGCAAATATTGTAAACAAACATTCTCCTATACTGTCTGTAGTGTTTGTAAGGTACATTTCGGTGCATCATACATAATATACTTAATCGCGCAATGTAAGTTGGGAAGTTGATTATTAAAACAGCATGGCGGACTTCTAGATTGGATTCGTGTGTCGTATCCGTTCATTGCAATAATCCAGTTCCATCGGTTGTGGAACGTGACACTGTCTTTGGAGTGAAGTGAGTCCAGCAAGAAGGTAACGTGTGTTCTGTCATTCTTAACAATTCAACTCGCCAGGATGGGTCAGGCTTATTGGAGGAGGCCCTGCCGCAAATAAACTACAACAAGCAGAACTTCTTGTCTTGGCACACAACCAATGCAGTCGTATAAATGGCCAATTGATTCCTGTCGAAGAAGCTAGTATGGTTTGTGCAGGAAGTGGAATTGCAAACCAAGCAGGTGGTTGCCAAGGAGACAGCGGTGGTCCATTCGTCTGCGAGGAGAATGGAAAATGGGTGTTACGTGGGCCTGTCAGCTGGGGAAATGCAATGTGCAAGACCAACTATTACACTGTCTTTGCAGCTTCATTGACTGGATCAATCAGAAAATGTCTGGCAGTAGCGGTGGTAGTGGTGGTAGTGGTGGCAGTGGTAAGGTTATTTTTACTTTAGCATACATATATGTTAAGCAGCAATTACCGGTATATTTTGATTTTTATTGCATACATTGTTCTTGACGACTTTTGTTGGATTCTTTTGGAGAAATAATTGGCCTCGATTATTTGAGCTCAGTTCATTCAAATCATTGGAACATTTACAGCATAATCCCAAATGCATCCAAGTTCAGAGGCGAACTTCTCGCTTCTGGGAAAAAAAATTTATTCGACGCGCGACCATTTTTTTTTAAAGATCATGCTCCAATAAGGACTATCTCATTATAACCTGCATGTTTCCATGCAAGCACGGTGAAATTTAGAAATATGAGTTGTTAGAGGTAGTAGCATGTATCATAACATGGTAATGAGTGCGTGCGACGTGTGTTCACGAGGTGCGAGGACTAACGAACGGACGAATGAGTGCTGTGAACGAGAGTTGTTCGAATCTTCGACAACGAGTCAGTGAAATCTTACAAGAGATCCAACCATGAAGTAATTTGTTCGTTATACAAGTATAATCTCTGAGATGTTACTGTAACTATCGGCTAATTCAGCTTCTGTTGAGGAATTATTTTTTCTTCTACCGAGATTCTTCAACGCATTTTTTTTTACCAGGAAAAAAATGCATCCCCTATCGTACTTTTTCGAGAATGACGAGCGGTTTTACAAAACAATTTTGTCGAGTAAAAGTCTCTGCATGCATAATAAAAAAGAGTGTTTGTACAGTCAAAAATAAAGTTTTTCTTTATGTGATATGAATTCGCAGGATGCGCTGACCAGAGTTCATACTGTCCATACGTCACACAGCATTGCTCAAATCCGCAGGTCCAAAAAATATGCCCGAAGTCATGTGGAGCGTGTAAGTACAAAGTTTAAGATGTTCAATAGATGTTAATAATTTTGGCAAAATACACCATACAAAAATAGATGGCGCCTGCTGTATTAACCTCTCACAAAACCCTATATGAACGCTTGCGAACACATAATAAAAAGTTCTTAAAGCTCCAAATTCATCATGCACAGTTACAGCAATACATAGATCAATTTTACAAAAATGTCTATATATTTTTTTTACTTATCACGCACACAGGAATGCCACCTAATGATATTCATAACTCAACTCTTTTAACAACTTTGACATTCACCGATTTTTATTCTTGATAATAATGTCAGATACATCGAAACGACGAGTAACGTTACTCCGTATATTTAATATTTCATTACGTTTGTTTTTATTGCTTCAGGTGGTGGTGGCGCTTCATGTAACGACGCAAGTAAATACTGCCCACTCTACGTCAAATACTGCTCATACCACCCAGTTGTGAGAAAGCAGTACAAGAATACCTGTAGGCTATGCTAGTAACATGCTGCATTCAGGTTTGTTTGTTAAGCATTAGGCATAACGTAATTGTTCAAACTGTCTAGCCAAGAACGTTACTGAATTGTATGAAAAAAAAAAGTTTTCACTTCAAGCTCGTGGAATTTGAATGTGTTCTGTTTTTAGTTTAATATTTGCAATTTAAAACTTGAACACAAAGGAACAAGTCTGCGGAGAGGGGTCAAGTTAATGAAACTACACACTCCGTATGGTTTCAGAAACTCAATACTTCCATAAATATATCAATCTGTTGAAGTTATGTTATTTACTTTCTTTGCACAGGTTGACGGGCTTGCAAGATTCACGTTACAGGCTTCTATTGTGGTATTATTATGGATATTTTGGGGTTAATTACATCTATATGTCTCTTGGTTGTTACAATCAAATAAAAGATTGTTTTGTGGGCACCACTTGTTACTACTGGTTAAACTCGCTCAATATATCTGACAAGTGATCCTACAGGTGAAAGAGAAAACAAACAGCGGTTACAAGCATAACAAACAGGTTTCGAGCTGCTGTTTGTTTTCTATTTCTCCTGAAATTGAAATGGCCAAAAAACGATCATTTTTATAATCCTACGGGTATTCGGTTTCGACAGTTTCTGACTTTATGGGGCTGGTGGGTGGCGGGAATTCTTTATTGGCTTTCACCCTGAATTAACAAAAGATGATCTGTAGAGATAAATGCTAAAAGCTACAGATAGTTTGAAGTCATTATGATAAAATGTGACCATTTTCTGGGATGTTTTGACCTACAGAACAATGATTTCATGATTGTATGGAATTTTTTGATTTTATCATGGTCCTCAAAGCAAAGCATAAAATTGTACTTATAAAGAAAAAATTACTCGGTGGCTTGGAGGTATGAATTTATTTTCTCGTGGTTAAAACAATATTTTACTTACTCGCCGCGTTCGTTCTTAAAACGGTATTGCAATTACCACTCAAAAATAAAATTCATATCTCCGCGCCTTCGTGTAATATTTCAAATGTACCCTGACCCATAATTAATATATTCTGACATTCTGGTATATCAAACTTTTCGCTATGTGTCTAAAGTCATAACTGAGATATCCAAAAGAAAAATCAGAAACAAAAGATCGAAAAACACAAAAAACACAAGATTTCAAGATCGACTTTCTCCGGGCTTTTTTTTTTGTTTGTTTTCCTTAAAAGATGTAATAAGCAAGGCAATAATATTTCATGATCATCAGCAATTCAAATATACGATATCGCATATGGAAGCTCCTGCTTCTTGTTCAACGGGTAAAATAGGGGGCTCGAATCTCGTTGAAGTGACTAAGTATATGGAAGTAGTTTGGCGTTCTTTAAAGTTCTTTATTGCACGTCTGCAATGCCGTCAACCCCTCTTTCCTTCCCATCTGATGGCACAATGCGAAATTCGAAATTACATTTACGTACGGCGCTCTATATTTAGGAGGCCATTGTCCATGATAGTCGCGACTCTGTTTTGGTAAAGTTTTAGAGCCTGTTCACGAACGGTTGTCCCTGATTGCAAGATCACCTTCCACAGCCAAAATAAAGGACCAAGACGTGAGAACATTTTATACGCATTGTACTTCTTTGTAAGACGACATTTAGGAGAGCAGTTCCCCTTAATAGGTCTTATTTTTCAGGTGTTATGTCTATTTCCAGACAAACTCTGATATAAAATATAGCAAAAATTAGATTATAATTATAAAATCAATGAGAGTTTAAAATTAGACTGTGCTCTTAAGAAGACATCAGTCCATCTGCGAGCATGACATAATTTCGGTTGCACAAACAAGGACATCACAGAATATAACTGAATTAACAGAGAAAAAAAAGTGTCTTGAACAATAACACATCCCTCAGTGCAGAGCTAAAGTAAAGTTTGCACTGCTTTAGAAGAATATGCCTATACATGTATCTGAGAATGAGTAGTTCTTAGACCAGTTGAAATTCTAGTATGCGTTGTAAGATTATGAAATACCATCCACATGTGTTTGCGGCATTCAACAAGGCGATGAATTTTGTAGTTACATCTATTCACACTTCTTTTGTACGAACATAATATTACGCAATTATGGGTCGGTGAATGAACCTTGCCGTTTTGCTAACGTGGGAAAAAATCATGCCTTTTACTCAATTCATCAATTCAGAGTAACCTTTAGCTTCGCTTGAATAGACTACTTCTCACATATTGAAATTCAGCTTGATGGCGAGGCGTAGAGACAAAATTAAGAGAAATGAATAAACAAGCTTTAGGTGACTATAATTCAAAAATGGCATGGTGATTTTTTTTTTTTAATATTATGAAATTGTAATAAGTATTATAAGATGCAACTTTTGGAAAAGTTAAAAAAATATCTGTACAGAGGGTTCAGAGCCACCTAAACGTTTTGAAAATTTGTGGTAAACAGTGGTTACAAAAAACGACCCATCAAAATCTAAGAGCTGGAAACTGTTTTAAGTCACCTTAAAGGAAAAGGAAATGCTATACAAAGAACAGAAAAAAAAACAAACTATCAGTAATTCCTATTTCACCCCAATGTGCAACATGATCGGAAGGCAATAAATCTCATCTCTAAGTCACCACTGTTTAGCACACCCTAAAATAAAAATATCAAATTTATGTATTATGGCATTAAAAAGAACGTCATGAATACATGGGAAGTTGCTTCGAAATGAAACCAAATTTTTCAAAGAGCTTGTATATTTATATCTAATACGGAGCCTAGAGGGGAAATTTCTTTTTATTTTGAGAGCATGGATACCTTTTATAATAATGGTTAACCATGCTATATTTATATTTTGTTTTGTTGCAGGTAACGTGTAAAGGCAAAAGTTTACAACCTCTTTTCGTGATTTCTTACTGTAAAAGTTCATTTAATTTGCAGACAGTAAAGACCTCATGACGAATTATAGCTAATTCACTACATCTGTTTTTCCTGTTTGCGTCTAATATATAATTTTATGAAGCCCTATGAGGTTTTAGGAATACGAGATATTTATTATGTAGGAAATTTACGGGATACAGCGTATTTGTGGGACAGAGTGGCCGTTGATTGGTGACATAACCATTAAAGAGGACTACGTTAAATAGAATATATGAAATTCAAGCAAATTGAACTGCAGAATAAAGATTTAATTTTTAAAAGACCGTCACAGTTAAATACACAATCTAATTGCCAATTAATCGAAGGAATGCACCCTATATACGGGGTTAAAATTCGTAAGTTTTTTTTGTTGTTGTTGTTTTGTTGTTGTTGTTGTTTTTTTTAATGCTGGTAACTTTGAACATAATTTCACCAGTTCAAAGCCTGGCAAAGCCAAAAGTAAATTATCACGTATGTTTAGCAAGTGCCCAATTAACAAATGGCTACACGTCACAATTCTGTATAAACAACTTGTTAATTAAAAGAAAATTAAATAACGCATGCGTATAGTTTTACTAATAAAGTCAATTGAAACACAATATACATACTTTTCAACTTATACTTATATAAAGGCAAATGAAATACCAGGCGAGTTTTCGTGCGAAAACGTTATATCTTCACACGTGACAATAACATGTTATTTTGCCGCTTGGAGATACGAAGTTTCTTCTGTCGTGTTGAAAAATATTTCACTCGTTCGCTGCGTTCAATCGTGAAGTACTCTGGAGTATTAAAAGAGTGTGAGCGCAATAGAAAAATAAGGGGGGGGGGGCGAGGGTGCGTAGACCTGTGGCATTAATACATTTTCAAAGCATTAAAACTAGAGTAGTTTTCCTTTAGGGGATGGCCTTTGACAACTCGTCTTGCTGACAGGGTTTCAACAGAAAGGTTACTTGATTGCTTTGACCAACATTCAACGATATGAATCCCTAAGATCAACATGGGTGCAATTGCAAACAAACAGTAACTGCAAAAGGATATTTCGCAGAAGAACCGGTCTCTAAGGGTGGTTCGTCGCATGGAAAAGAAAAAGACAACAACAACAACTAAGTCAAGCGTCAACTTACTTTTGTGTTAAAAGAGGTCAAAATAATATCGTTGTTATAGCAATAACTACTAATTGCAGTCCCAAAGATCAGCTGCCAAGGAACGTATCTACCCGTTGAATAATGTAAAGCAACAGTTTGGCGACGAAGGATTCTTAATTGCTCGGTACTTTATTGCGACAATAATAGAGAGTGTTCACGTGACGTCATCAAATTCTCAAATCCAAAACTAAAGAGCCATCAAAGGTTTTAATCTCATCAGGCATAGGAGGTACTAAATTTATATCTCTTTACAACTTTCCAGCTCAATAGCTTCCTTCGTTTGGAAACCAGCGCATTTTGAATTTCGGAGCTATGGCGGTGCGTGACATAAAGCTAAGATCGCGTTTGTCGAAAAATGTACACTTACCTTGTGATTTTTAGCCATTTTAGAAGTTTAAGGTCCCTGTGACTAGTCTCTACAACAAGTCGCGGGGACAAGTCCCATCGTGTGAACTGGCCATTTTTCCTTCAAAATCTGGTCGCAGGGGCTAACTTTGGTGCCTGCGACTAGTCCCACGAATTGTTGCTCAAAACGCTTCGTGTGAACTGTACGTGGGACAAGTCCCTGCGACCAGTCCCTTCGTGTAAACTCTTCAGGGTACTAGTTGCAGGGATTAGTCGCAGAGACTAGTCCCCTCGTGTGTGCCGACCTTTGAGTAAAAGGAAAAGTGCTTGTGTAAATGTTTTTTGATTCGGTTCAGATAATCAGTCGACTAAATAGCCAAAGTAAGTTCCAGATGTTTACACTATTTTCCGGCCTCCAAATTGGAGGAGTAAGGAGGTCCTAGGAGGTACTAGCACAGGACGAAATCGATCACATGTTTCCGTATTTCTGAAACGGGGCGGAAACATGCAGCTCCATGTTTCCGTTATGTTTAAGTCTTTCGGAGACGTGAAAATTCAAGTCTACGTGATTCCGTCACGTTTCCGGGACGGAAATGCCAAGTCACGTTTCCGTCATATTTAAGCTAGCAGATTTCCCCGGGGCAGATTTCCGCCGTTGTTCGTTTCCGTCATGTTTCTGCAAACGGATTATAGACTCTATAATTTTGCGCGGAACATTTCGACGAATATCTCAACGCACACATCCCAAACTTGGAGAGCTGTCTTCTTTATTTATCGTCTACAATATCACAATTTCTTCACTTTATCTGCTGAATGGTGTTTTATTTTATTTTATTTTTTACGCGGCAATGAACATACTCTATTTACTCCACTAAATACTGAAATTTTTGCCTCTGCAATACTGATAGATTTTTCATTTTCCAGTTTTACAGTTAATTATGAGTGTAGGGTAGGCAAATTTCAATTTTGTTATTTCTCAATAACAAGGATTCCGTGTAAGGACAAGTAACAAATAGCAAACAAAAGTACTTCACTTTAAAATGAAAATATATTATTGAAAATCTGACCTAAACATTTCTCACAGTTAATATGGATTTTTTGGCCTATTTTATTTCGTAGCTGCTTTTAAGACAAAGGCAAAGTTTTGAGTTATGCTTTGGGCCCTCATTCGTCTAAAGTTGAGATCAAAATAACTTCTGTATTCTTTCATGGCTATTTTGCTATTATGACAGAGGAAGTTTCCTTTTCATCATCAGTATTATGGTTTACAATGCGATACACCACTTTTTTTCTTTTCGTTTTTTGTAGGAACCCTATTATTACGAGAGAGATGTTGCAGAGATTATTTCAAATTTTAAGCTCGATATAGAGTGTTTAACTGATGCATTATTAATGACTTTAAGAAGAAAGTATTAACAAGTCATCCCAGGCTGTGGCACGAAAGCCAGGCCAAGTTTATGTCGACAACATTTCGAGAAAACAAAACAGTGTAGACCCTTGTAAAATGAAAACCTTGGGTGTATACGCTCCAAAAACCAATGCTGTTAGTGACTGATCTAGACATAAACGGCGATATAGGTCTTTTTGCACGGTCCAATTTAGAACACATTTAGATCACTCTTGATTGGTGGAAGTTGAAACAAAATCACTTAAAGTCTGAACCCTTAGCAGTAATAATTTGAAGACGCCGTAATAACGCTTCAGGCGCAAATGGTGGGGAAAAAAATATATAGCACGTGCAGCCTTAATCCAAAATTATACGTTTTTCTAACAACATTAACAAAGAGCGTGTCAATTAAAACGTAAGGTGTCGTTAAAATTAGAATTACTTTTAATGACAAAAATGATTTACAATGAAATTTTCAATTAACGTACACACACGCCATACAGTCTCATTATAAAACATTTCGCCTAAATCACAAGTCGCACCATGTCTTTTCGAGACCTATTCAGAGAACTCACATTCCACTGAGCAAAGTGGATATCCATGTCACCTGGCATTTTCATTAAAATTTCATTTTAGCGAGGATAATAAAGAAACATCGACTCACTTTAAAAAGCTTCTACATGAGAAACATTAAACTATTAAAGGTACTTGAGGTAAGTAAGTAAGTCTTGGACAAGAAAATGATAAAAATATTATACTACATATCGTTTTTACACATGTTATAGGCAGTAGCAATATTCAAGAAGAGCTATCAGTTGTAGAGAAAGGCTCTTGAAGCGTTTTTTCTGTGTTTTTTTCTTTTTTTTTTGTTTAAAATTCTTCAGGAAAACTTCCGCTTCTTACTTGTATTTTTTTAATGGTCCGGGTTTGATGTTGTTGGTCTAAAGAAAGAAAAATATCGCTCTTTCATTTGAAACCTTAGTTTAAACTCACACTCGCTTAGTTACAAATTACAAACATATTTCAGCAAAGAAGACAATTTAAAAAGATAATTAAAAAGCTCAGAAAGCAAGAATAGTAGAGCTCAATTCAATCTTTCACTTTAGTCTTTCCTGGCGTCAATTTATAAAGGAATAGTAGGGTGGGCAAATTCAACGATGGGGTAATCAGAGCATGGTAAATCTGTTAATCAGAAATAATTTTGGACCAAGTCTGACTATGATTTTCTCTTCCTGCATCCGAATCCGCAGTTCAAACCTTTTTCTCTTCGGAAAATAAAGAGAAAATGAAATTAATTCCTGTCTCAAGAGTATAAATTTCCAAAGTCTGGCTTAAAGTACAGATTAATGTAAAAGCCTTCTCATTTAACATATCCGTCGATTCTTGGGAAGTATCGGTTAAATTCGAAGTCTTGGCGATTTTTTTGGGGGGGCCAAATACGTCTATAGTCGCAACAGATTAGTTTCCCATCCCACCGTAACCATGAAAGCCTGTAACTTGAAAATAGTCTCCTATAATATCGTGATTTATCAAAAGGATTAAGTGGAATTTACAAACAACGTGCACGTACCTGCATGTACGACTTGTAATTTATTTAATTATTTACCCGTATGTATTTTGTATTATTTCTGTGCAATCATTTTATTTCATTGTCTTGAAGATGAATACCTGGTTTATCGCTGTCTTGCTGCTTGGAGCTTCTCACTGTCAAGGTTAGGTATTCGATAAATGTCATAAATAATCATAAATAATAATAGTAATAATGATAATAATAATCAACATCATCATCATCATAAATAATCTTTATGGAGGAAGCTCCCGTCACATTGCGTAGTTTTCAGGGAGGTCCTCAGTAACTAAGGTAAGAGTAAAAATTAAAAACACAATCAAATCCAAGTACTAATAAAAAGTGGAAATAAAATATTGAAAATCACTTTTAAAATTTAAACCTATCAAGTAACGACATTCTAAACAATTCTAATAAGATAATATTTAAAGATTGAATAAAATCTCTGTTTGTACACGTATGTGTTTATACTCTTTATATCATGTTAGTGTAAAGAGAAAGATATTTTTATTGCCAGGACGTTTTTCGGGAGTACTATACGTGTAAAAGTTATCTACTTACATGTAGCTTGATTAACTTGATTTACTTGTTAACTGGGCAAAGTCACCAGCATTTTGAGTTATTTACTTTATTGGCCGCGTACAAAATTAACTTGAAAATAATAGGTTACTAAATTAAAAAAGAACGAGGATGCGATGGTTAAGGACTGAAAAGATTAACATAGATTAGAAGCTACGAAAATTGAAAAAAATTAGGCTTAACATTTCAAGATGCGCAAGTTGTTACGTAGCTTCTTTAAGGTTTTTTCCCACCTTCGCGGGTGTCCTTCCGGAATAAATTCGTACACGCGCCAGTTTCAATAAAACCCCGACAAACTATAAATCAGACGAAAGCTTAATAAATGTAGTTTACGATAAAAATACAATTTAAGCGAGTATTTTTTTTTTTTTTTAGAACGTGTCAGGAGCCGGTATGGCGTGAGACGACCGAGGGCTCTTCTATTGAAATTATCGGCTATCGGTTGCTGCCACACGAGCGAAATGGCTGTACAGTCGTATTCATGAGGCATCAACCAACAAAAGTATACCGCGCTTTTTCGATATTCTTATTGATTGTCTAGATATCGGCATCTAACGTTGGAGTAACTAAAAATATGCAAGACTTGTTGCGTAATTGGACGCCACGGGAAAATATGTTAAATATCCAAAAATCCCAAACACACTTTCGTTTGTCATTAAGAATGTTCAGGCGAGATTTCACGCAAATCTCTTAAATCTGCATAGCCTATAAATTCGCTCAAAGTGGATGTATTCCCTCTAAAATCAAATGCGAGATTTTAGCTCGTAAAGGTTCGTAAACAGCTCGCGCGCGATTATAATTTGGAGATTATCTCGCCTCATGAAACCGAAAACCAATAGAGCAACAAGACCTCCTAGCGTCAATGACAATGGATCAGGATTTCCCGGGAAAAGCATCGCGTTGCAACACGTTCGTCTCGCTGTCGCACTGAAGAAAAAACACTTAAACGGGCAAACTAGCCAAAGGCAAAAGAACAAATGCGCGATATAAACAATACAAAGTACCATTAAATACGAGCTCCAAGACGAGAGTTCGCCGCGAAAATCTCACCTGGCGGTTCGTCCAATTAAGGCATTATGACACCTTCCTGGTTTATTAACTTTATTTGAAAATACGGTTTTCTTTACCCAGGCAGTGAGGCCTGGATTTAAATTTCGGCTCCGTTTTTTTTTTTTTTTCTTTTTTCGCGTTCAGTTACAAATCGTCGTCTGGTCTCTAAAGCGCATGCGCCACCTGTGCATGCGTGCAGCACATGGAATTTACAGAGGTTGTCGTCGAGAAAAGTTAGCACGGATTCCATGATTTCTAGGGCGATGAAATCACATACAAACGAACACACCGTTCAAGGTAGACCAACTCTAAAGGACGTTAAGCGTTTTCGGAACGGGTCGCTGCAAGCCTTACGAGAGATCAATTTACGAGCGAACATTTTGAGTGAATCATGAATCATGTTATACCAAAGGAGCCATCAACCGGGGCTATCAACTCTTCAACTTGATAAAAAGCATCTTCAGAAGCGTCTTCGTATTTTTAGACGTGATCGGGAACCAAGCAGAATCCCAGCACGAGCTCAAGAACGTCTGAGCAACAAGAACAGAAAGGTTAGAGAATTTGTTTACGAATTCATCTGTTCGAGTACACGTAAGTAAAATGCTCTGAGAAACTTCGTAAGGTATAATAAAGATAAAATCTCGAACTAAACGATATTCTCTCGTTATTTGCTTGTAACAGAGTTACGTGTCTTAACAAGAGTGAAACTCATGAAGCGAATTATTGAACATTTAAGCTGAAAGAAACTAATGTATGTCAGTGACCCCAGCAAAACAATTCTTGGCTTGCACTGTCACGCAATCCTGACACAATGAAAGATTTATTCGAAAACCATTTAGTGGATAAAATCAAGAAATTGTGATGTTATAGGAGATTAATAAAGATGACACTCCTCGAATTTTTAGGTCTGTGCGTTTTCTCAAGCTCAGATATTCGTCGAGATATTTTGCACAAATTTACCGAGACCAGTATGGAACCTCCATGTTGGTGTCCTCCGCGGTACTCCTACATTGCGACCGGAAAATATTGTAAACTTCTGGAACTTACTTTGGCTATCTAGACGACTGATTATCTGTGCTGAACAAACAAACATTTACATAAGCACTTTTCCTAATACTTTAACTTCTAAATGGGCTAAAAATCACGAGATAAGTATATGATTTCGTCAACCGCGTTCGTAGGTCAATGTCACGCATCGCCATAACTATGAAATTCAAAATGTCTCGCTTGCTTGAGAAACGGAAATAACAACGAGAAAGGCTAAGGAAAATAGACTGAAACTTTTATAGGTTGATATAAAGACCTTGACTCATTTCACACCCTAAAGACTTGCAAACGAGTAATAAGCTATTAATCGATTCCAAGAAATGCAATCAAAAGCAGAATAGCTTAAGCACATGCATCAATTCGATTGAATTTCGTACAACTTCAAATGCAGAACATTTAGCTCAATTGCAATATAGCTATTGCTTCTCAGTATAACAACTGCCTGGGTACATGCAGCAAAGCGTCTAGTTTTTTTAATAACTCGGCCGCTTTTTGAGATTTTTAATATTTTTCTTTTGTGAGCTTTAAATAAAATGGCTGGCTTAAATTTTGTGAAATACAAGAAAAAACAAAAAACGATTTTTTGTGCCCTTGAAGGTGGGAAGTAACCTTAAGATACATTTCTTTTATTATTCATGATTATTTTACCTTTTACAGCTTTATCTGGCAGTGGTGACGGACCTCCCATCTGTAAGGACGAACATGTAAAGTGTAGGTTCTGGACCACATCTTGCTCTTGGCACAGTTATGTCAAAGCTGTCTGCAAGAAAGCCTGCAATCTTTGTTGGATACATGAAGGTGCGTTCTCAACAAACAAAACATACAAACGAACAAACTTATACTACTTGTAGCCGATGTGGGAGAAAATAGCATAGAGTAAACTCAAGATCTTGTCCGGTTCTTTGAGAGGACTCTGGCCACTACGAATGACAAGCTTGTCTCAACATTTGTTACACGAAGGACGACGCTAGAACCAATAGATAGGTGCCTTTGATGACTTTACGGGACTTTAGATTTGAGTACGAGCACGAGATCGAGTACGAGGACGACTTTTCAATTCTAGTTTCCAGGCTTCACATTATCACAACACATACCCAACACATCCCATGAGCTACCCTCTCTGCCTAAAACCAGCATGAAGAACTAGGGCTCTGGAAACGTCACTGATTTGAAAATCGAAAATCGTACTCGTACTCAATCTCGTACTCGTAGTCCAATCTAAAGCTCCCTATTATTATGTAACCTCATCAACCAGTAAAACAAAATGAAATTCAAGCATTTTTTGAAAATGTAGGAAACACGTTAAAATTTGTGAGAGTAAAATCAGGCCGTTGATGTTTCGGAGGGGAATAATTTTGGGGGCTTAATTAACATTTGAACACTTTTTGTAGTTTTTATGAGAGAAGCGTACGTGACATGGTTTTGCAAAAACGACGAGGACCCGTCGACAGGTGGCGCTTCGCCATAAAACTGCAAATATCTACATTTATCTGTTTCCAGACATCCACATTTACTCTATCATGTGCTTATTTTACAGATGAAGGAAATAATTTCCTGGAAGATAAGCAGGCGACTTGACGAAAGAAAGGGCAAATAACCTACTTTTAACTCCACAAAATTAAAGTGTCTTTTTTTGAACAGTTCCATTAGCAGAATATGTGCCAAAATTTCATCAGTTTTCTTAAGTACATGTATACTTCTTTTCATATAGCCTCCAAATTCGTGATTTACTATTATGCCGCCAGCATGGTTTTGGTTCCAGAGATTAATAAGGTTAGTGTCAGAGGGGAATGGATTACGAGATATCCATAAAACTTCTAAACATATTAAATTGAAATACTCCAGAAATACTAGAAAGTCTCAGGTTCGTTCTTGTTAGTAGGGACCTTGAGATATGAGGACGGGAAGGCCAGGACAGGAACGGCAGTGGACGCGGGAAACTTTCTCGGGTCCTGTTGTGTCGTCAAAAACAAAATCCTTCAGATGTGTATTTTCGCAAACGACGGCGACGCCAATAATAATTCGAACTTCGTGCAAGCTATTCACAGAAGCAATGACATCCTTTAAACTATAAAAGAGATGGTAGAAATCTTATCCTATTAAGCTTAAACGATAGTGAACGGCGATGCTGAATTTCTTTTTCTTTTTAAGTGAAGCAAACATCTGTCAATATTTTAATAGAGAAACCAGAATTTCCGTTTGAAAAAATTAAACGAACAATCTGATCGACCTGCTTCAGATTGTTTTTTACCACTAAAGCGTTGGGGAATTCTGTCGCCGAAGAATCCTGACTTTTGGTGAACATTTTCAATTTCCATCTGTAATTGTAACAAGCATTATAAAAATAACAAACGCTGCCTCAAGTTCCGGGTAGTATAAAAAAAACAACAACTAAACATCAGTTTGAAAATGTGTATTTTATTTGCTCGATAGATGCTCAATGGCTTTCATCCTTACAACATTTTATCGACTGTACTTACACTGATGTATTCTCAATGCTATACAGTTTGTATTTCGTTTTGAGCTTGCACACTCGTGACAGCGACTGAAACACAAACGAACAGACGAGGAATATTTCTATTCACATTTTCGTCACGACAAATGTGAACCTTATGAACATTCCTGACAATATTACTGAAAATAAAGTCGATTAGAACATTTATGGGAACAAAACAAGTGCAAAATACTCACGATTTCGTTACGACGGCTAGTCGAGCGAAATGGCGTCCTCTACGAGACGAGGACGGCCGAGAGGTGAATTGAGAATTCTCGTACGCATGCCGGGTTAAGTGAATTTACTTCCGGTAGCCGTCCTAGCTCGTTCCGTCCTGGTATCTTAAGATGCCTAGTGTCTCAAACTATGACGGGACGCACGGGGCTTCTACTGTAAGTACCGCAAAGAAATGGTAGGAAACTTTCCTAGCATTCCTTATATGCTCTCACTAAGGTTCTTCGTCTTGCGGCCAGGGAAGGCGTCAAAATCTGTTTCAGAGACATGTCGATGATATTAAATAAAAAATAAACCACAAAGGGCCGATGGAATATGAGACAAGCTTTAACTAGGATCAACGCTATATGCACTGCCAAGCTGAATTCTGTAGTTTTCTTTGTGTTAGTAAGAAAAGCTGCTTCGCAGACTGCTAGAATTTCACAGTTTCTTTGTTATGGTAGGAATCCAGAAAACCATCTTGCTTTACAACTCTCGCAAGCTCGGAAGTGGGTAGCACGCACATTTCATTAACTTATCACTACTCACGATGAATTCGATAGCGTTGATCCTAGCAGTATGCAGGACACCTATCACAAATGAACTCAGTTAAATGATCTTGCTCTCCATGAGTTCTCGTAGCTCAGTGGATAGAGCGCCCGCCCGGTGTTCGGGAGGTCATGGGTTCGATTCCTGTCGGGGACTCAGAATTTTTCTTTGTCCCACGCTCGTGTCATGTTGATTAATTCACCTTCACACATGCGTTAATGCTGTTATTGCCGTATCTTGAATTGAACATTAAGTTTCATCATCGAAATGCGCATGCTTGTCACATCCAGTGTTAACAGGACTGTTTTGTAAAATATTGAACCATTTCATTAGGTATCTTCTAGAGGCAGATATACTAGAGCAAGACCAAAGATAACCCCAAGCATCTGTTTGCAACCACCAAGTGCTAACCACTATTATATCATCCACGATCTATAATTAACTTGGTGTTTCCAGAAGAGTTACGATGAGGCGATTTGCCCTGGTATCGTTGCCTAAATGCGCCAGTTCCCAAACTTAACCGCTGTTAACTTACATTGGAAACTGTGTCGTTCTTGTCGTTGTTGTTGTTACATGTGGTAATTTTTTGATACCGTCATATCTTTGCAAACCAAATGCAACGGTTGGATGTCTCCAGCGAAACACTCTTCAGCCTGAAAGCACTAAAATGTTTGTTAAGCATACGAGAAAGTGAAAGCTCTTGAAGCAACAAGCTAATTATATTAAAGACCTGCTCAAGGCGTTCGTTTCATAAGATTCTTCGTTAAATGTCTGAGTTGGTTATGCCTTGATTTCACTTTACCCACTTTATGAATGAAATCCAGGTTAGAAGGGTCAAGACTATTTCCAGGGCCATCCCGGGAAGGGCAGACTGACAAGAATAGCCTTCTAGAGGTGCTATCGGCTGTTGCTGCGATATTCCAGATTTAAAGAAAGATATACTGTACAATTTACTGACGATGATCGGCTAACGGTGCAATGAAGTCGTAAACGATGGTTGATTTTGTCGAACCGAAACAAGCAAACTGAATCTGTGAGAACCATTGAAGAACTCTGACTGGAATTTGTTCCGCAGACTTTCGAACGCTATTTTCATAAATTGTCTGCTTAAAGCTAACCAGCAATTTGTAGAAATACTACCGACAACCTATATCTTCCAATCCCGCAGTATTTATAACATAATCGGCAAAGCTGTGTGATCCGATCATGATCGAGAAGCGTTACACTGATATGTAAATAGATCGCAACTGTACGCCGCTAACCAACACTTATTTCTCTTTCGATTTAGTTGAAAGTCGAAGATCAATTCTTTAGAATTACATGATAACAAAATTGTTAGACTCACAGAGTTTTTCTAAGGTTTAGCAATCAGCAGTGCGACAAAGATTCTGTGCAATAGCGTCGAAAATATAACCGCGTAACATTATCTGCGGACCGCTTAGGGAACATATCCTTTTCGCTTATCCGACGAATTTCACTGCAAAGTTTGAGAACAATTTACATTGGTTATTTGAAGTTACGACTTAAAACGTGTGACAAAGTGAAATCGGTAATTGTATGAAATGTTTCCTTCCACCTTGCTTCCCGCAGTTTCAAAAATACAGGTCCAAACAATACGATTTTCAATCGATCGAAGCCAATGTTTTGGAGGTCATCAAGTCTCGAAAACTGCAACACGTACGTCGCTCTTATAAACATGAAGCATTCAACTGAAAGTAAAATACAGAAGTTGAACGAGACTTACCGGAAGTTGAAGTTCGACTGGGATTCCACCTTTGTCACCATACACAGAGGGATTACATGAGATAGCATTGCGCCTGCGTGAACTCAGTCTTTAAAGCACTAGCCATGTGCATCGTAGGAAGTAAGTAACAGGGTGGGTCCAAGGGAGGGCATGTAATCCCTCTGTGTATGGCGACAAAGGTGGAATCCCAGTCGAACTTCAACTTCCGGTAAGTCTCGTTCAACTTCTGTATTCCACCTTGTCACCCACAGAGGGATCACATGAGACTTCAAAGACAGATGCACAGGCTAGTAGTAAATAATTTCACACAAGTGAACATATTACTGCAAAACTTTATTGGCAAACATGTCTTCCACAATCTTTTTGTCATAGAATTTGGCAAAGGTGGATTCTGACTTCCATCCAGCGTTGTCAAGAATATCTGCTAATGGAACATCACTCAGCTTTGCCTTAGAAGTTGAAGCTGACCTTGTGCTATGAGGCTTGAAAATGTTAATATCAATGCCTGAACTTTGTAATACAAACTCAACCCAACGACTAATCGTGTCTCTAGACACTGGACCGTACGGTTTAACATAACTTAGCAACAGTTGACTACATGAACGAGTCTCCCTTGCAAACTTTCTTCTTGTCAAATACTCCTAAAGAGTGGTCACAACACAAAGTCTTGGATCTGTGAATGATTTAAGTTCAATCACCATACCCTTGGACCCTGGTTTGGACTGTTTAACATGCTCTTGAAGTCTGAACACTATAGAGGAGCCAGAATCTATCATGCTGTCCACATTGAGAAAAAGAAGGGATTGCCCCCTTTGAGCAGTGATTAGAGCTAATAACATTGTGAGCTTCAGAGTTAAACTCTTGAGAGAAATCTCATTAACAGAGGATAAAGTCTTTAAGTAATCAAGAACTTGGTTTACATCCCAAACTGCTGTATAACGAGGCATCGCTGGGCGAGATTCAAATACTCCCTTTAGAAACCTAATAACTAAAGGATGTTGCCCAACTGGGATACCATCTATTAAGGGAGTATTGAAGAAAGTGCTGAAAGAGCAGTATTAAGGCTACTATAACTAAGACCACTTTTAAATAAAGTCAGTAGAAACTCTATGACTTGGGCTAAAGAGGGACGAACTGTACTAATCTGTTCTCTATGACAGAAGTCAAGCCATTTTTTGTAGTAGGATTGGTACTGTTTAGATGTGCCTTTCCTCCACGACTTGAGGATAATCTTGGTAGCTTCTGCAGAAATGCCTTGCTTCGTAAGGGATTCCCCGATAACTTGCATGCAATTAATTTCAGTTTGCCCTCCATGGGATGTGGTTGACTGGGCTTGCTTGGAAGATACAATGTCCCTCTTGTCACTGGTAACAGTCTGGGCTTGTCGACCAAAAGACTCATCAGCTTTGGATACCAAGGTTGGGTGGGCCAGACTGGAACAATTATGATCCCTTCCCCTTCCTCCATTTCGATTTTCTTTAAACAACGAAGTATCAGGCTAAAAGGAGGGAAAGCATAAAATTGTTCTTGGGACCAAGAGCAAGAGAAAGCATCCACAAATTGTGCCTCAGGGTCTGGCCTCCATGACACATAACGTGAAACTTTTCTGTTAATTCTAGATGCGAAAAGATCAATGGATGGCATACCATAGGTCTCAGCAATGCTGTGGAAAATATTTTCTCTGAGAGACCATTCTGTGTTATCATTAAATGTTCTAGATTCCCTATCAGCATCAACATTTTCTTTACCTGGTAATGAGATTGCTGTCACCCAGATATTTCTCTGGATGCACCAGGTCTAAATTTCACGTGCAATCTTATTACATTCCAAAGAACGAGTCCCACCCATGGCATTTATGTAAGAGACAGCAGTGGTATTATCTATGTAGATGTTAATATGGCAATTTGTCATTGAGTGGCAGAATGATTTCAAAGCAAAAAAAGCAGCAAGTGTTTCTAACTCATTGATGTGACAGTTAGACTCAGTTACAGTCCATCGACCTCCTGCTTTATCTCCCTTGCACACTGCCCCCCACCCTTCTTTTGAGGCATCAGAATACAGGGAGAGTAATGGATCCCCATGGGATATCCACTTAAACGAGCTCTCAACATTTTTGATCCACCACTTGAGGTCTATGACTGAAGTAACTGACAATGTCGTTACGGAGTTGTAGTTTCCCCTACTTTCTTTCAGAGCTTTGATTTTGTCTATTTCTAGACTTCTATAGAAAAGCTGTACATATTCAACACCAGGGAACATAGAAACCATTAAACCTATCACTTCTGAGACATCATGAATTGAAACATGAGTTTTTGCCAATACAGTTAAACATTTCTGTTTCAGCTTTTCAGCTTTCTCTGGTGTTGGTCTCACTGTCATCGTGAGTGAGTTTAAGATAAAGCCCAAAAATGTTAACTCGTGGCTGGGTTCAAGAATTGACTTTTCTTGATTTAGAAGAAAACCAACTTTGGTGAAAAGTTGGACAGTGTCCTGAACATTATTACTGCAGTCATTAAATGAGGGCCCTTGTAAGTATGAATCATCAATGTAGCCCACATTTGTGTGTCCCATTTGCCTTAAGGTGGAGTAGACAGGCTTAAGCAATTTCGTAAAAAGTAGAGCAGAGGGGAGGGAGTAGAAGCAAGACCATTAGGGAGGCAAGTAAACTGAAATAACTCCCCCTGCCAGGAGAATTTCAAACATTTTTGGCATTTCTCATTGATTGGAACCGAATAATATGCATCTTGCAAGTCTACAGATGCCATATAACATCCAGGTGTCATAGGCAAGATTGCTGAAGTTAAGCTTTCCATTTTAAAATGATGGTTGCTAATATATTGATTTAAGTTCTTCAAATTGAGAATGAGCCTATACCCTCCAGTCTTCTTTTCACGAAGAAATATAGTAGAGAGAAATTCTCCATGACAGTGCTGTGATTTCACAATGACCCGCTTTGTCAGAAGTTTGTCTAATTCTGAACTGATATATAATCTGTGATTCTTCCGGATTAAACGCGATTTCCTTTGGGGGAAGCATTTGTACAGGAGGGCAGTCAACAAAATCAACATTAAAACCCTTGAGGGTTTTGAGAATCTGCGGATCGGAAGTCAATTCTCTCCATTCAGGGAAATATAATTTCAATCTACCTGCCGTTTGTCCTGGTTCTACAAGACACAATTTTTGACTTACCTCAGGTAAGTCCTCAGAAGCTTTGTTTACTTGCTTTGACCCTTCGACTTGGGAAACTTGTCTGAATTCTGTGTGGCAGAACCGCGACTTGCGGTCTGTCGCCAGCCTAAAAAAGCTTCTGACTTCCTCTTGCTCGAAAAAATTTCCCTCTGCCACCAGACGATTGGCTTTTGTATCCAAAGTTAGAGTGGGTCGGGCCTTTATGACGAGTGACAGTGAAAGTAGTTGCTTTCCGGCCAACACGGTTTACTTCGGAGATATCCTTGACTTGCTTCGACAAGTCGTCTCCGAAGAGTTCAGCTGTCACTGTTGTAGACGCTGAGCAAAGGTGTTTGTAATCCGTGTGCAGGTCCGGTTTTATGAGCTCTTTCCTTCTATTATTAACCTCGGTATTTGCATGTGCCAAAAGAGAAAGGCTGTCTATTGCCTCTTGGGCGAGCACTTTCCCGCCATTTATCTCATTAACTCGTTTCAAGATGGCGTCAGTGACGCGAGCAAGAGCTGTCATGCCCTTAACGACAGATGTTTGCACTTTTTGGAATTTCAAGTCTTGCGACCCGATGGTGGAGTTGAGGTTATCCCAAATCAGTTGGTTAACTCGAACTTTCGTCAAACCTTCACAGTTTTCCGGCTGCGGATATTTGTTTATCTTCTCTTGCAGCCGTTCTTCTAACATGCCGTCTCGCACGAGACGGACCACAATTTTAGCGAGCTCTTCATGGATGGGAGGTCCCGTCTCCTCCGACTTCAGGTCATTTTGAAAAGTTTTGAGGAAGTCTCCAACTGATTCGTCGACTTCATGTTGCTTTCCATTGCCATGTTCTTTGGCATCAGACAAAAGGTCATTGACCGAGGCATCAACATCCATCTGCTCGCTCGGTGAAGACGATTTTCCCGCCTTCTGGCTGGGTTTGTCTTGTGAGGGGTTTGACAAGTTGTTGTTGTTTAAGTCACCCTCGGTGACCTCCTCACACACATACCTCTCAAGGGTTTGTTTTAGGGCCGTGGTCAACGACTCGGCCATCCGGGAAAAACCTTGTTCCATAGATTTTTGCAAAGCACTGATCTGAGCGCTTGCCATGTCTTCATCGTGTTGACTGGAGTCAGTTATGACCTTTTTCCCGTCTTTGCCATTGCCGCGTCTCGAAGACTTGGAAGGTCTCTCTCCTGGTACCGGGTGTATCTCTACATGAATTTCTTTCGATGTTTTAGTAGGCGAATCAGGCGGCATTGTGTGTGGCAAAAACCAAGTTTTAGCAGGACAGAAAAGACAATCCGTTCACAACGAAGGCAACAACGCACTGAGTTCACGCAGGCGCAATGCTATCTCATGTGATCCCTCTGTGGGTGACAAGGTGGAACACAAACTGCATTTAACAGAACAATCACACCTTCACAAAATACATTCTTGCTAAGGATAAATGTAAACGGGCTATAAACACGCGTGGGAATCTTATGTTTAGTCGACAAAATTACCATTTAAAGCAGTCCTTGAGTTTTCTTTCCTGCTTTTCGTTTGCCTGCTCCTCCACTTCGTATCTAGCTTTCCATTCCTAATATACAAGCAGCTCGTCCGCAAAGAAGTCTTCCCCTTCGTCGCTTGAAATATTGTAAATTGCTCTCAAAGCTCTAAGCAGTGAGTTCACAGTTGTCGAACGTGCTCGATAGAAGTTTATTTCGGAGTCTTCCGAATCGAAACTTAACTCTGACTCCAGTGACGAAAAAGAAACGATTCTGAGACAAAACTTGGACGTTTTAATCCCAAAATACATCGGAACGATTAGTTTTGTGTTCCATTTTCTCGAGCAAATACAGAGAGCTGACTGAGGCGCTATTGTGTTTGGTTCCTGGGTAGACGTCATCAGGTACCGCCGCCACAGACTCCCTAAAACGCGGTCGTGAAACACTTCAAGCGAGACTTTGAAAGGGCATAGAAAATCGAGGATTCAACCAAATTCAAAAATTTCTTCCCCCAAATGCTTCAAATAGAGTCTAGATTCGTTTTAGCGAAAAAAATTTGGGGGTTAGGTGCACTTTAAGCATACGAGAAAGTGAAAACTGTTGAAGTAACAAGCTAATTCTATGAAAGACCTGCTCAAGGCGTTCGTTTTTAAAATTCTTCTTTAAATGTCTGAGTTTGTTGTGCCTTGATTTCACTTTACCCGCTTTATGAATGAAATCCAGGTTAGAAGGGTCAGGACCATTTCCAGGGCCATCCTGGGAAGGGCGGACTGACAAGAATAGCTAACTACAACAGGAAATAACGTAACCGATTGCAGGCTCATTATATTAACTTTATTCTCCTTGGGAAGCATGCAAGGTTCATAATTACTGCTTAGTCAAGCAACGCTTTTCTTCTTGACTGTAACCAGATGAAATTATACATACACTGCTTGTATCAAATTCTTAATATCACACTTGCACTCAGCTGCTTGGACTGAGAAAACAATACCGCCTCGGGATATTTTCCCATCATTTTCCTGTTCCCATCATTTGCAAACAATTGTCCGTCCTACATCAACAGAATTTACACCTCCTGTGATGCGATTGCTAGCAATAACGGTCTTAAATAAGCTGTTCAAACTTAGCAACAGGGTTCAAAATTAAAGAGTATTTTTTATTTATCACCATTTATACATTACATGTACACGGTCTCCAAAATTTAGCTCACAACTGACAAACACCGTCATCAACAGTAACATCAACTGCTTTGCAGATAATAATAATGCGAAACTGCAAAGTAATTGATGTGGTTCATGATGTGGCTTACCAGTTGTGAGTTTTCTTCACAGACCGTGCAATATCTATCTCGTGGTAAATAAACATGAATTTTAATTTCGTGTCCTACTGCTAGTATGAACAGCCTGTTTGCGACTGCACTCTGCTGGAGGAATATGCCAAATATTGCTTGTGAGAAAATGGTAGTATTTGGACACCCCGACAGGTGCATTACGACAACGAAAGCAAACATTTAAGACATAAAACCTCCATATTTCCCCGTGTTTATTGAGTTCATCATCGACTCGTGAACCTTCAAGATGGCATCCAAGATGTACATGCTCATTGCCGTAGTTGCAGTAATCCTGAGGTCCTCCGTTAGCCAGAGTAAGAAACTATCACCTGTACATTCTATTTAAACTTAAACTAGATATCATATAGCATTCTTAGATTCCAGCCTTGACAAAAAGTGCGTAAGTCCTTAAGAGCAGCTTCGTCTAATATCAACTAGACCGGGAAATATCGAAAAATGCGATTTCTCACACAGAATGAAGCCAAATGGCTTCATTGTCACTGCAGTTACAAAAATATTGTTTTACCTTCGTTAAATCATTTATTATGTTTTTGCGCATTTTTCTTTTTTTTTTTCGACTCTCCAAATCGGCCAAACTCCATGGAAAATGAGCGCATATTCAGAATTTCGTAAACTGAAAAGGAAAGGTCGTTATTCTATACTATTCGCTCAATGTAGGATTTACAGTTAGCTGCTAAGCTGCAGCAATTGTACGTTTTTGGTTGCGAACTTAAACTCTCTCTATTAACTTAAACTTACATTTTATAAAGGTGTCTGTAGTAGCGTTTCTATCAGCTTGATTGTTTTCCTTCCCCACATAATATTTCGTACACTTTGTTTTCTCCTGGTGCGAGGGATACGTGAGAGATTTATTACAGGTGATTACTCCCTGGAAGAAAGGGATCAGAACAAAAATGTCTCTTAACGGAGATTTCTTGTAGTTTCCCTGTTTTCCTTTTTTTTATTTTTCAGGCTGCGGACAACGTATGGCATCCAGAGTAGTCAACGGACAGAATGCACAGCGCCACGCCTGGCCTTGGCAGATCTCCCTCAGAGTTAATGGTCGCCACATCTGCGGTGGATCAGTCATTAGCCCGTGGTGGATTTTGACTGCCTCACACTGTGTTGAGGAAAACCCAACTCCTAGAGGATACACTGTTGTTGTCGGTAACTGACCTCCTCAGTCTCCAAAGGGATCCTTTTTTTTTTTTTTCCTTTTCTTCTCTTTATCTAAGCAATTCCATATATTTACTTGCATAAGATTTCCTATTTCCTAAATTTCAAATTCGTTATATTTTCGCCAAAAAATCAAATGAGCTATTTACCTCAAATTTAACAGTAAATCACACTTCTGGTCTTAAAATCGAAAGAAACATCTATATTTGCTAGTAAAATGCAAATTAAAGGACAAATACATTGATGGAGGAAATATTAATGGTTACATATCATCGAGCAACATCGATTAGCAAGATTAAAACTGACTTCGTGTGTTTAAACATAGTGAAAAAGGGGAATGGTTATGAATACGGCAAACATATACATCAAAGGAGCAAACAAAGTTGCCAAGATTTATGTTGAGGGTTCACAACCGTGCACAATCTTTTTTCTCCGTTCATACACTATGCATGAATTACGCAACCTAAACGTTTCTATTGGTTAGTTCCTCGGTCAGTAGCAAAAAACTATTGTGCTTTGTGCACGGTCAAGGCCAAAAAAGGAGAACAAAAACTTACAACAAAGAACTTTGTCGAGTTTCATAACCATTGCCCTCTATTAACTATGGGATAAAGTAGTCAGTGAACAATTGGACAGTTCAATAAAGTCGAAATGGTAATAACATTACCACATTGCATGACTTGTTGGTGGTAAACTCAACGATGGTAGGCTTCTTTCCCAGCGGTTCCGCTTCCAATGTTGATGATCCAAGATAAATAAACTTCCACACTCTCCTGAGTCACAAACTTTCCAATTGATTAACAGGAGCACATGCTCAGAGAGAAAGACCAACCAATAATCAAGTGTTTAACCTGGAGAGAGTGATAATGCACGAGCGATATCGTAATTTGAATTACGATGTAGCTCTCCTGCAACTAACCAGACGTATCCAAATGAGTAACAAGGCAAGGGCTGTTTGTTTACCGAAACAAGGAAGTAGGATTCGACCTGGAACACGATGTTACATCACAGGTACTGGGTTAGACTAACAATTGATACCGAGAAGTTCGTGTCTTTTTTCTTTCTTACATCCCGAAGAACAAATTTAAATTAAATGAGAACATTTCTAACTTTAACTCACTTTAACTACTTGCTATGGCTCCTAGGGGGTAATGGACTTCGCCGTGCCACTCGGCCACGTGCATCCACTTCCGCCTCGCTCCATGACCTAAAACCCAAGGTTGCCCTTTCTTTCTTTGGGGTTTAGTGCCAGCTCTCACTCGGTCTATTACGACTTCTCTTTCCCTACGGAACCCAGGTTGCCGTCTTGAGATGGAAGACATATCTTTTTAGATGCAATCCCAGTAGCAAATAGATCCCATGTTGCCATGCGCCAGTTCAGTAATAGATCACAAAAGACATCAAGATGTGGTAAGAACTGTTAAAAGAGTGTCACACTAGGCGGTAGCCGAGAGTGCCTTTCACGTTCCTACCACATTTTGACGACTTCGCGATATATCACTGTACAGACGCATGGCAACTGGAATCTATCTGTAAATAAAGAAACAAAGCCAAATGTTAATGACGCCATCTATTCGTCTTCTCTCCAATCGATAATAACAAAGAAAAAATCAAAATGCGATAATAATTTGACTTAATAAATATCATATAAATATTTACTCAAATGTCCCATGATCTTTTTTTTTTTTTTTGTCGTTTTAAAACTTTAGGCCTGCCTCCCGCCAGTTGGAATTTTTAACCATGTTATGTTCATTTGCATTATTTGTTTCATCATTTGGTTTCATTGGCCCTGAAAAGCCCCATTGGGGGGAGCGGTCAATTAAGATATTTATTTACTTATATATTTATTTATTTATTTATTTATTTGTTTATTTATTAGGGTGGGGACGTACCGTTGGTGGCGGGCAGGGGGCTGATATTCTTCAACAAGCTGTGCTGCCCGTTGCGGAAGATAGGAGATGCCAGTCTGTCAACGGAAGGCTGGGTCGCGTCTATAGTGATACCATGATTTGCGCTGGAGGCAACGGGCGAGGAGGTTGTCAGGTGAGTAGAAGACAGGATATAGCGTATATTGTAGTTTTTCTTATGGCCATTTCATTACTTTCAAAAGAGATGTGGCACTTGGACAGACAAGGAAGTCGATATCGTTTCATTTATACCCCAAGAGTGAAGTTACAACCAGCGAACAAGGCAAATCGTGTTATTCTCTCTTTATTTAAATACGAAATAGTGCATGTAATTTCTGTAATACCGAATTTTCCTATAGATTTCTCTTAGCTCCGGTCTTAGTATTTCATATTTTTGACTTTTTTCAATGTCTAGATATAAGCTGATAAACACATACCATAACTCTTCTAGTAATTCATTAAGGTCTTCGTGGTTGATTGTATTCCAGCCGAGAAAAGCTGCGATTTAGAGCGTTGCGAATTTTTTCCTCTCTCCCACCCAGCTCGGCTTTCACAAACCGATTTATGGGCGATTCAGTAACTGACCGGGCCTCTGTTTACAACGGTTTTAATAGCCATTTTGGTCAACCACTCTATGATTCAGTAAATACAAAGCTGATGTAACGCAGTGCCTGGAATTAAAAGTCGAAAATTAAGTCTTTAAGACCCTTCTCCTGTAAGTAAGTCTTTTGTTAACCTGATTTTCGTGTGCTTTTTTTTTTCTCAGCTATCCTGTCATACGGATTCTACAATAGGCTTTATTAAAAACTAGATCATTGGATAATGCAATTGAATAGTTTTCATTGGCTTAGCCATCATGATATAAAGGTACACATAATTTTTGGGGGCGTTTTCATTTTTATTTTATTTTAGTTTTCGATATTTTAGTGGAATTCTTTTTTAATAAAACAATGATTCCACGCGCACTAGTTGGATATGAGATGATAATAGCCAGCTCAGTTCTACGCACCTCGCGCGTTTTCTTCCATCTCATATCCAACGCGCGCGCGTGAAATACTTGTTAATTAATCTCGTTTTACTCCTCAGGGTGACAGTGGCGGACCTTTCGTGTGCAACGAGGGTGGAAAATGGGTTCTTCGTGGAGCTGTGAGTTGGGGGCACCGAAACTGTAGGACCGACTTCTTCACCGTGTTCGCCCGAGTCAGTACCTTTGTCAACTGGATACGCCGGAGGACTAATTGAAGTAAGTAAGCCGGTTTTGTTGCGTTCGTCGCAGGATAAAGCATTGTGTTTTGTCAGAGGGTAGGTTTAATACCTTGTTATAATTAGACGCCAAAACCATTGCCAATTAAGTATAAATTTATTTGGCTGACATTGGGACATTCTTTGACACAGCACAGCAAACAGGGAACACAATAGTCGCAGTCGCAGTCGCAGTCGCAGTCGCAGCAATAGGTGGACAGGCATATTTCAAACCCTTTGACAGAAGTGCTGTAGAAATAGTTGGTATTAGCTCCATGGTATTAAGATAATTTAACCTGAGAATTTTGATTTATTGCGTTCGCGTCTGCAACGCTTTTACTTGGAATAGAAGGTCTGTCCAGTAACGTAGACCACCTCAACTAGGGTCCTAACGACTACGTGTTTGATTGTCTATTTTTCAGACGGACGATAGAAGTGTGACGTCACTCATCATCTACAGAAATATCATGGAATAATTAAATCATCACAATCATTAGCAGCCAAAATCTCTGTAACCGTAATTTACAAATAAATCATTAAAATTACGATTACGAGAACTCTCTTGCATGGTTATTTGCCTGAGGTCTTTCCTTTTTTAAAGATTCAATTGCAACTTGTACTTGTTGCGTGCAGTTGTGAGCAATTCCCTTATTTGATTGTTGTGATCAGTTTGGAAATTCGTCCAATGGTCTAAGTGAACTGTTTGTCAAATCACGGTGGAGCAAGATGATTCAAATGAGACATACTCCTTTGGGATGACTTCCTTCTCTTTAGTATCGCGTTCAATAGAACAAAACTACTAGAACCTCCTTAAATCTTGAGAGGACACACTTTTTTTTTTTTCTCCGAAGAAAGAACTTAACCAGATAAAGGACTTCAAAACTTGCATTCACTTATAATTAGATAAGAGACAACTCAGATAGTAACTTTTTAGGAAATATAGGGTTTGTCGGGGCAGTGACGATTTTCAAAACTATTTTCGCGCCGTACAACACGCCTACGTTTCTTTGAGTGTCCAAGGACCGAGGTTTCTTTTGCGATTTTTATGCAGGAAACAGGCTGTATTTGCCAAGATAGTAGGGACTGGAAAAAAAAGAAATACAGGTAACTAAAGTTTGTCCTCAGAGGAATTCTTGAGATTCTAACTAAGAATATATAGCCCTAACATAATTTCCAGACTGGACATTTTAATTTTCGAAAAATTCCTGGCAAATAAAAAGTGCGTCCATTTGCTGAATTAAATTTTCTTTCTTTTAAAAGACGTCTTTACGGGGGCCTGTAAAATGCCGAATAGAGTACCATGTCGAGAAGAGTATGACGCATAAATTATGTCAAATTATGTAGTTATGCAAGAGCACATGGCAGACCCCAAGCCGCCTGGCACGTAATAGTCGTGACCTTTGCGTTTTGCGTGCTTCATTCGGTGTTAAAATAATCTGCGGTGTAATGTTACTTAGTAATCTTTCAGGAGATCACTAGCATGGTAAACTGAGAAACTTCTCTGATGGTGGCAAACTGTAAATTCCAAAGACAAAATTAAAACACAGGTATAAAACAACCGCTCGCAACACTGCATTGCGGCCCAAAATATAAGTAGCTATGAGTGAGAAGCGAAGCTGTGTGCCGATTATCAGAATAAGTCGTCATGCGGAGATGTAAGTAGTAGGAAATATTCGAAAAAAGATCAATCATGTGCAGTAATTAAGGAAAACTTAAACAATGTGTTTTTTAAAAAAAATGCATGTTTTAGTGCGTGCCGAATAAAGTACGCTAGTGCGCTTCTAAGACAAGGCTGAGTTCAGTGAAATTTTATTGAAAAAATACATGTTTTAGTGCGTGCCGAATAGAGTACGAAACTAGTACTTATTAGACAAGGCTGAGTTCAGTGCAATTTCATTGAAAAAAATGCGTGTTTTAATGCGTGCCGAATAGAGTACGAGACTGGTGCTTATAAGACAAGGCTGAGTTCAGTGAAATTTTATTGAAAAAATGCATGTTTTAGTGCGTGCCGAATAGAGTACGAAACTAGTACTTACAAGACAAGGCTGAGTTCGGTGAAATTTTATTGAAAAAATGCATGTTTTAGTGTGTGCAGAATAGAGTACGAGACTAGTGCTTATAAGACAAGGCTGACTTCAGTGCAATATTAAGCACCACAATCGCCTTCATGCAAGCCCGAGACAGAACCACACTGGTCATCGTCTAATACTTTAAACAACTCGAGACATCTCGTTCTTTCCTTTTCCCATGCACAAAACTGACCCAATCAGAAGGAAATTGAAATGTCTCCAAGTAAGACGTAATTCGTTCTTCGTATTCCTGCTGATGCCGTCTGGCCTCTTCGCAATCGCCTGCTTCACTGGATACAATGCTTGAAACTACGCCTTGATCCAGGGCTGACCACAAATCCTTCATATCCATTTCTATGTTTTCCAACAGTAGAGCTTTTTTCGGCTGCCTGGTAACTTTTTGGTTTAGTCGAAACAGATATGAAAAAGTCGACGCCTCGACTGCTATATCACGATGAGTTAGGGGATATTTTAAAGTTGGGCCTGTTTGACATTCAGCGAGTTCTCTACGCTTACTCAACATTCCAGCATAGAGCATGGATACCTGGCATTTGCCATTCTTTTTCCACTCAACTCGGTAGAAATTTAGAGCTCTCCTCTCCTTTACAATGCCCACCACATTTCTTGGTTTGAAAGGATCTTTAGAATCTTTTTCTCTTTAGCCGGCACACCCTTAGGATCCTTAAAAGTAACCGTATCTCCCACACAGAAACGCTGGACACGCTCTTCTGAAACACGGAATCTGTACCTGGTGTTATTAGCTATCATGCGCTCCGTCGCTTCAAGGGCATTAAGGCGTGTCTTCTCGCGTATGCAGGCGAGAGTGCATCCAATGTCCAGAAGAGCTGAAAATGAGATCTCTGGTTCCGGTGAAAAAGTCGTCTTTTCAACGTCTATACTTTCCTTGTCAGGTTTCACAGGTCTCGCCTGGGTCTCAGATGGATTGCGTGATTCCGATAGTAGGTCGTCATCCTCAAACATGTCATCATCAGAAAATTTCCCCTCGTCATAAAAGTCCTCTCGCTTGGATATTGGAAGTATCCTGAAGAGCGACCTTTCAAAACCCTGAAGGGAACATTTGTATGTTGTGGTGCCACGTTGTGTTGATTTCTCTAGCAACTCGAGTGAGTATATAGCTGGTTTTCACATGACGTCACTAAAATTCGAACTACAAAACTATTGATCTTCCTGAGATTTTACTTAAATGATGTCTAAGAGCAGCTGAAAACTAATATTCAGAAAAATTTTCGCTCCGAATGGGTTCTTGGTTTTGTGATACACTAGGCTTGAATTTCCAAGTTTTTGCGTGACGCGGCATTTTACATGACGGCCTAGAGAGCTATCATGATGGTTAAAAAAGTGGCTTATTTCGGGGAACTTGGCTACCTGAACAGTTCATATCTCAGAAAAAGTATTATTTTAATGTTTTAGAGTTCCTTGAGGGATAAATCCACGCTTTTGTGGCAAAACTCAGTGACAGATGTTTCTGTTGGTTTCCGGCCGCCATGTTGGTGCCCATATGGATGGGCACCAGCATGGCGTCTCCATACAAATCTCTATAAATCTGGGTAAAAAATTTCTCCGCATATCTCGCATAAGAAAAATTGCTGTGACCAGAATTTTGGCGAGAGTCTTTGCATATTTACTTTCTTTCATTTTCCAGATTCTGGACTTCATCTATTGACCGGTTTTGATTTTTATTTTGATCTATTGTGAATTGCGTGACTCTGAAAACCAGCAATAGGGGCAAAGTTTGGCCTGTTCGTCAGGTGGTCTCTGACTAGAAATATATTTTTCTTATATTGGTTTCGTTATCGTTTTTCTCATTTTCATTCTGTAAGAGCATTGAGATTTTTTAATGTAATGCGCTAGAAATGAATTATTATTATTATTATTATTATTATTATTATTATTATTATTCTTATAAGATTAAATTTGGAAATACAGTTAACAATAAAGATTAGCGAAAAAACTGAGCAACGACGTTTCGGTGTCATCCTGGCACCATTTTCAAGTTAAAAAATATTTGTGCGAAAAGTAAACTAATTTATACCAATGGTAGAGGTGCGAAATTGAATAAATTAAGATTAAGATAGCTGTTCAATGTTCATGTTCATTCCAATGAGGTGTCAAACACTGGTAATGAGTTCAGTGTCTGTTCAAAGCCTAAACAAATACTTTTGCGCGAATGGAGTCTGACTGTGTGTTAAGGCTCGGTTTCTTCTTGTGAATCCACAACATTTCGTGGATCAAGCAATCGAACTTTCCCTGACATTTCTTTAGGATCTTAAAGTTGTTAGTCAGGTCACCAACTGTATCAACTCGGTGTTCATTTTGAAGGTGTTTTCCGATGGCGGTAAATCGGTGTTCCTCAATGCGCTTGTAAAGATGACGGCTAGTGTAACCGACGTATTCTGCATCACACAGATCACATATATAGTTATAAACAACGCACTGTTGATTGATCAAAGGTGGTTTTGGCTCTTGTACTTTGAGATCATCGCCAATTTTACGGCTTCTGAACACCGGCTGTAGTTTGTGATCAAGTTTATTACTCAAGTCCGAGAGATGTTTCTTTACTATGTCCGCTGATTTCTGTTCTTTAAAAGGCAGGACAATGCGGTAGATATTCTCTGTTGGAGGCGTCGATCTTGTGTCTGGTGACATCACTGAATTAACGAAACGGGTGATGGTGGAGTTCACAAGAGAATCTGAGTACTTGAGGTTAGAAAAGATCAGTTTAAGGCGTTCGCATTCTGTTGAGAATAGTTCCCATGTTGAGGACAAGCGGTAAGCACGGTTTAACATGGTTTTAACTAAAGATCTTTTATAGCGGTTGTCGACATGACTTTGGTGGTGTAAGAGGAGACCAGTGTTTGTGGGTTTACGGTAAACACTTGTTACCAGCTTGCAGCCCTTCTTGCATATTTCAATGCCGACAAATGGTAGCTTACCGTTAGATGCGATCTCCATGGTGAAGGATATGGATGGATGACAGTTGTTCAAAGTCTTCAGAAAGGCTTCTGCGGTTGGTATGTCTTTCATTGTGGCTAGTGTATCGTCCACGTAGCGTCTGTAGAAGTCTGGCAACTTGTTATCATTTTGTAGCTTTTCCTCGATAGAACAAAGAAAAGTATTGGCCATTAGGGGACCCAAGGGAGAGCCCATCGCTACTCCATCAATTTGTTGGTAGAGTTGACCGTTAAATTGAAATAGCTGGTACAAGAAACCATCGAGATCCTTGTTGATAGAGCTTTTTGTCTAAACATCAGCAAAGCTGATCTAATTGAACTGTTGTCCGTAGCAACAAAGGACCAGCTATTTCAATTTAACGGTCAACTCTACCAACAAATTGATGGAGTAGCGATGGGCTCTCCCTTGGGTCCCCTAATGGCCAATACTTTTCTTTGTTCTATCGAGGAAAAGCTACAAAATGATAACAAGTTGCCAGACTTCTACAGACGCTACGTGGACGATACACTAGCCACAATGAAAGACATACCAACCGCAGAAGCCTTTCTGAAGACTTTGAACAACTGTCATCCATCCATATCCTTCACCATGGAGATCGCATCTAACGGTAAGCTACCATTTGTCGGCATTGAAATATGCAAGAAGGGCTGCAAGCTGGTAACAAGTGTTTACCGTAAACCCACAAACACTGGTCTCCTCTTACACCACCAAAGTCATGTCGACAACCGCTATAAAAGATCTTTAGTTAAAACCATGTTAAACCGTGCTTACCGCTTGTCCTCAACATGGGAACTATTCTCAACAGAATGCGAACGCCTTAAACTGATCTTTTCTAACCTCAAGTACTCAGATTCTCTTGTGAACTCCACCATCACCCGTTTCGTTAATTCAGTGATGTCACCAGACACAAGATCGACGCCTCCAACAGAGAATATCTACCGCATTGTCCTGCCTTTTAAAGAACAGAAATCAGCGGACATAGTAAAGAAACATCTCTCGGACTTGAGTAATAAACTTGATCACAAACTACAGCCGGTGTTCAGAAGCCGTAAAATTGGCGATGATCTCAAAGTACAAGAGCCAAAACCACCTTTGATCAATCAACAGTGCGTTGTTTATAACTATATATGTGATCTGTGTGATGCAGAATACGTCGGTTACACTAGCCGTCATCTTTACAAGCGCATTGAGGAACACCGATTTACCGCCATCGGAAAACACCTTCAAAATGAACACCGAGTTGATACAGTTGGTGACCTGACTAACAACTTTAAGATCCTAAAGAAATGTCAGGGAAAGTTCGATTGCTTGATCCACGAAATGTTGTGGATTCACAAGAAGAAACCGAGCCTTAACACACAGTCAGACTCCATTCGCGCAAAAGTATTTGTTTAGGCTTTGAACAGACACTGAACTCATTACCAGTGTTTGACACCTCATTGGAATGAACATGAACATTGAACAGCTATCTTAATCTTAATTTATTCAATTTCGCACCTCTACCATTGGTATAAATTAGTTTACTTTTCGCACAAATATTTTTTAACTTGAAAATGGTGCCAAGATGACACCGAAACGTCGTTACTCAGTTTTTTCGCTAATCAAAATTATTATTATTATTATTATTATTATTAAATGTGTTCTGCTATCGTCTTTTTTACAAGTTTGTTCAAATTTTCCACCTGCCCTTGACTCTCCGGGTGGTATGGGCGTCCATGGATAATCTTCACCCCAAACGATTTACTGAAATTTTGGATGACTTCAGCTATAAATTCCTTCCCATTGTCCGTCTGTAAATATTTTGGAGCACCTACGTCATAGTAGATTGAAATTGTGCATAATGGAATGGACTTCGTTTGCGGATTTTGTTTTAAGTTGGAAATAGCCAGCAAAACTTAGAAAAGTAGTCTTTGATGACTAAGATATAGCGATACTGGCCCCTGTTATTTGTCATGAACGACCGCTTTTTGCCTGGAGCCATGTCAATGATATCCGCTTGCAATCTCTCGAAAGGCCCAAAAGTTCTAATTGGACGAAGTGGAGGGGCAACAGTTGGAAACGGCTCATGCAACTGGCAGTCAGGACATGATTTCAAGAATTCTTTGGCCAGTGCTTTTATACCATTGCAAAAGAATTTAAGAGAAAACTGCTTAACGAGGCTATTCACACCAACCACTTGACAACCGCCTTCAGATGACCCGCGATGAATGTCACGAAGAATATCCAGCACTTTACCCCTAGAAACAACCCCCAGACATCGATTTGGAATAGAAACACCGTTACTGGTGTATAACAAATGAAAAATAGTCGGCGCTTCACCTTCTTCATCCACCCTGTAACGAGGTTTACTTGTTATGCTTTCCAAAAAAGTCGGTTACGATGCTTGGAGAAAAATTCACGCAATACCTGTCACATTGAGTCATTAACGGAGTCGGGTTTTCTACTTTTACGTTCACGTAAAATGGGCAAAAATTTGACGCCATCGTAAAAAATATGCCAGCATTTAGACCACATTGGTCCAGCAAACGGAGAGGGGCCACAGTTCCTGCAACAACCATGAGAAACGAATCTCTTGTAAGTCTTACAGACTTCCGAAGGATTTCAATACCGTTGGAATAATCAGCTTGTACTTAAATTGCACTAAACACAGCTTCTTCTTGCAAGTAGTAGTCTCGCACTCTATTCGGCACGCCCTAAAACATGTATTTCTTTTAATGAAATTGCACTGAACTCAGCCTGCTCTTATAAGTACTAGTCTCGCACTCTATTCGGCACGCACTAAGACGTCTAGTTTTTCAATAAAATTGCACTGAACTCAGCCTTGTTTCATAAGTACTAGTCTCGTACTCTATTCGACTCGCACTAAAACATGCATTTTTTCAATGAAATTTTACTAAACTCAACCTTGTCTTATAAGCACTAGTCTCGCACTCTATTCGGCACGCACTAAAACACGAATTTTTTTAATGAAATTGCACTGAAGCCAGCCTTGTCTTATAAGCACTAGTCTCGTACTCTATTCGGCACACATTAAAACATGTATTTTTTTCAATGAAATTTCACTGAACTCAGCCTTGTCTTTTTTAGTAGTAGTCTCGTACTCTATTCTGCACATACTAAAACATGTATTTTTTTCTTAATGAAATTGCATTGAACTCAGCCTTGTGTTATAAGTACCAGGCTCGTATAATTTTTTTTTTTGAATGAAATTGCACTTGTATATTTTCACTTGTATAAGCACTAGTATCGTACTTTATTCGGCGCTTAAAACATATTTTTTTCATTACTCTATAGTCTTACGTGGCGATGGCGTTGTCGATGGCGTTGTGTTACTCATTTGGTCACGGTACGTCACGGCAAACACTGTCGTTTTAGTCTTCAGCTGCTCTTTGTTGGAAGCAGGTCACAATGTAGGCTAGCTTTGTGTGGTTTAGTGGAAGTTGTCGAATTCTTATAGAGAGATGTGCTTGACTGTTTTGCAACTTTTGGCTACGTGAATGGGACCTCTTTCGAAACTACTTACGCATGGATTTCGTAAACACATTTTACAATACCGATAAATTGCGAAATGGAATCATTATAAATGCGATCTATAGGATACTAGGAAATGTTTTCACCAGCTGTTTCCCGGCGATTCTGAACAAATACACCTTCGGTACATCATCTAGGGAAATGTTTTATTTGTTTCGTGAAATGACTGATTCAGTTGAAGCAGTAAAGTCTTCGTTCCTTAATGTAAGAATGTAAGATTACGCATTTAAATGTACGTGAATTGCGCTACAACAGTTTTCGAGTATGAAATTAAACACTACTCCCTCTCAATGTGACTCTGGAATGTCTTGCTGACACTTGCTGCCACGTGCTGTTGCATAATTTGACATAATTTATGCGTTGTACTCTTCTCGGCATGGTACTCTAGTCGGCATTTTACAGGCTTTGTGGGGCCGAAAACGTTTCTGGGGCTTTCGAGAAACGGGCCACAAGTCCGGGATTTTAAAAGCGTGTCAGATCGAGTGATCGATTACTTTCTTTTTCTCTTTCTCCTTCTCTTTGTATGAAGCCAACAAAGATGAAACAAAAGCACCGTAGGTTTTTCATATTAGTGGTGTTTCTTGTGGTTGTTTTTCAAATATAAATTAATTCAATTGTCATGTATCATAAATCCACGGCCGCGTACGTATACCCAAACGAGCAGTTGAGTCTGATTTCCTGTGTTGTAGCGCTTGATTAGTTCACCTCTATAAATTATTGGTAAATAATTAGTCTCCTCAGGCTCAGTGTACATTGGTGAATATTTACCTCGGCTTCTTCTTGGTGGTAAATATACACCCATGTTCACTTTGCCTTTCGCGAATAATTGCAAAATAAACGCGATATTGAGATTACTTTATGGAAAACGCGAGCGTACGATTTTTATTCACGAGTTGAGTAGTATTAGAAAACAAACAAGTGAGCGCAGCGAGCGAGTGAGTTCAGTATTTTGAGCAGTATATTTGTTTTCTTGTTCTAAAATACATTCCTCAACACAGCAAACAGAAGCAAACCTTCCCTCGGCCATTTTTTCAAAGCCTGCGGGATTTTGTGCAACGGCTCTTGGATGACGTTCTCTTCAATACGTTCGTTAATCATTGATAAAATTTCGTCGTTTGCGTTGCTGATTGGACGAACGATATTTTTTCACGGTGAATTTTGTCGTTCGTGCTCCTGATTGGCTACATTTAAATCAGCACGAATTTTATTCACTATGATTTTCGTGGGTAAATCTCAGTACCTATGAAATAAACGGCTATCATTGACATTGACTGTCATGAAGACAATTTCTGCTGCTCATACAGTGCTAAATAAGGCGTTTGTTCATCCCAGAAAATTTCGAAAACATTTAACCAATGCAAATAAGGTTATGAATAAGGTTGTTATGGTAATTCCCACTGCTTGGAAACCAGTGAAATTTAACCTACATGTGTGGAGTGGTGTTGATTAGTGACGTTCTCAGCGGATTTCAAAAGCCGTTCCGCAATCTGCCTCTAGGTTTCTTAATCAACAATCATTGCAAACGATTTTTCTGGAATCCTGAAACTATCCACACTTAGTCTGATATGGTGGATTTGATTGCAATTTTTTATTGCAATGTCACCAAACACTATCCTCGCATCAATTACAGGTGTATCAATATTTCATGACAACTGTTCGTCATTTGACTCTGATATCGTCTCAAATTTTTTGGTGTATATTTTCATGGGAACATTATTTGTCAGTCATGGCATATTTTGCCGTGCAAATGACAACAACTGACAAGTCAGAGAATGAACCACGTCAGGTTCAGAAAAAACAAAGTCAGCCATTTGAAGACATTTGGTCGTGTCAAGTGTAAGCTGTGTTTGTTCAGAAAAGATTACAAACTTCACAACTGAAAAGTTATCGCCTATGATATAGCACGTTGAGAAAAATAATTAAAAATTCGATTGGGTTGGGTACAGCAACAATAATGAAGATCTCCGTGGCTATTTTACTTTTTGTCTTCTTGAATTCAACATTTGGAAAGCAAGAAGGTAAGGCAAGGCAGTATGTTTATTCTATTTTGCACTTGAATGGAATAAACAACCCGATTTTCTTTTGGATGATTTCAACAACCCCAGTTAGAATTAGAACTGAAACTTCATTTAAAGAAGGATCGACCAAAATAAATCTCAGTCGATAAGAAAAGATAGATGTTTTGTGGAATTGTATCAATCCAGTGAGACAAAAAACTGAAAAGCAAAAAGTAGTTCATCTAGAAGTTCCCTCTTTTTTAAACTCGCAAATTCGATCTGTGTAAAACACAATCAGAAAATTGATTATTTACCGCTACAAGCAACAAGGCGAAATGTTCTTAAAAGCTATTGGCAGTACAGCAACCTTTTTTTTTTTCTTTCTTTCTTTCTTTCAGTACTGTTATTATTTTCGGTAACTCGGCTATTTGCAAATAGAGAAATCCACATTCTTAGGTCATCATCTATATTTACTCAGTTTCAGGGTTACCCATATATGTGTTCAGAAAAAAAAAAAAAAAAAAGAATGCGTCTTCGCTACAGGTTAAATTTCATAAAATAAACTAGAGTTTTAATAGAATTTGTTTAAATTCGTTTTACATTCGAGAGATGGTCCCTCTTAACTTGCTCCTGTGAGATAAGCTAACTAAATTGATAGATCAAAATATCGATATTGTTAGAAAATGTTGGACAGAAACTGTTAATTGGAAACTGATGACTGTCTTTCGTCGTAGAAGCGAAAATAACGCCTTTAAATTTTATACATAGTCCACAAAGTATATCCGGGCCAACGTACTAACATATGATGAATGCTCAAAACTTTCGATCTAAAAAAACGAAACTGTGCATGTAACCAGTATCCATTTTATTTCCCTCAAAAGCGACTGATTAATTCCAGTCTATTTTATTTCTCAAATTTCGAAATATATCCTTAATAATTGACATTGGACAAGCAAACGTTTTTCTCCAAAAAAAAGGAACTTAACTCGAGAGTAGCGCGCATGGGACTATATCATGAGCGACTCGCTTTGGGTGAACTAACAGTGCAAAATAAGACTTCCAATATTGGAAGCAGATACGATCGACCATTAACGAATACCGTTACAATCTAAGGAAGACGTTCATGTTTCTTTGGTTAAGCTCGTTTGGAAGTCAATCTGTCCTAAAGTAGTAACTCTATGGAACTCTCTCGGCGTGCAACAAAATAAGAGCTATTTCCAGGAATACTCGAAAGAGTAATTTGGACACCTCAATATCTTTCGACGCCACTGGCGTCTATGGCGAACGCCGCAGGCGGAAGCTTATAAGGGGTGGGGAGGAAGGTCATGCCTCCACGTTTCCGATGTTATCCTCTCAAACGCCACATAAATCCAGCATTTCCGACACATTTATGAAAAGTGTTTGTGAAGGCGTGATATAAAATCTGGAGGTTACCTCACTTCTCGACCAGGAAAACAAAAATAACTAGGGGGTCACCAAATGTATAGTATATATTATATAGTATATAATATTTACCTGACATGTCAATCCGCCAAGTTAGTGGAAGTGAAACAACGACGTACCAAACAATTTTATTCTATTATTGTTCTGAAGAGTTGAGAGGGGTTGGGGTTACAAGCCTCTTAACCTCTCCCCTAGATCTGCCCCTGATTTCCAACACAAAATGTTTTAGATAGGCAATATAAAAGCCATAACATTAAAACCAACTCCTTGTAAATAGTTTTGGAATATTAAATAAGTTTGTTGTATTAACAATAAGGGATTTTTAGTACGCGTGCGCAAATCGGACTTTTTAGCCATTTCTACGAGTGGCTACAGCAGCCACAAGCCTACAATAAATCCCTTATTGTTTCGCCAAAAAAAAAAAAAACAAAAACAAAAACAAAACAAAACAAAACAAAAAAACACGACAAATTCTATTTTAATAGTACAGCAGCCATAAATACAAGCTTCTATCAGAGAAACATACGTGCGTTTGGAGCCAAGTTTCTGTTGACTTTGTTTTCCTGTTTTTTTTTTGTTTTTTTGTTTTTTTGTTTTTTTTTTTTATTGTTGTTTCTTCATAAGTAGCTTTTTGTTTCTCTAAAACGGCAATCCTGGAATTTTTCTCTTGCACATGTTGGCCTTCATTACCAAAAGCGGACATTACTCAAATGTGATTCATACATTGAAAATTTTATTATCCAGCAATCGATACAATTCGAGATGAATTGATTCGCTTCTAGCCAATCAAACAGCGAGTATTTACTGTGGCAGTACTATTAGGTAGTCAGAAATTTTAATTAATTTAGAGTGGTTATTAGTTAGGAATTGTATTTTTGCTATTACATACATGAATACGTATCCTCCGCTGTAGTTGTATTCCTGTTTCAATAAGTCCTATCACAAACTGGTATTCTTGTACAACTGACGATGGATGATGTTTCATCTGACACGTGTATTAAAATATAAGACATGGACTTAAAATACATCTTGGGGCCTGTGAAAGAATTATCGCACTTTGTACTGATAGATTAATATTATCATGTTGAGGTTTCTTTTTTTCCTTTTCCTTTCTTTTTTTTTGTTTTGTATTTCAGAATTTGAGAACGACTCGACGAGATATGAGCGAAGTCCAGGTTTGAAAATAAAACTTATTTATGCCAATGCACTCTCAGTGTATATTTACTAGAACTTGCTTTGAAATTGTCATATAGTTACACGCCCATTGGCCAATAGCTATGATGATTATTGCTAAAACAAGATGGATTAGCTTTGTTGAATTCCCTCCGTTAGGTTGCAGTGATCAATGGGACTACTCAACCTGCACGAATTACTACAATCAAAGGTTATGTGGCTACGGTTTCATCAGTTCAATGTGCCGACGTACATGTGGGTCATGTTAGTTTGAGGTAAACATAACCGACGAAATAATATGTAGTTGTAGTTTTCGAAGACATCTTTCTCCCACCAGGTCTATGCATGTTCAGATCAATGTAGTGTATTTTTTTCTGTTTGTTTATTTGTTTCTTTCTTTGTTTTTTGGGTTAATAAAAACCTCTGTAAAACCATGCACCCTTTTTGCCCTGTTTGCCGGGTAGATTTACTTTATCCAGAACAAAAAATATGAAAATACACGAGACCACAATTATATAAAATGATTCCAAATTTATAAACTGACTTGTCGATATATGTGTATTGGGGGTAATTTATCATTACATTTTATTAACTTTTTATTGACTTATTTTGCAGAACAATCCTGTACATCGTAACAGTGTTTATAACTCATGGACTGTGTTTGTGTTAGTTCGCTTGAAACCTGACATAATTGATGTTTTGTCGTGAAAAGTGCATAGAGAAAATAAATGGAGCGCAAATTAATGAACATGATTGAGACTCTTTGTTTCCCCCTCAGCGTTTTTTTGCTCTGTCTTTTATAAATCATAAATATTTTAAAAGCGTTAATGCCATGTAAGTTTCGTCCGACTTTTTAGCGTCAAAGAATTACCTTGTCCAACAGTAAAAACCTGTGAACCTATGTTTTTCCACATTAAGGTAAAAATGTTTGTACTCATTTGCTGTCTAATGAGAATGTAGACCCTTAAGGGCCCATTAACCGATTTTTGCGCGCGCTCGCGTGCGTTGCTAAGGAGGTAAAATTTCACTTCCGGTTACTTACGTCAGCCTGAGCGCTGAAAATAAAAACAATTCAATAACTTCCAAATTCGCTTACTTTTTAAATGCTTCTCTTTGTGTTTCACAAAATGCAAAGTAAAAAAAGTACAATCAAAGACAAAATAAGAGAAAGACAGAAATACAAGAGCAATGGAAAGAGCAAAAACTAACTCCGTGTAGCTTTGTTTGATCTTACCGAAGAGCACTGGCAGTATAGACTGCGCACGCGCTGATAGGATGACTTCCAATTTTATCGGGCGCACTTACGGTTTCTTTGAACGCTAAAGGAAACGCGGTTTTTCATTAAATCCAGCCTTTTTCGACGGATTTCGATTAAAGCCAACGTTGGAAACATAGCTATGCATTCCTTTTTCGAAATCATGCCTTTTTCAGAAAATTACGAATTTTTTTAAATTTTGAAATATTCTCAAAATCTGACCTTTTAGAAATGAAACAACATCTATGCATAGCGTAATGAGGATTTAAATTAAGATATTAAATCAATGAATGAAATCCCGACAAAGTAATTTGCCTGGGAGCCTTTGCGTTTATTCAGTATTAGTCACATGACCATGGGCGTGGCCTGATGACGTCATCACTAGTGTTACTGATCATGAAAAAGTTAAAGCACATGAAATAACTCTGAACCAACCAAAAATGATGAAGTTATATGAGAATAAATTTTCCTTAGCAACGACTCGAAGAGATCGGTTAACGGGCCCTTAATGTACTAAAGTGATTGGAGCTTGTTGCTTGTCGAAAAGCCAGTCTTTATGGGATGTACAAGTAATCCCTTTCCAATTCTCAAATAGTAGAAATACGGTATAAAGATGCTCAAAATAAAACATTCTAAGCAAATACGCACTTTGGTGTGGGTCTTTTGATCGGTTAATACAACAAATTCAGGTTTAAATTTTTCAAATAATAGCTTTTTCCAATTTTGTAAGTTCAGTAAGGGCTAAACATTTAATTACCATACATGAATTTCATTTTAATATGCAGTGTTTTCAGTTATAATTACTTGATCCTCGTACATTGCGTTCGCTGAACGACCCTGTTATTGTATTTAATTCTGAGGTCATTTGCAAATAAAGTGCGGTATAATTTTATATTTTTTCGTCTAAAACAAAACAAAATTGCATCTTTCTTGTGACCAAAATAATTAATAAAAATAATAAGAAGAAATTCAAGGTAAGAATTTAAACGATGGTGATTCCTCGTCTTAGTATGAGCTGCCTTTTTTTTTCATTCCCTTATCTAAAAAAAATATAACTATATATATATATTTTTAATTTTTCCAAGTTACTGGTTTTGGCTCCCATCGCCACTGGTAATATTAAATTATTTGTACGATACCATGGTCTGTCTTCAGTTAATTTAATTTCTTGTTTTGTGCTACTTAAATGTGGCGTTTGGAATTTATTTGACTTGAAATTTGGCCTTTGGGTAGACTGAATTTTTACCAAGTACATATCACAATAACATGTTCTTCTCCTCTCCCTTGGCGGCAATTGCACTGGTTTCACTTCGTGAAAATCCATTGGGTTACGTCCACAGCACCCGCTATGAATAAATAAATCACATACCCCCAGTTCGACTCGAGGTGAATAACTATTACACGTGAATTTGCAAAAGCACAAGAAAAAAAATATATATAGACTTTGGTTTATATGATTAGTAAACAATTGCGTTTTTCATGACCTGTACTTTACTGTGAAGGAGCGCCAGCTTCTGTCAGTGGCTTGGATCTGAAAACTTAACAATGCAAGCAAATTGTCTTTCAACATCGTGGAGTCAAGTGAAAATAGTTCCTAAAAAAGCTGTTTATAGCCCGAAATATTATGTAGTGCAATCGTGAGTAGAGTATAATCACAGCCTGCATAGTCGCTCCAGCGTTTGGTAGCTTGCGTTGTTGAAAATACGAAAGGAATTCGTAAATACTAAAGGAAGTATCTTTAGGAAAATTTGATATTGATATTTCCCCGTGATACGTTTACATTAAACCCCTTTCCTTTCAAACTTAGTAGCAACACACATATACATATATTAACCACTTTTGTTAATAAAATTTATATCTTCATTTTTTTTTTCTCTTTATTAACCTTAAGATTGTGAAATCTAAAGGAACGCCCTTTGAAGAGATAGCAGAAAAACAATCTATATCGCAATGGCAAATTACCTATTTAGCAAGCTAACGAAACAAAAACATATTTATTCATGGACATTGCGAAGAAAACCTTTTTAGCATTGAAGTATATTTTTGCTTTCTCGTGTAAAGATGAATGTTGTAAAACCAAGAGACAGTCGTATATTCCCTTTATTAGAAATTGTAGCCGTCTTCTCGCAGCCTAAGGAAATTTTTTTTCTTTGTTAGCTGCCGAAAGAATTGAATTAAAAACAAAAGTTAAAAAATAAACTAAAATAAATTAAAACAACGTGACTGTCTGCTTTTGACAACTCAATGCCAATAACAAGAGATTGCATTCAGGCAGACAGTTTTTTCAGTTGCGCTTACCCCATTAGCATTTGAAAAATATTTAATTACCATTGAATAAGAACGTAGACACTCGATCAATATTCTCCAAAGTTTTAAGAGGGAAATCCATTCCGCTCCATTAACTATGTATTCTCTAATCAAATATAAAAGAAAAGAATAAGTCTTCGCAAAAGGCTATTCAAATGAGGAAAATTCTTGGCCACCTGATTGATCCCCTGGCCAAACTTTACAGTCTAAGTTGAAAGAAACCTTTAGAAAGTTCTTGTCTATGGTGTTTAAAAAGGCATCCAGCTGAGATCCAACTAAAATAACATTGCGGTCTATTTAAAAAGGTTCAACATAACTCCTTACCGCATTTGGACAACATTTGTTCAAGATGAATCTCTTCATCGGAGTTGCGCTTTTTCTGCTTGGAGTTTCACGCTCCCAAGGTAAGGAAAGTCCATTCACAATTTTCTTTCAAATATTTGAGTAATAACTGTACATTCACTCCAAGATGTCTTGGTTAATTGAAGGCTTAATTTTGATTAAGGATGAAACCCTCAAAGTCAGACAAAAATTCTAAAGCTGCAAAGTCACTTCAGTACGGCATGGCACTTTTCTGAGACCAAACCGTCTTATATGTGTCTATTTGAAACTGATGACGTAAATATGTAACTACATTTTTGAGCTTCAGAATTCATTTATCTGTCAAGCCTAGCCTTAACGTAACCTGCTGGCCGGTTTTAAGGTTAAAGAAATCCTGGCGTGTTTCTAATTGTGCCGTTGACCGGAATAAAACTAACGCCATAAGTTATCCCGATAATGTTGCCTTCTTCTACCTTTAAATTTTCTCGTAAGAAAGTCACGTGTGTAAAAGCTGATTGGAGTGAAAATGTGGCACAGATTCTATAAGTAATTGCGTGAGTTACGCATCTTACTGGATTAATGTCAAACTTCACAGGTTGTGGAAATCGACCATATTCAAGTAGGGTGGTGAATGGGGAAAATGCCCAGCCCCACTCTTAGCCCTGGCAGATTTCACTCAGAGTCAACGGTCGCCACATCTGTGGAGGATCACTTATTGACAAAGACTGGGTCGTCACTGCGGCTCATTGTGTGGATCGAAACCCAAGACCAAGTGGCTACACTGTCGTTGTGGGTAAGTTATTGCAGAGTATCGACAAGGAATGTATTGCTTTCCCGTTGTCTTGGCGATTCACTCCATCGCTTACGAAATTACTGTTGCCTCATAAACTAGCGCAAGGCTCCTTCACTTACTCAAGCACCGCCCTTCATGTACTAAAGCACCAATTCACCTACTTACTAAGCGTACTTAAGTAACATTTCTTCATGTCCTGATTTTATTCCAGTACGTTAATTGCATCTTCTAAAGCCATCATTACATAGTACACTGGACAAAACTATTTTGGATCGACGTTTTACCACAAAAAATTAAGACAAGCAAAGCGATGCAAATAATTTTGGAATTGCCTTAAACCTTATTAAATTCAACGCTTGAAAACATATTTTCGTGCAAATCATGCGAAGAAGACTTGCGTTACAGCGTATCTAAATTTGCGGACTGAATAAAAAAAAGTACGAAAAATTGGGCGATTTCTGAGAAAGGGATAGTTATGGTTTACATCGACATCGTAGTGTTAGAGCTGTGTTGTTGTGCGAAGAACATCGTTACGTGTTTGTGGATCATTTTGTAATCCTAATCTTACATCATGAAGCGGTTTAGTATATTTTATAATTTTAGCGTTCTAAAATGCTATTATTATTATTATTATTACTTTTATTAACGTTATTATTATTATTATTATTATTATTATTATTATTATTATAGACAACAAAAACAATACCCTATTTAAGCCCAAAATGGCTAATATCGATACCTTATTTATAACCAAAACGTCTGAAAAACAGTACCCTTTGAGGCCCCATATACCTATATAGCCCATATAAGGGAGCACCCCCATCCCCGGGGGTGGGAATTTCCTGTATAATTTTCTTCTCGATTAAAATAGTTCGCATTTATTAAATTTCATGATTGGTAGGAGCCCATCGCCGGCTTGGATCAACGTCGGTTCAGCAAACCTTCCGCTTGAAAAAGTTGTTCAAACACGAACAATTTAGCATGAGAAACCTACGTAATGACGTCGCCCTTCTTCAACTAGAGCGGCCAGTGCAAGCAAGCAGTAAAGTGAACACGGTGTGCTTGCCGAGGTCAGGAAGGAGGGTTCCCGCGGGAACACGGTGTTACATTACAGGTATGTGAAATGCATCAGTACAGATATTCCTCTATGTTATCGCTGATTGACCCTGATTTATTAATCACTAGTCTACCACTCTGTGATAAGCCGTATTGAGACAATTCACGGTTTCACGCTTATGCTTAAATGACATCAGTCTTGAGAACAACATTCTGTTTTTACTCTCTGGTACTGCAATGCACTTCCCGTGACATTTGAATAAATATAATGCTGTTTCAGGCTGGGGAAGGACTGTCGGAGGTGGAAGTGCCGCCGACACTCTCCAACAGGCTGTGCTACCCGTGGCTGAACACAGTGCTTGTAGCAGAGTAAACGGAAGATTAGCTCCTGTTGACGAGAGGTCCATGGTGTGCGCTGGAGGTCAAGGCAAAGGTGGATGTCAGGTAAATAAACCAAAAATGGACCCATGCCGAAAAAAATACGGGGAAGTATCTTTATTCTTTTCGCCCCGGTTTTTAAGTGAACTCAATTTGTTAAGTACACAGTAAGACTCAAAATAACTTAATTATCGGCTATCGTAGTAATCTGGAATTTCCTTTTCCCCTTTTTTGGGACATTTTGCCACTTCTCTTTGTTTGGTTTTCAATTCGTCGATCTCTTTCGCCACTAAAAAACAGCAACAACGATGTAAGAAGAGAGACAAGTTACGACGTAGGAATTAATGCTTAACCTCAGAAGAAAATGTCAGATGATACTTTCCGAAGATGTATTAGATTAAAGCAAATGATCCCATTACTTTAAAGAGTTAATTATCATCCTCTTTTAGACAATACACTGAACCAATTAGAAACCTTCTAACTACAGTAGGAAGAGGGTTCCCTGGAGGCAGAATACAATGTACTACCCTGCTTTTAATCTCGAGCTCGCTGCATAAGATTTATATCAACCACATTTGTTTCTTCTCAAAATGTGCATTAGGGAGACAGTGGTGGACCGTTTGTCTGCAATGAGGGTGGTCGATTTGTTCTGCGGGGTGCAGTTAGCTGGGGACACTCCCAGTGCAGTACCGATCATTATACAGTGTTCGCTCGTATAAGCAGTTTTATTGGATGGATCAACCAGAAGAAGTCAGGAGGTAGTTTAAAAAAATCGATAAAAATAATTTTGAGTGCTTTTTGTCTTCTTTTACCATGATAAAGCTGTCTAACAATAACAGTTAGCGATTTGCCACAAAACATAAACATGATGTCTAAGGATAGTTTAATAAGAGCACCGATTAACATTTATTGCCCAATGGGGCATGTGAAGTTACTGGATGGCATTGTATTTACATTGTTGTGTTAAAGTTGTTCCAGTATTCATTGTGAGCGATCATATTTATATTCGAATTACACAGGTCCAGATTTTATTTGTGACGATCAGATTGAAGTAATCATAACTGTTAACATTTCTTGAGCTCTTAAAGCTTGAAGATAATTGTTTCAGCACTGATTTCAGTTATGGAATTATTTAGCTACCAACACAACTTTGCGAGTTTTTAATAAAGTGCGAATCCCTAAAGCAATAAACAAAAAGTAAACTTTATACGATAAATGTCCCAGCAAATGAAAGGCAATGGAGATGAAACGTATGCAATAGCTGTGGTCACTATGGATCCTAAAAACTGATCAGTACGAATAAATGTACATACAGAATAGTGTTCCGCATTCGTCGTTATCCTTCATAGCGCTCTATTTCACGGAAAATCGTGCAAATTTCTAGTTTACGTTTAGAAAGCTCGCTGCCAAGAAGACGGGCAAGAGAAAACAATGTCACCTGACTCGAGTTTTGCCCAGTCCATCCCAAGCGCTCGAGGCGTAAAACAGTGGTGTTAATTGTCCCGTTTTGGGCAAAAACAAAAAAACAAAACAAAACAAACTCTTTGTGTTTTCGTTTTAGGTGGTGGTGGAGGCGGCGGAGGTGGTGGAGGAGGTGTGTAAAACGATTTTATTTTATCATCGCTTCTCTCAAGTGGTTTTCAATAATAGTGACTGCAAGAATGATTTAAGCCAAAAGCCGAGCTATGTTTGCTAAAGACCCAAGTAAAAAAGCTATCAGTGAAGCAAGGGGTTATAGGGGCTTGATTGCTTGAACGATTTTACGTTTAAGCCTTGGAGACTAAGAGGGAGAGTTACACTGAAATAGCATTCCCTTATTACCCTCTTAAGATCCAAGACAACGAAGCTATTTACTTTCATTGAGTAGCAGGTGGTAATTGCACAATCCTCCCTTCTAGTAATCTATCGAAAGTGCGTGACTCTCTCGGGATTCTTGCACAATCCCAATCTATTGTACTCCAATCAATCCACCTTTACCCTTGAGTAACCTAGACATGTGCTAATATATTGTAACAACTAAGAGCACTTTTGGGCTTTTCTCGACCTAAAGTCGGCTGGCCTGATTCGTTTTGCGCACTAGGTCTATGCTCACATGCTTCCAGTGCTGACTGTTTTATCCATGCTTCCAGGTTGTGAAGACAAACACCCAAATTGTCGGCAATGGACCAGTTATTGCAGCTGGCATCCATTTGTCCAAGCAAACTGCCGGAAAACGTGCCGCCGCTGCTAATTTAAAATGTAAGCTCACAGACGGAAGACAGGCTCGATTAACGGATTATGATTTTCAATTATCCATCATGAGTTCCTGTTAAATTTACCTACTTAATTGTTTGATAAAATTTTATCAGATCGAGTTTTATTATCTGGTTCCTTATTTGTGGTATTTGTGTAATTGCGATTGTTTTTTTTTTTTTATTTTATTTATTTTTTCTCTCTCTTTCGTTCTTTCACTCTCTGTCATCTTAGGTTGAAGCAGAAAATGAACAAGAAGAGGACTAGTGTAGTTGTTGTTGTAGTAAATAAAGCATCATAAACGAATAATTCGTTAACTGCTTCTTCTCATTATTACGACGAATATTATTGTTATTATTGTTTTTTTTGTTTTTTTCCGAAATCCCACCTCCTGAAACATCCACCTTTCAAATATAAAAAAGCATATTCCCCAGTAAAAATGGGGGTCGTACTCCTTCCGTACAAGGCGGGTGATATTGTGAGATACTCAGCATATTTCTGCTGTCAAAACAAATAATCTTTTAATTGTTGGTGAGGCGATTACACAGCTAAGTCTCCAAATTTTAATAAGACCGAAAACTACGCCTTAAAAATAAAGTTTACTCAAAGACCCTCACTCTCGAAAGTGTCACGATGAAATAGGCCCTTTGCGCGATCCGGTCACATGGTACAAAATCATACATGCTGGTGAGCAAGTTGCACAGTGGGACTTCCAAAACAATGCCACTCGTACCAGTCCACCTGGACCTGCCTTTGTTTTGGAAGTCCCACTGCGGAAATTCCTTACCAGCATGTGATCGTGCAAAGGGCCTATCCTGAACTATTGTATAAACAATTCAATAAGTCCCCTTACATTATCATTTCTGAGTCATTTTTGTTTGTCTTCTGAAGTTTTATAAAATCAACCGACACGGAGTTGAAAGTGCACGAGCTGCACTATGAAAATGCGCTAATTGCACGCGTTGGACCTTCCTTTCAAAAACTTTTCCAGCCTCGCCCGTAGTTTTTAGAGGGAAAATGTTATGAAGCCCGGCAAACAACAAAGGAGCAAACAAAGATGCTAAGATCTACAATCTTTTGCACATTCGTTTGTTTTTTGCTCATACACTATACATGAATTACGTAACCAACACGTTTCTATTAGTTAGTTCCTCAGTGCGGAGTAAGCAACTATTGTTTTGAGCACGGTCAAGGACAAAAGAGCGAACAAAAACCGAAAAAGGAAGTTTGTCGGGTCTTATAACCATTTCCCTCTATTAACTACGACTCGCCAAACAAGCAGGAACAATAAGAAACTATCAAAAACAGGTTTTCGTTATGTTTAAACATTGTTTGAGAAACTCACAAATTAGCGAGATACCAGAGTATTCACAGCGCGAAATTGAAGTCTTGCTTTCGACCTTGAAAAGCTCACCTTTTCTATTAGCTCAGATCATAAAATGCACGAAAGAAGTCGCCCTCATATAAACTGGAGTCGAATTTCTTTAGAAATCTACTGGTTGCAGACGGGAAATAATCTTCTCATAGGAGACCCCAGTCTCTTGCATCACACCTTTTTACTCGGATCGCTCAACAATCCGTCCTACATATGAGCGCCCTGGTTCCTATTCCCTGCCATCGCTGTAAAAATTCGTTACTCCTGCCATTTGATCTCCCAACTTGACATCCACGTGAGAACCCACGACATATGCGTGGATCTGCGCGGATATCTGTCGTCAGGGTGCCGAAATGTTCTAAAAATACCAAAAGTGTCCCATATCCTAGGTGCGCGCGGATCCCAGGAATTGCTGTCTCTGTCCTCGAGATATAGTTCCAGATGAAAGCTGGTCACCTATTGAGGTCTTAAGACTTGAATTTAACATTTGTTCGAGTCGACTGGCCACAGGTTTAAAGAAAAAGGTGTAACTTTTTCTGTTCAACAGACGATTCATAAACATACCTTTCATTGATGACGAATTTACTTGACCAGCTAATTAAGAGAAAAAGGTACTGTCCAAACATAGTTAGGGAAAACATGATTTTGTTTCCTTCAATTTTTTTTTTTCTTGATTAAAAGGAAGTGTACAAAATTTCATGACGTAGCTTTATTCTCTATTTTCACTACCCGCGTCATGGTTTTAATCAGGACACTGGAATAGGTCAGTTATTGTCGCGCCCTATCAAAGCTTAACAAAGAGCAAGGAAGTGCTCTTTTTTTTTTTTTTTTTTATCGAGGCGCAGAATGCCATTCCAATCAAGTGGAAGCTAAAGCCTGAACTCACCTTCTGATACTACCTCCTCTTTTAATATGCCTGTTAATTGCAGACTGTATTGTTTGGAGGATTAGACTAATGGCAACTCTGCCCAGCCATTTTGAATGTCATCGCTGGTCTTCTATCTAGCCAATGCATTTTATACTGATTACGGCATTTTACAATTTTTAAGTACTTAGAGCGGCTAATTTTGGTCTTAACAACTGAACTGAACAGTCATTGAATTTCTTTAAAATTTATGAGTTCGCTTCCTCAAACTCATTAATAATTCTTCAAGTTTAAGCCAAGGAAATCTTGAGCATAGCGGTGTTTGGATATCTGATCTTAATTAGCATAAATTGTACGATTTTATTTCTCCGTTTTCTCCTTAGTTTTAGCTTCGATTGAGGAGATTTATCAAACACGAAAGACAGTATTTGACCACATTTCGAAGCATTTCGAAGGTTTTCAAAAATACTTCGCGTCGCATGGTATTTCAACCCTCTTCTCGGTGTTTGGCAAAATGGTGCAGTTTCCTGTGGACATCCGGGGCTATGAACACTGGTCACATGATCAAGCTATAGCATGTGCATGTACATTTGTGAACAAAAGTGTGTTTGAAGTAAGACTTTATGTTGCTCGAGTTATTGACCTTAGTGGCTTCTAGAAATTTTGACAACAGTCTTTTGTGTTTGATTCATTGCGTCAACGTTCTTCGCTAAACCCAAGAATCACCTACAGACAAGTTGGTATCTCTTCAGGTTAGGTATTCTCATAATTACTGGCAGAGAGAAGTTGGGCAATTCACCCATATCTGAAATCTCGTTTTATGCCTATTTCCACTAAATTTCGCTCTTTTAGATAAAGCGCGCAATTCTGCTCAATCCTTTCGTGCATATCCCGAAATTATCAAAATTAAACCACTGCATATCATTTCCAAATATCATTTCCCACCTGACATACTTGTCGCCATCCATCGGCAAAATTTTAAGCAAGTAAATTGTGTTCTTCTATTGGTACAATCTTTTGTTTAGCGCTCATACACTATGCATGAATTACGTAACCAAAACGTTTCCATTGGTTAGTTGCTCAGTACGGAGTAAAAAACTATTGTGTTTTTTGCACGGTCAAGGCCAAAAAAAAAAAAGAACAAAACATACAACAAAGAATTTGTCGGGTTTCATAGCCAGCCCGCTCCATTAACTATGTATTCTCCAATCAAATATAAAAGAAAAGAATAAGTCCTTGCAAAAGGCTATTCAAGTGAAGAAAATTCTTGCCACTTGATTCATCCACTGGCCAAACTTTACAGTCTAAGTTGAAAAGAATCTTTAGAAAATTTTTGTCTATGGTGTTTAAAAAGGTGTCCACTTGAGATCCAATTAAAATAACACTGCGGTGTATTTAAAAAGGTTCGCCGTAACTCCTTACTGCATTTGAACATCATTTGCTTAAGATGAATCTCTTCATCGGAGTTGCGCTTTTTCTGCTTGGAGTCTCATACTCCCAAGGTAAGGAAAGCCCATTTACAATTTTCTTTCAAATTTTTGAGTAATAAGTGTACATTCACTCGAAGATGCCTTGGTTAATCGAAGGTTTAATTTTGATTAGGGATGAAACTCTCACAGTCACACAGAAATTTCAAAGCTGCAAAGTCACTTCAGTACGGCATGGCACTTTTCTGAGACCAAACTATATTATATGTGTCTATTTGAAACTGATGACGCAAATATCTAACCAAACTTTTAAGCTTGAGAATTCGTTCATCCATCAAGCCTAGCCTTTACGTAAGCTGCTGGCCGGTTTAAGGGTTAAAGAAATCCTGGCGTGTATCTAATTGTGCCGTTGACCAGAATAAATCTAACGCCATAACTTATCACAATAATGTTGCCTACTTCAACCTTCAGATTTTCTCGTAAGAAGCTCACATGTGTAAAGCTGATTGAAGTGAAAATCTGGCACAGATTCTATAAGTAATTGTGATAGTTGCGCATCTTATTAGATTAATGTCAAACTTCACAGGTTGTGGAAATCGACCATATTCAAGCAGGGTGGTGAATGGGGAAAATGCCCAGCCCCACTCCTGGCCCTGGCAGATTTCACTCAGAGTCAACGGTCGCCACATCTGTGGAGGATCACTTATTGACAAAGACTGGGTCGTCACTGCGGCTCACTGTGTGGATCGAAACCCGAGACCGAGTGGCTACACTGTCGTTGTGGGTAAGTTATTGCAGACTATCGACAAGGAATGTAGTGCTTTCCCATTGTCTGAGAGAATTACGAAACTGCTGTTGCATCATGCAGTAGCGTCAGCCTCCTTCACTTACTGAAGCACCGCCCTTCATGTGCTAAAGCACCAATTCATGTACCTACTAAGCGTACTTAAGTAACGTTTCGTCATGTTCAGGTTTCGTTTACGTTGCATCTTCCAAAGTCATTATTACATATTATATGAATTTCAAAGGCCGTTAGCCTTAAAAATTTCATTAAAATTTCGGTTAACCGTAACGTGTAAAAATTAACCGTTAACCTTAAGAAGGCCAAAAATTTAACCATTAGGCGTAAAAATACTTAAAATTTAACCGTTAGCCGTAAAAGCCACGAGCCCATGGAAACCCTCTTGTAAGGAACTTTTCGAGGCAGGGTTCTGGTCTTATTTTTGTTTTTTATTGCTGTTGTTGTTGTTGTTTCTTTTTTTCGTTTTTAGTGCCGGTGACTCGTTTCCAGTTTTGCAGTCCTATACACTTCGGTCCTCGTTTTAGCGTTAACTTTCTTTCAATTTTGTTATGATCAAGGAGCCTCTGGATAAACAAGTGAAATATCTCTTTTGCTAAATTAAAGCCACGCCAAAAATGCCAAATAGTCTTCCTATGGTAGAAGCCGCCAACTATTTGCACCGAAAGAACTCTACTTGTGCTACCTACCCTGAAAGAAATCCAAGGCGCCATAAACTGATGAAACACAAATTAACATCTAACAATGCTTTGTGACAGAAGCGATGCCCTCCTTTATTACAATTTGCCGAATACGCAACTTTCACTTAGCACTTTTTGCAGTGAATTTTCTGAATTTCCAGTTCTTTTCCTTTTCGATTAAAATAGTTCGCATTTATTGAATTTCATGATTGATAGGAGCTCATCGCCGGACTGGATCAACAGTCGTTCAACAGACTTTCCGCTTGAAGCAGTTGTTCAAACACGAGCAATTTAGCATGAGGAACCTGCGTAATGACATCGCCCTTCTGCAACTAGAGCGGTCAATACAAGCGAGCAGCAAAGTGAACACGGTGTGCTTGCCGAGTTCAGGAAGCAGGGTTCCCGCGGGAACACGGTGTTACATTACAGGTATGTGAAATGCATGCAGATATTCCTTTGTGTCATCATTGATTGACCCTGATTCATTAATCACTAGTCTACCACTCTGTGATAAGCCGTATTGAGTCAATTCACGGTTTTACGCTTGTGCTTAACTGACATCTTCAGAACAACATGTTGTTTTTACTCTTTGTTACTGCAAGGCACTTTGCGTGAGATTTGAATAAATATGATGTTGTTGCAGGCTGGGGGAGAGCTGTCGGAGGTGGAAATGCCGCTGACACTCTCCAACAGGCTGTACTACCTGTGGCTGGACACAGTGCCTGCAGCAGAGTGAACGGAAGATTAGCTCCTGTTGATCAAAGGTCCATGGTGTGCGCTGGAGGTCAAGGCAAAGGTGGATGTCAGGTAAATAAACCAAAAATGGGACCATTCCAAAAAAATTACAGGGAAGTATCTCTCTCCTTTTACGCTCCTATCTTAAAGTGACCTCGATTTGTTAAGTTTACAGTAAGACTTTACCAAAGATACCGTCATGTTGGAGTACAGCTCAAAGTTATTTACACTACTCAAAATAACTAAATTATCTGCTATCGTAATCTGCAAGTTCCTTTCCCCATTTAAGGAGGAAAATTTTGCCATCTCTGTATATTTTGTTTTGTTTTATTTTCAACTCATCGATCTTATTCGCCAGTAACAACGGCAACAACAACGATGTAAGAGGAGAAACATGTTAACATGTAGGAATTCATGCTTCACCTCAGAAGAAAATGTCGGCTGATACTTCCCGAAAATGTGCAACTTTAAAGCAAATCCCCCCGTTGCTATCAAGCGTTAATTGTCAGCCTCTTTTAGACAATACGTATGGGTTATTGACCAAGTGTGAAGTCAAGATGGCTGGATATTGGCTAAGTTCTTTTTCTGCGTGTTTTTGGACCGAGACGGAGTCGAGGTCCATAAACTCGCAAAAAAAGAACGAGGCCAATATCCAGCCATCTTGACCGAACAAGCTTGGTCAACAAAGGATTTATTATACGGCTTTCGGGGAAAGTTTTCTTGCGTGAGACGGCGGGTAGTCCCGAGCGGGCAAGATAGCTCCATATTGCCCGCTCGGTTAGCCAATCACAGCGCAGGATTTGATTCATCTTGCCCGCTTGCGGAGCTAGCTATATAATGAAGTGTGTTACTTGGCAACCTTTTAACTACAGTATGAAGAGTGTTATAGAGCCAGAATGCAATATATTACCCTGCTTCTTATCTTACTGTGTAAGATTGATGTCAACCTTATTTTTCTCCTTAAAAATGTGCGTCAGGGAGACAGTGGTGGACCGTTTGTATGTAAAGAGGGTGGAAAATTTGTTTTGCGAGGTGCCGTTAGCTGGGGACACTCCCAATGCAGGACTGATCATTATACAGTGTTCGCTCGTATAAGCAGTTTTATTGGATGGATCAACCAGAAGAAGTCAGGTACTTTAATAAATTTCGGTTAAAATTCTCCTCTTTTACCATTACAGAGCTCTAGAAATAACTATGTACAAAAAGAACAGTAAGCGATTTGTCACAAAACATAAACGTGATTTTTAAAATCGTTTAATAAGTAATTCTATTAACATGTATCTTTGTACATATTGGTTAAAGTTACTGGATGGCATTATATTTACATTGTTGTGTCAACATTGATTTAGGGTTCGATCACATTTATATCCAAAATGCACAAGTCCGGATTTCATTTTGAAACGATCAAATTTAAGTAATCGTACTTTTTCTCATTTCCTGAGCTCTTATAGCTCAAGAGTGATTGTTTCTACACTGATTTCAGTTATAGAATTCCTTAGATCCCAACACAACTTTACGAGTTTTTAATAGTGTTTGAATCCCTAAAGGAATAAACAAAAAGTAAACCAACAAGGCATACGATAAATGTCCAAGCGAATGAAAGGAAACGAAAATGAAACGTATACAGTAACTGTTGTCACTACGGATACTAAAAGCTAATCAGTGCGAATGAATGTCAACATAACATAGTCTTCGGCTTTAGTCGTTGTCCTATATAATGCTCAATTTAACGGCAAATAGTGAAAAAAAAAATATTGTTCACATTTCACAAACCTCACTCCTAAGAAGACAGACAAGAAAAAAACAATGTCTCGTGACTTGAGTTGTACCCAGTCCATCCCAAGCGCTCAAGGCGTGAAACAGTGGTGTTATTGTCCAGTTTTGGCCGAAAAAAAAAAAAAAAGAAGAGAAAGAAAACACTTTGTGTTTTCGTTTTAGGTGGTGGTGGAGGTGGTGGAGGTGGCGGAGGAGGTGAGTAAAAGCGATTTTATCTTGTTATCCCCTCTCTCGAGTTGGTTTTAGTAATAGTGACAACAAGAATTATTTAAGGCAACAGTCGAGCTATTTTTGCTTAAGACTCAAGTAAAACGGCTTTCAGTAAAGCCAGGGATTAAGGGGGCTTGATTACTTGAACAATTTCAAGGTTAAGCCCTACAGACTAAGAGAGACAGTTACACTGAACAAGCTCCCCTATTACCCTCTTACGATCCAAGGCAACGAGGTTATTTACCTTCGTCGAGTAGCAGGTGGTAATTACACAATCCTACTTTCTAGTAATGTGTCGAAAGTGCGTGACTGCCTCGGGATTCTTGCACAATCCCAATCTATTGTGCTCCAATCAATCCACCTTTACCCTTGAGTAACCTAGACATGTGATAATATATTCTAACAACCAAGAGCACTTTTGGGTTTTTCTCGACCTAAAGCCGCCTGACCTGATTCGTTTTTCGCACTAGGTCTATGCTTACATGCTTCCAGTGCTGACTGTTTTATTCATGCTTCCAGGTTGTGAAGACAAACACCCAAATTGTCGGCAATGGACCAGTTATTGCAGCTGGCATCCATTTGTCCAAGCAAACTGCCGGAAAACATGCCACCGCTGCTAATTTAAAATGTAAGCTCACAGACGAAAGGCAGGCTCGATTAACGGAGTATGATTTCAATTATCCATCATGAGTTCCTGTTAACTTTACCTACTCAATTGTTTGATAAACTTTTATCAGATCAAGTTTTATTGTCTGGTTCCCTTATTTGTGGTATTTGTGTAATTACGACTGTTTTTTTTTTTGTTTTTTTTTTTCTCTTTCGTTCTCTCACTCTCTCTCATCTTAGGTTGAAGCGGTAAATGAACAAGAAGAGGACTAGTGTAGTTGTTATTGTAGCAAATAAAGCATTATAAAAGAAGAATTTGTTAACTACTTCTTCTCGTTATTACGACAAATTTTATTGTTACTATTATATTTGCTCTAAATCCCACCTCCTGAAAACATCTGCATATTATCCAGTAAAATGGGTGTCTTACTCCTTTCGTACAAGGCGGATAATACTGTGAGATGCTCAGCACATTTCTGCTTTCAAAACAAGTAATTTGTTAGTCGTTTGTGAGACGATTACATAGTATAAGTCACTAAATTCTAATAAAACCGACAACTACGGCTTACAAAAAATAAAGTTTACTGAAAGGCCCCCAATCTTGAAAGTGTCACGATGAAAACCTGAACTATAGTATAAACATTTAATAAGTCGCTTCACATTATCATTTCTGAGTCATTTTTGTTTGTTTTCTGAAATTTTGAAAAATCAAGAAATCCAAGATCGCGAATCTGAGATGCATATGGCTGCAATCGAGATGTCATGACGTAATAACTTTGCGCTCCTATTTGTCCATAGGAAACACTTTTGGCTGTACTATATACCCTAAGTTGCCTCATCATTGCTTAAAGAGTCTTAAACTTATGGAAGGGTATTCCCCTTCGTCCCTCTGTAGTGGGTCAGCAGAACAACTTTATCACAAAAATGGTCAATTACTTGAAACTCCGATGTATATGAAAGCAGGAGCCAAAGTCTGGGACGGAGACCGTGATCGGCGCGCGCCATTTCTAGTATGGGGGCTGTTATTACGACATTGGAAAATTTTGCTACTTTTAGAACAAATTGCGCTTTCGCATGCATTACAAGCGCAAGCACAAGTGCAAGTATGAACGCAAGAAATAGAGATGACCCAAGCGAAAACGAAATTCGACGCAAACACAAGCACAAGCAAAATCATCTGAATCCAGTGTTCGCGGTGGCCAAACACAACCACGTGTGGTAAATATCTTTGTGCTTGTGTTATGCGTGAGTGGTATTTCGTTTTCACTTGTTGTAGCGCAAACGCAAGCATAAGCGCAAGCAAAAGAAGAAGGAAAAAATTTGAACTTTGTGCCTGTGCTTGCGCTTGTGCTTACGCCTGCTTCAAGGTCATTTTCACGGTGAAATAAGACTTATTCTGTTTGCGCTTGTGTTTGCGCTTCTGCTTGCGCCGCTAGTGAAAACCAGTCTTTAGGCATTGGTGGAAACTGTTTGCAGCATCTAAAGCCCAAAAGATAACGAAAGAAATCTTTGTCAAGATTTGCTGACAATTGAAAACACCGACTCGGTGTTGAAAGTGCACGCGCTTCACTATGAAAATGAGTTCCTTTCTCAAACTCATTAATAATTTCTCAAGTTTAAACAAAGGAAATCATGACCGTCACGGTGTTTTTTGAGAAGATATATCAAACACTCAAGACAGTGTTTGACCCCCTCGAAGTTCGTCAAAAATTCTCCGCTATGCGTCGTATTTTCAACTCTCTCCTCGGTGTTTGGAAATGTAGTCAAACAATGTCTTTCGTGCCTGGTATATTATTTCAAAGACTTTTGCAGACTCGCCCATAGTATTTAATTTAGAGGGAAATTGTTATGACACCCGGCAAACATCAAAGGAGCAAACAAAGATGTCAAGATTTATGTTGGAAGGTCCACGATAGTGTACAATCCTTTGTTTTTCGCTCATATACTATGCATAAATTACGTAACCAACACGTCTCTACTTGTTAGTTCCTCAGTACGGAGTAAACAATTATTGTTTTGTGCACCGTCAAGGCCAAAAAAAGCGAACAAAGGTCCAAAACAAAGAAGTTTGTCGGCTTTCATAACCATTTTCTCTCTATTAACTATGATTCACCATACAAGCAGAAACAATAAGAAACTATGAAAAACAGGTTTAGGTTATGTTTAAACATTGTTTGAGAAACTCAAAAATTAACGCGATACCAGAGTATTCATAGCGCGAAATTGAAGTCTTGTTTGCGACCTTGAAAAGGTCACCTTTTCCACTAGCTCAGACCATAAAATGCACGAAAGAAGTCGCCATCATCAATTCATATTGTCGAATTTCTTTACAAATCTACTGGCTGCAGACGGGAAATAATCTTCTCATAGGAGACTCCAGTCTCTTACATCACACCTTTTTGCTCGGATCGCTCTAGAATCCGTCCTACATATAAGCTCCCTGGTTCTTATTCCCTGCCATCGCTGTAAAAATTGGCAAGAGAATCTCGTTACTCCCGCCATTTGATCACGCAACATGACAACATCCACGCGAGAACCCACGACATGTGCTTGGATTTGCTCGGATATATGTCGTCAGGGTAGCGAAATTTGTTCTAAAAATACCAATAGTGTCCCATATCATGGGTGCGAGCGGATCCCAAGAATTGCGGTCTCCGTCCCCGATTATGGCTCCTGATAAAAGCTGGTTACCTACTGAGGTCTTACGTCTTAAATTTGACATTTGCTCAAGTCAACTGGCCACTGGTTTTAAGGCAAAAGGTATAACGTTTTCTGTTCAACAGACGATTCATAAAGATAGCTTTCATTGATGAAGAATTTACTTGACAAGCTAAGTGCAAAAAACAAAAAAAACAAAAAACAAAAAACAAAACACAAAAACTGCCCAAAAGTAGGTAGGGAGAACATAATTCTTTTATTCATTTTTTTTTTTATTTTGATCAAAGCAACATGCAAAATTTCATAACGTAACTTTATCCTCTATTTTTTTTTTTTTTTTTTTTTTTTTTTATCACTACCTTCATCACGGTTTTAATCATGGCACCGGAATAGGTCAGTTATTGTCGGGCCCTATCAAATTTTAACAAGGAGCTAGGAAGAGCTCTATTTTTATCAAGGCGCAGAATACCATTCCAATCACGCGGAAGCTAAAGCCTGAACTCACCTTCTGATACCACTTCCTCTTTCAGTATGCCTGTCGATTGCAGACTGGTTGGAGGATTAGACTAATGGCAACTATGCCCAGCCATTTTAAATGTCATCGCTGGACTTCTAGCTAGCTAATGCATTTTATACTGATTACGGCATTGTACAATTTTTAAGTACTTAAAGCGGCTAATTTTGGTCTTAACAACTGAACTGAACAGTCATTGGATTTCTTTAAAATTTATGAGTTCACTTCCTCGAACTTATTAATAATTCCTCAAGTTTATGCAAACGAAATCATGAACGTAGCGTTGTTTGGATATCTGATCTTAATTAGCATAAATTGTACGATTTTATTTCTCCGTTTTCTCCTTAGTTTTAACTTCGATTAAGAAAATATATCAACCAAAAAATACAGTGTTTGAGCACATTTCCAAACATTTCGAAGTTTGTCAAAAATACTCCGCGTCGCGTGGTATTTTCAACTCTCTGTTCGGTGTTTGGCAATGTGGTCTGGTATCCTGTGGACATCCAGGGCTATGAACAGTGGTCACATGACCAAGCGAGTGCATGTGCATGTGTGAACGAGCGTGCGTTTGAAGTGAGACTTTGTGTTGCTCGAGTTATTGAAGGGGTGGCGAATGGTACCCAGAAAATCGTGGATCTCGGAAATTCTTGATCCGATCTCGGAATCTCGGAAGCTTTTGTGACGAGTCACGAAGTCTTGTTTTTCATGTATTTCTTTCGGTCTCGGAGTCTCGAATTTTTTTCGCAAGGTCTCGGAGTGTCGGATTTGGTTTTTTAGCAGAGGTTCTCCGGCAAAAATTATCGCGTTGAGCGAGCAAAGTCAGTGTTGCTGAGATTAAGCATGGCGTTTACCCAAACGGCGGCAAATACGGAACTTTTACTTCCACTATATTCACTCAGCCCGCGCGCATGCTCATTTGATCAGGTTTCCGCTGACAATAACCATGCGCACGCTTTGACGCTGAAATCGCACGAAAACATGGTCGGTGGACTGTATTTTTAGGCGGCTAAGTCAACGAATTCAAGTAACTCGATTCAGATTTTATAAGTAGTTAGCCTAAGGACGTGCGATTGTAGTCTGGAATATACCGGCGTGTCTAAGACGGTGTATTCTAAGCTATTGTAGGATACCGTTTCGCAAAACAAACACAATATTTTACTGTAATGGTCTTTGCAATAAAGGAGCACTACGTCAACTGTAGAACTTCTGGAGGTCGTAGAAAATATAAATGTAGATATCACTTCTAAATAAGACGCCTTAAAGACAACGACTAACCGCATGCTTACTTTAATTTGTTTTACTTACATTATGTAGTGTTCTTACCATGTGTTTGGTAATCCAACGTTTCGTTCTCCTCGTCCTTTGTGGTAAGTTACTTCACATTCGTGAGTCGTGCGCCGCGTCGCCTTCTAGAGCAAGCTAAACACTTTACTTTCACAGCAGTTGACCTGCACCTCTTTAGAACCTCTATTTTGATTCGTTCTTGTTAATCTGCACCTCTTTTGCTCTTTGAGCTTCTTTGGGCTAAGAGTATTATTTGTGCTGTTAACCTATTGTTAATTTTTGTTGTTGTTTCGTTTGGCCAATTATAAAGAACCTTGTAAACGGTGCAGGTCACCCCTTCCACAGTGTCTCTGTCTACCCAGGAGTATAAATGAGTACCTGCCAACTGTCAGGGAGCTTTACAAAATGCTCAGTAGGGGTTAACCTTTTGAATACCAAACTTTCGCCAAAAAATACCGTTTTTACCGTTTAGTCAGGTTTTTTGGCTGCCATGACGTTAAATAAGCCTAAGTTTTGCTAAGATAGCCTTTTTTTTTACCAAAAAGAGAGATTTTTCGAGGATTACGTGCACAATTAAGCAATATTCAATTCCGGACATGCGCATAAGCCAAAATTTGGACTTTTTTTTGGTGCCATTACCCGTTCTCGATTTTGTTTGTTGCCCCTTTCCTTTGTTTTTTCTCGGCCCTTTTGCGTTGCATGTTCTCTCTGGCTGCCGTGAAAAGTTGGATGTTAATTACGGGCGAAGCCTAGAAATGCACCTTGATCAATCATAGGCATAGTGGACCATTTAACGACCCTTTTTGCACCAAACCTGATAACGTTGTTTTTCGATTTGCAACGTCGGAATGTCGTCGATATTTAAACCTGACAACTGTACCCATAGGCCTAGCCTAGTTCTACTCTCTGCTTATCAAGAATATCTGATGACATTGAAATTGATGACGTCACAAGTGGTACAATGAACATGACCATCAATTACGCGCATATGAGTAATTGGGGCTCAAAGGGTTAACATGTGTTGAACTCCTCGTCCTTGCCTGTTAAGCCACTTGACACGTGAAGACTTTACTTTTATACCACATTTTACTGGCGATATCTGTGTGGAAGCCTCAGTCAGTGATCGCCCTCTGGAAGTACTGGCACTATTTTTGTCTCTGACTGCCGTTTCTGTGGAGGGTTCTTTCCTAGGAATTTGGCTCAATTCCATTACACACTGATGGTAAATAGCTTCATCGATTTCCAGATGAAAGTCATCATCAACATAACTGATAGAGCCCTCGGCTCTTAGCTTACACGCAACTTGATCCAACTTAACCATGCCAGTGAACTCATAGTGAAACGGCAAACAGTCCTCTGAATCTGGAGAGTATATGTGCATTTTTGCTGCATCACAGGTTTGGTATGGTCTCCAATCTTGCAGCAACATTGCACCAACTAGTCAAACTTGTTCCAGTATTGAGCCTAGGTTTTTATCCATTTCGCGGTCGAAATTATCGTTTTACTAGGTCACTCACACAGGTGGCCTGCGCAAGAAAATAATTTGCCGGCGAATTTGTTCACGCCATGACAGCCGGTCACTATGATGCTTCATTAGTCTTTCATTGCGCAGTTAAAATACAAGCTAACACAGTTTTAGAGTAAAAGTCTTACAAACACACAAGCAAATGCATATGTAGACCTTAAATCGATGCTTACGAATAGCAAGAGCTATTCAAGATACATCTTTTATAGGCAATGTCCGGAGACACGAGAATAATAATGAATAATCATGTATGAATAATTACAAAGTTAACAATTCACTTACATTTGCGTTTTCGCCGTTTCTTGTCCTCCACACTCTCCTCCTCCATAACGCGTTATATCAACCAGTACGGAAGGTCAAACAATATTTAGCAGCTGAAGTTAGATCGCGTAGTCAGCTCAAGAAACTAACGGATGATCGCCGATGAGAAGCTATGAGATGTTTGAAGCTAGCTGACCGGAAGTTGATGAATGCGCGTGACCTAGAAAGTAGCTGAAAGTCGGGTCGTGATAGACCGTAAAAAGGTCGAAATGTTAATGCATAACTAAATAGTTAGCGTTTATCTGTGACTGCTATTTTGGTAGTTCAAATAAACAACAAGTTATTGATTGTATAATAGTTTCGACCACCTCCCGAAATGAGATCCAGTTTCAAGCGACCAAGAGCGCACGAATCTCACGTCGGTCTCGGAGTTTTGCATAATTACGGTCTCGGGCTCGGATTTTCCGAAATCGTTTAAGTCTCGGTCTCGAATTCTTAAACAACTGTCTCGGCGTCTCAGCAAGTCTCGGATTTTACCATTCGCCACCCCTTCTAAGTGAAACTGACCAATGAATGAAATTTCCAAGAAAGAAATACAAGGTTGACAAATTGCGAGCCAACTGCCGCCATCGCTAGGATAACCTCTAAATTTAAATATCATAGTTCAGAACACTGCTGCTTAAGGTGGCTCCATAGGGTAATCATTTATGGCGTTGCGCTCGCAAGTGTTATGTTTTGAATGCTGTTTTTGCATTCGCTTTCACACCTAGTTCTCTCAAACTTAATAAGCAATGATTAAATAGTGTTTTGCTATCATCTCTTTTAAAATTTTGGGATTTAGTCTTAAATTATAAATGCCCAAACAAGTTTGTTTTTTGCTGTTTTTATGGCTTTATTTGTGGTTTTCATGAGTTTCCTTCGGTGAAATCTTCCAAAATTTTTAACAGCATATCGCTTCCAGCGGGATACGAATTTTAAACACGAAAAAACTAGGGTTTTTAAAGGCATTTTTTTTCGATATTTTCAAATTTATGTCTTTTACCGCTGCAAAAAATCTAGTCCTATAGACTTCCCTGAAAAACGAGCTCCGTCTAAAGTAAAATATTTGCTACCAATCTGCCAAATTTTACGGAATTTCACCGAAAGAAACGCGAGAAAAGTCACTGTCAGTTTTGCTTTTTGTGCTCATGTCGTAATAAAATATCGAAAAACACTGACGTTTTCCTTTGAGCGCGCGCAGATTACTTTCTCAGCCCTCGCGCGATCGTAAAACTATAGAGAGCAACCTTAACTCTTCCCAGGAAAACGCATAATTTTATTTTTTTGCATCGTTTTTCTACATTTTGAGGCGTAGGACTAAAGCAAATATGACATCACAAGCCTCTTGCACACAGGAAGCGCGATTCATTTGGATTGTCAGTGAATGTAAATTGAGATCAAAACAGATGTTTAATTCTGTGTTTTCTCTGCATTATTCATTTGCATGCAAAGTTTTAAAGAGGACTTGTTGTTCAATCAAAGTGACACCAAAGGAAGGAAGGCAGTCATTTCATTTTAACTGACAAAGAAACAGTAAAGCTGAAAATATTATGTCTTCCATAACATAAACAGCAGCTTGTACTCAGTGCTTTATAGTGTTGGCAGAATCAAAAGAACTTGTGCAAAGTTTTCATTTTCTGAGACAACGTAATGATTAATTTTAAGACGATTTTGTCGGAATTTCAACTGTTGCATGTCCAGTCCTTTTACATTAACTTTTGCAAATTAGTTTCAGAAAAAAAAATGTGATGTCTCTTCTAGTCCTGTTTCTGTGAATCACTTGAATATTATATTAAATGTCACTCAAACTGAAAATCATGTCCCCTATTAAATGAGAGTCTTTCACGCATAGCCATAGGCGTACGGGCACCTTCAGACTTGGGGAAACGTAACTTTCTTGCCCGAAAAATTTACACAATGCGCGAATGTGAGAGTGTTGAAATCATGATGCAAACGGACGGCCCATGATTTACATTTTAATATCGGCATTACGCGTTGGTAGATGGCCCCGTGTATTTGAAAGCTTTAAAAGTCACGGAAGTCGAGCAACCCGTGAACGAAAATCCTTCAAACCAATACTGAGTTAAACTATAATTTTTGTTTTGATTATCAAATGAAATAAAACACAGATAGTACACCGGTACACATAAACCAACTGCTTGAGTACAGCTAGTTAATTTGTCTTCCTAAACTGTCAATGAATCGTTCATATACATACGATACACGTTTTGGCAAACTTGAAAAAAGATATTATAGAACGCGTTCCGGATTGTTGGTCAGTTGTCAACAGTCCAATTTGTAACTCAACTACACCAAGGCGTTTAGACAGTGATAGCTAATCGATTCCAGTTTACAGCTAAGCTACAAATAGCCAATATGGTCAATATGGCAACAGCAAACTTTACTGGAGATGGACAGCAGAAAACAGTTGAAAAACTCTTCTGTTTCGAAGGTTTAACTGCTGGACTAAAGTGATACTTAAATTTTCAGTGATACTTAAATGAATTCTGCTTAAACCAGTAGCTAAAACTAAAGATATCCGAATTGTGAAAGGACCTGTAACAAAACACTTCCCTGGGGTGGAAAATCATAAGTCCCATGGGAAAATTTCGATAGCACTTTTTCATAAGAATGTGTAGCTTACACAAGTCGTTTCTGTGGTTACTGGAAGTAACCGTAATGTCATCGGGTCCGTTAGTAAGAAAGTAAGTCAGTAAGATAGCCCGTGACTTTTCGGATCTCACGAAGCGAGATCGAAAATACCTCGAGATTTGCTCAAGTTCTTTCGATCGCTTTTCGCTTTTAAACAGGCGTTTTCATGAAAATAACTAATTTTACTGTTTAAAATTGGTTCCGTTTAATTTGATATCTCTACTGGAGTGAAAAAAAAAATGCGAATTTATTAGCAGAAAAATAGCATTATGAAGCATTACGAATGACTACGATCTCTAACCGTTGACCGCACGAAGTACATTGCAGACTGGTTTTCCCATGCTCTTCGACATGACGTGCATCGTTTGGATAATCACATATGTTGCTGAGTGGCCGCAATGTTTTCTCAGTTTTCCATCTTTCTTTCCCATATAACTAGGTATAGCTTTCACCGAATGTGCCAAAGTACTTTTCTCGAAGAATCTTGCAGGATTTTGAGCGGTTTCCGAAAGGTTTTGATTGGAAATTCGATTGTTACGTGCCTTGAAAGCATCCATGGAGTAAATAAATGCACATTCTTAAATTGATGTTTATTTCATTTACTCATACTAACCGGAATTAGATGTAATGTTTGTACTTGATTAAATTTCAAATGGAAATTGAACTATTCACCCAAGTCAGGACTCCTGGACAGGATTATGAAACGCTCTGCTGGCAAAAAGCTGTCTGAACCAAGTCAATAAGATCTCTTCATACGGAAATTCTGGATTCTTTATAACTGAAATACTGACAGATCAGGAATGTTTGCTTCATATAAGCTTATATAAAGATTATTTCAGCGTCGTCCGTTCACCATCGTTTAAGCTTAATAGGATACGATTTCTACCATCTCTAAAGGATGTCATTGGTTTTGTGAAAAGTTTTTCTGTAGCTCGAGTAATTGACGTCGCCGTCCAATACGAAAAAGAATTTTGTCTTTGGCGACACGACGGGACTAGCGAAAGTTTCCCGCGTCCACTGCAGTTCCCGTCCTGGCCTTGCCATCTTCGCATCGGACATATGTGTCAAGCATTTAAATTTCAAGACAAGTATTTTGAAATAAAACTAAAACTCCGCAACTGTTTTTTTTTTTTTGTAGCTTTGTGGTTGTTCACTATTAAGTAACAATATGTCCTCTCAGAGGACTTTTGTTCTTCTTTGACGTTCCAAAACATAAACCAGTCAGCGTTCAGATTATGACAGTTAACCAGCTGCTTGGCTAGTTAAGTTTTCTTTCCAAACTGTCAATGATCCATATATTGACAAGTTGGAGCAAATAAATAAAAAAGGCGTTTGGATTGTTCCTCAGTTACTGTGGTGGCAGGTAACTGCGCCGTAACTTTACTACATTGAGAAGTTTCGCTATTGATTCCAGATAAACTGCAAATCGCTATTTTGCAGATCAGTATGGCAGCACCCGACTTCATTGGAGATGGACGGCAGAAAACTTTCGAAGACTTACATTGTTCGCTCGATTTATCTGCTGGACTACACAGTCATTTGACATTTATTTCCGTTTCAAACTCTTTCCTGTCCGTTACTGCATTTCTTGGAAATGCTCTGATCCTAATTGCTCTTCACAAGGAGTCTTCACTTCATCCGCCTTCCAAACTCTTGCTTCGTTGCCTTGCAACAACTGATCTCTGTGTTGGTCTATTTGCAGAGCCTTTGGCTGTCACCTATTACATGTCTGTAGCGAATGAAAATTGGAATATTTGTCGCTACCTATTTAGAGGTTTCATGACAATATCTTATATTTTGTGTGGAGTGTCAGTCGGAACTCTGACTGCAATAAGCGTGGACAGACTTCTCGCCCTGTTGTTGGGACTGAGATACAGACAAATTGTAACTTTAAAGCGAACCTACGTGATCCTTATTATCTTATGGATTTTGCCCGTTGTCTTTTCAGCAATGTACTTTTTGAATCCCCTTATAACCGTTTTCTATGGCATCATTTATATACCACTGTGTCTTATAATCTCTATTCTCTCTTACACAAAGATTTTCCTCACCCTCCGTCATCATCAAAATCAAGTACAAGACCATGTTCAACAACCGAACCAAACAAATCAACTTAACATAGCGCGATACAAGAGGGCAGTGTCCAGTGCAATATGGCTGCAACTGACCCTTGTCGCGTGTTATCTTCCCTATGGTATAGGGGAGGCCTTATGGGTTGAGAGTGGACTATCTGCATCTCTTCATCTTGCTGGGGCTTATACAACCACTTTAGTTTACTTAAACTCGTCATTAAACCCGATTCTTTACTGTTGGAAACTAGATGAAGTCAGACAGGGGGTGAAGGACACAGTCAGACAAGTGCTTTGCCTTTGTTTTTCGAGTTAGCTCTTGTAGACCAATATGGTGAAAAGTTAATGATGTTTTAAAACTGGGATTTTAAAAGTTCTCGTGAGCATTGTCTGAAATTAAAAGGGGTGCTTACTCATTTTAATATATCAGTATGAAATGTTTCTCTAGCAATTAGATAGCCAAGGAGAAGTTTTCATTATTGCTGTAAATATTGTTTCATATTGTAAGTTTGCAACTGAGGATAGAGATAAAAAATAATCAACTGCTATCTGTTACCGCGTCGTCTACACCACACAAAATACAGTTATAAAGTTAAACAGTTGGTGTTTTTTTTTGTTTTGTTTTTTTTTACGCGGAGTTCTTATGAGATCACGACGTAAAAGAAAAATCATGCAGTTAACTTTTACAATGACCGTCTCGGGTTCAGCCCTACTCTGGTGTTTTCATGATTCGTCTTTAGTTCTTAAACCTAAGGAATAGTCACAAAATAATTTATTATAGATTTAGCGAATAAAACAAGTATACTGTGGGATACGCAATGAACACTCGGACGGGCATTATTCGAAAATTATGACTTAAGTCTTCATTGAGGCTTAAGATAAATTTCAGTTTTTGAAACATGCAAAATTTTTGAAATTTTGTCTTATAGATGGCGCATATTTCTGCAGCTGTGAATGCAAAATGAGTTCAGTATTAGCATACAGAATTTTTCGGCGGGTGGCATGTGCTTTTATGTGAATCAGCATTTTATAATGAAAAAAAATTCGAAGCTACACTCTATTGAGTGACAGAACATATGTCGGTTTAGAATTTGAAAATTGAATTGAGGTGAGCGGCATTCTTGTTGAACTTTAATTTGAAACCGTGCTATAAAAAACAATGGTTTGTGTTGCAAACGTCTTTCTTTCGAGACAGCTCTTTCCTGCTTAATATAAATTGAAGCGTTTATTTATTGAAACAAGATCGACTTCGAGACTTAAAATAAGTTCTTAGCGGATTACACCATAGATGAGATAAATGTGTTGTAAAAAAAATGGCGATAAAGTAATTGGAATGGAAAACAGATCCCGACATATTAAGCGACAGATTTAATCACTTTCAGGAAAAACGGGAAAAGGTTAGGACTTCCTTTGTTAGCAAGGCTCATATTTCTTGGCATAAATGTTTACAATTTTGGCGCGGGAAGTTAAATCTAAATATAGCGTGAGGAAAAAATGACTTTTAATTAACTACATTATGGAGAAAACTGAAGTTATCAGTAGGGTTTGAAGATGTGCGAGTGAGGAATGAAAAAAGTCGTTTATTTTACAAAAACATTTCTGAATAGTTGTTCAACACGGTTAAGTTTCGTCGGTCAAAGCTATCACTTTCATCCGTGTCGCTGGTATAAGGGATGGTGGACGATCGAAAGATCGAGGTGAGGCACCTTCGACCAAGCGGAATCGAGTTATTTGAGGCTCGAAATTAACGGGTCGCGAATAGGACAAACAGTCGCGAATACAATACAATAGACTGGTGTATAAATTTGCGGGATAAGAGAGGTCTAACAATATTTGGTGTATTGTTTCGTTCTTTCTCGCCTCGTGTTCATGGAACATTATATCAGCTCAACAACAACGACAACAACAGCAACAACAATAACATAAGGTATATATATTGTGTATCGACTCCTTGTTTTTTCTCGCTTGCGCGCTTCTTTACCAGTTCTAGAGAAATAAAGTGGCATCTGGAGTATATATGATGTTTTATTTTTCACCGCGTAGATATTTTGGTTGTCTTTTTTTTCTCGGTTGTTTTCTTACCAGTTTGAGGGTCTGTATGATCAGTTGGTATCAGCACAAGCGTGTTATTTCGATCCGCCGCTCACGTTAATCCGGCCAGTAGACAATCGAACGTTCGGAAATCGAACTCAATCGAACTATGTGTGAATTCGATTTCCGAAACAGTTAAACTTAATCGAAGCCAGTCGAACCCAATTCATTAGGATGAGTTCGATTAAGTTCGGCAACCGATCTCAATCCAACACAATCCAATTGACTGCGTTCGATCGTGTTCGGTAAATAATAATATACATGAAAAAATTACTCGACTCTGATTGGCTGAGAGCAGTGTAGTTTAAGTGTACACCAGTGCAAAAAGTGTAACACCGGTGCAAAAAGTGTAGCAACAGTGCAAATTACACATCGTAATTCTGGGTTATGATTGGCTGAAAGACAATAGGAAATTTTCGAAGCTAATGATATTACGTAAAATGATGAGGAAAATTTTGTGCGGAAACTTTGAAAAAAGTTTTCTCGAATGAGAAAAAATGGCTTCAAGAAAGGTCTTCCAGCACTTTCTCCACGCAAATTTTTTTATGTCTATATTATTAATAAGTAATCATACGGTTTTTCTCGTTCAATGTGGAATTAATTTGCACTTGTGAGTTTTTCAAAAAGCTGAAATTGCACTCGCCGAAGCGGCTCGTGCAGTTTCAGCTTTTTGAAAAACTCACTCGTGCAAATTAATTTCAAATTGAACTCGAAATCGTATGATTACCTATACTAAATTCTTTTAAACAAACCGTGTTACGAAGCTCCCATCAACAAATGGTAAACGAGGAAGTGTATTCTGAATCATTCGTTAGAGAAGACGATGAAATAAAACACATTCCTCCGTGTTCTCTTGGATCGCGTCCATGTTAAATGATTTGGTCATGTGATCAATAATAGTTAACAATTATTCACCGAAGTGGAGGTGAATAGAGGTGGATATTTACCGAGCCGCGAAGCGTCGAGGTAAAAATCCATCCCTTTCACCGACACTGAGGTGAATAATTGTTTTAGTATATACCACATAAGCTGAATAGTTAGCGGACCAAAACGTTATTTTATGTGTGACAAGCGGTCGGAAATTTTAAAATCTCTCGCGCCGGCTGCTCGGAGGTGAATAGTACTTGCTAATCACCTCCGAGGTAACCAATCAGAGCGCGCGAAAAGCACTATTCACTTGTGTGGTATATACTAATTGATAATATAGATCGAGGCATGCAGGGATTACGGGATACATATATGTGTACCTAACTAATCCTTCTCGGAGTGGAAGCATAGCTACTATCTAGTATCTTAAGCTTATTTAGCGAGCAAATTATTCGCCTTACGCATGATCTCACTTGGAAGGGCAGAGCATTAATTTAATTTCAATTTAAATAAGTTGGGTTTTATACCATGAATTCCACTTCGCCTTTGGAGTAAAAGCTATACGAAGTGGTTTTCGAGTCGAAACCCTCTGCCCGAAGAAAACATTGCTCTGAGCCCTGAGGAGGTCAGTTGAATCTGCAGCATCACTCAGAACGAACCTTCATTTAAGAGAACAACGAGAACAGGAGACGATGATCATCGTCTCATCGTCTCGTGTCAAGAAGTATTAGTTGAGACTTGCAGCTATGCGGGGTTCTACTTCCATTGTGTTTCGGGCCAAGGAAGGAGGGGAGGGGAGGTCCTTCTTGGTAATATCACTCGATGATTAGGTATCATCCAAAAGAAACTACGAAATCGAAACTCCGCTCACCCCCATTGAAAATAACATCCATCGCAGACGGAACGTTGCTTCAGTTTTTACGTGTTCTGTCTTTATCTGTAACTGCCGTAGGCGACTTCTCTCTTGGCAAACAATAAACGCTAAAAACCTGAACGTCAGTCTTTGCAGATACATGGTGAATTGAAGGTCAAAATCAATTGAGGATAGACGACGTTTAAACTGAAATTACAAATGGATAAACAAAACGAAATGTACAACACTGCATGAAAAGCGGCGAAAATTTAACGGAAAATCGAGCAAATAAATCTGGACTAGCACTTGTTATGGCGCTGTAGAAATACTCTGTGTAACAGTTACCCTGAAAAATGTGCGTTCCTTGAACCAGCGGTGAAAAAACGACCGAGAGGGAAATATGAATTAAGTTCGAAATAAAAATGCAGATAAACGGCTAACGCGTACGAAACATTCCTCAGGGAGCGTAATTAACTGACAACTGGGTGTTATAAGATCCAACTATTAGATCCATTATTATAGACCAACAGATTGATGAACCCATTTATCAGCAAAAATAACTGCTTTTGAGTATCATGCCAAAGAAGAGGGTAAGTTTAAAGTGAGCACTGGGAGTTACCATATTGTAGGTTTTAGTTTAAGTAATTAGTGAGATTAGCATCCTGAGCATGTGAGACGAAGTTGCCTGCAGTGGCAATGTCCAGTCAGTGTTCAAAGACAGAGTGCATCGTGAATGAGTGGACTGGAGTTAAGGGTGCATTTGCTAACACAAAGTTTCACCTCGCAGCACTTTGGCGGGTTCAAACCCAGGACCTCCAGATTAGAGACCCGTTTCTCCGCCGACTAAGCTACGAGTGTAGATGGTAGCAGGCCCTGGGTAATCACAGTGGAAGTTCAATTCTACTTGGTATTACGTGGTTTAGTGACTATATTTTAACAAACAAATCTGTCGAGCAAAGGCGAAAACAGGCAAATCGGGAAGAAACTTCATGCAACTTTAATATATTTCTGTGTACCTAATAACAACGTTTTAAATAATCTACGTTCGATATATCAACATTTTAACACGGCTTCGAGGCTTTCAGGAAAAACATCTGTATTTGGTTTTGTTTATTTTTTTTTTTTGTATCCAGGACTCTTTTGAGAATTGAGGGACAAAAGAAACTTGCGATTTTGTCCTGAAAGCCTTGTAGTCATGTTAGAATATTTATATAACGTTGCTTTTTGAAAACAATTTACAGATGCACCGTTTGTTTCTCCTTATACAGGAACTATGAATAGCATTGTGAAAAAATTAAAGTGAAAAAAGTTATATCCTTAGCGCAGATGTCTTCAAATGTTGTTTTAACTATACACTTGACGGAACCGCAAGGAAATATTTATCAAGCTGTAGCGGAATTTCACTTTTATGTGAGGCACACCGACTTGTTCTCAACATTGACTAGCTCTCTAGAGAGATTAACAATATGATCATGGGAGCCGGATGTTTACTCAAGTGAAGAGACAAGATAACCTGACGAAACAAGCCAAACCAGTTTAACATGTTGCATGAACATTTTCAGTTTTTGATTGACGTTATCAGTAACCATGATGGAAACATCTCAGAGATGAGTGAATGAACTTCACATCTGATCTATGGACAAAAATTAGGAGCCTTAAGTTATTTTTTTAATTAATACTGACCAGTTCTGGGTGCTGTTGATGTCTCTGAGGATAACATCCCTATAGCCGATCCGGCCTCCCTCCAGCTAGAGAGTTTCCCTAGGTTTGAAGAAAAGTGCTTTCCCAGGCCAGAAACCTATTATCACAATGTGCAAATAACACGTACGTATTCAAAAAATTATGATTTGTTAAATATTTATAGAATAAAATAGGGATGTGTAGGATATGTAATCGTAATTTTGAGAAAATTAAGAATTCTTCATTGATTCATACTCACGGAGTATCAAAATTTGTAAAATGTTGCTTAAGATGACACATATGAACCGCAGTTATTGTGGTGAAATGAGATTTTAATCGGCATCCAACGATTAAATTTGACAGATGAGGTGTGCCTTAATGTGAGGCAGTAATTTATGATGAACATAAAATTTCGAAGCTTCGCTATTGAGGCCTTAACCTTACATCTGTTTAGAATTTAAGAAAAATCATGAATTTTTAAATGTTAACTATTTGATGTAAGCATCGCGGGATTCGTTATACTGTGCTACATAAATTAAAAACAAAGGTTTCTGAAGCAAGCATCTTTCTTTCCAGGCAGCGCCTCTGTCTTTAGTGTAAGTGCTGTGCCTTTGAAACGTTTCCAAACAAAAACGTTAATTATCATCATTTTACTGCATTTGTACATGTAGCTTGTGCATTTTAAAACTTCTCATGCATTCTTCTGAACTGAAATGCGATAAATGTATTTTGGTAAAATGAAGATAAACCTTTTTAATGGAGACTGAAAACAGGAAATGATTTCCCCCGTTGACAGATTCAAACAATTTTAAAACGGACAAATTTTGATATTTCCTAGATCGATGGCAAGGCTCATAAGCTTTGCATAATGCGCGTAATTCTTTGTTATCAACGTACAAGAAATGTAACGACTTTTAGAAAATTGACCTTTTTGTCAATTCCACGTAATATCGATATATTAACGCAAAAACGTCTCCATAGATCAATTCATCATGCCCAAAGGCACGCTTTACCCCCTGGCATACATTTCTTTGTAAATTTAGTAAGTTTGGGGTCCCTATATTCATGAGTTTTCAACGAATTCTGAAATTTGCATATTTGCTAAATTAGCCGTATTCAATCTAGCGGTGAGGTTTAGTTACGTTTTGATGGAATGAAAAAATCGGAGAAGCGTGATCGACATCGTCAAAGAATTTGAATTCAAAAAACGGAGCTGTTACGTTTAGAAAAAGGAAATTGCATGAATGATCTCAGTTTAAATAAAAATCTAGTTCGATTTTTTTTTTTGAAATTTTATCGACAGTTGTCACATAAGGTTACGTTTTTGGAATAAATAAGCAGGAAGAAATTTTTCAAAGGTTAATAAAATTACAAGAAGCTATAGAAATGCTTATTTATTGCAGATTACTCGCGAGTAATCTTGTGATAAGTCGTTAACGACCCATTTGCAAACAGAATCTTTGAGGCCTTTGACTATAGATTAATTGTTCACCGAGGCCCGATCCAAACGCCTCTCCACTCCACTCCACATAAAAATAATTTACTACGGGCGTCAAGAATTAAGTTCGACGCAAGTACGCCGTCTGAATCAACCTTCGCTCCAAAGTCGAACTTATAATTATCGAGTTAGGTTCGACGCGTTACTGAAGCGGCGTTTGGACTTAAAGCAGCTGCTTAAACCAAACTGTCATGATCAGTGATTTGTGTATTGACATGCTAATAGGACGCCGATCATAAAATAGGGTTTTGATTATTGCCAAAAAGGTGCTTCGTAAATTTACTGCGTTACATACTGAGAAATTTGCACATTGATAGTAAACCGATTCCAGCTTGCAATTAAGGTTCACATAGCTATCTTGCACATCAATATGGCAACAGCAAACCCTGCTGGAAATGGACAGTAGAAGACAGTTGAACAACTATTATGTTCCGCAGGATTACCTGGTGGCAGCCACTTGACATTTATTTTAGTTTAAAATTCGTTTCTGTCCCTTGCATTTCTTGGGAATGCTCTGATCCTAATTGCTCTTCACAAGGAGTCTTCACTTCATCCGCCGTCCAAACTCTTGCTTCGTTGCCTTGCAACAACTGATCTCTGTGTTGGTCTTATTTCAGAGCCTTTCTTTGTTACCAATTGCATGTCTTTAGTGAATGAATAAGCGTGGACACACTTCTCGCTCTGTTGTTGGGACTGGGATACAGACAAGTTGTAACTTTAAAGCGAACCTACGTGATCGTTATTACCTTTTGGGTTGTGTTCATTGTCTGTTCAGCGATGTGGTTTTGGAGTCCCGTGAAAATCTTGCGGTGCGGTATCATAGTGACATCTCTGTGTCTGGTAACCTCGGTCTTTTCTTACACAAAGATTTCCTTCAACCTCTGTCATCATCAAAATCAAGCACAAGATCATGCTCAACAACCAGACCAAACAAATCAACTGAACGTGGCACGATACAAAAAGGCAGTTTCCACTGCAATATGCATGGCTGCAACTGACGCTGGTAGCTTGTTGTCTTCCGTATGGTATAGTGGAGGCTTTTGTGGGCTAAGAGTGGACTACCTGCATCTCTTTATCTTGCTGGGGCTTATACAGCCACTTTAGGTTTCTTAAACTCGTCGTTAAACCCGATTCTTTACTGTTGGAAACTAGATGAAGTCAGACAAGCGGTGAAGGGCACAGTCAGGCAAGTGCTTTGCCTTTGTTTTTCGAGTTAGCTCTTGTAGACCAATATGATGAAAAGTTAATGATGTTTTAAGATTGGGATTTAAGAAGTTCTCGTGAGCATTGTCTGTGACGGTATTGGCGCCTAATAGTGGACGAATTTCATCTGTTTATCATGCTTGGCGTTTCGCATTCACTTTAGTTTTCTTAAACTCTTCATTAAGCCCGATTTTTTACTGCTGGAAGATAGAAGACGTCAGACAAGCAGTGAAGGACACAGTCAGACATTTGCTATGCCGTTGTTTTGCGACTTAGCTCTTGTTTACCTAGCCAAGTTAAGAGGCCCTCGACCTAAGAAACGACCGATGATTTCCGGCTAAAATATAAAATCGGCTGATTTTTATCTCCCAAGCAGAGGTTACCGAATACTATTTAAAAATGAATTTCTTTTGTTTCAGTGCCATCTAATTTCCGGGGGCTAATTTTCCAGAGCAGCGGCTGGTAATCGAGGGCGCTTTCCATTCGACCAAAAATTCCGAAATTTTCGAAACGGGCACAAATGGTACGGAAATTTCCTGGGATAAGTTCCAGAAAATCCGGAAATTGTTGAATTTCCGAAAAGCGAACCGTTCAACCTATTCAGCGCTAGTTCTTTTAGCCGCGATTACAGCGAGTTGGACATACTGCGACGCGCATTCGGAGATGGAAATACTTTAGAATCTTTCCACTTTTATCTCGATAAATACTAGCTACAGTTGAATTCGTCAAGAGAGCGTTTTCTAAAAATAATGTCCCCGTGGTGTACTCGTTTGTTTCGTATAGCTTGGCTATTCTACTCTTGGGCTACTGCGTCGTATTCTAAGTGGTTGTGATACTAAAGTCAAAGATACGGCCTATCGCACGCTAGTCCGCCCAAAACTCGAATATACGTGTTGCGCTTGGAACCCTTTCACCGAACAGAACATCACTCAAATAGAGATGGTTCAACGCCGAGCAGCAAGATTTGTATTAAATGACTATTCAAGATTTAGTCATGTTACTCCAATGATCGAACATCTTGGTTGGGACTCCCTTGAAGATCGTCGACCGCTCTTTCAAACTACTATGTTCTACAAGATCTTAATGGGACATGTTGGTATTAGCTTTCCTCCTGAAGTCCACGAAATAACAAGGGCCATCAGATTACCGAATAGTCGTCCTTTCCAACAGATCCGTGTATTAAATGATGTCTGTAAGTTTTCCTTTTATCCAAGGACAATATTAGCATGGAACAATTTACCTATTTATGAAGATGTTAATATAAATAATTTTAAGACTATTGCTCTTGCAGCCATTAAATCTTTTGTATAATGTATATTCAGACGTCCTAACTTATCTCGACGAGATTATACTTAAGAGTCCCTGTCCATAAAAATGGAAAATAACTCGGCAAGGATCGAAAATTCGATTTCGCTCATATTCTTATGGTAGATAGGCTAGGGCATGACAAAAACTACTGGATAGTTTTTTTGGCAAAATATCCTTTTATTTCAAAGAAATATGCAAATTACCAAATTCCGTTAAAATCGTCATTTCACGCACCATTTTATTAAACAAGTTTGCGAGCCTCGCATGCAAAACCACATCATTCTTCCGTCTTCAAAACACTCAAATATTTTTGTGCAGTGTTTAAATGTGTACTGGGTTGATTTTAGGGAATGTTGCGTTGTCTTTTTGGGTGCACAATAATTAAATTTCGAAGACGTGTATTTCATTCACTTAAAAGTACTTCGTGAATATAATTAATTTTCACCATGTGCGAAACCTTCAAATGGACCAAGCTTCTGTTGGTTGAATTGCAGAAGGATGGTCTACAGATTCCTGTAAAAATTTCTGTGGGCAAATGATTGTGAGCGACGCGAGAGCTTTTCAAAGTACGTCAAAAATGCAAATATTTGACCATCCGTCGTCAAATTTCAATTTACGGGTTAGACGTATATTTTAGCATGCGCCACATGACTTGACCAATGTTAAGCTGAAATAGACACAGAGCTGATAATTTCGAAATGTTCTAACCTTATGATTTGACGTGTTTCTAGTCGATCTCTCACCATTCGTCGCACATAAAGCATATGTTCGCTTTTGTTTTCACAAGGTTAACGTCCGATGTACATCGCCTACTGTCAACCTAATATTGGTCGAATACTATGAATCCGTGACCATCTTTCTGCGCATATGAACATCACTGCATCAAAGTCTAAAACGGCTGAGACATTTTTAGATAGTTGCTCGCTTTGCGCTGCGCCAAAATATTGCGTTTGATCGATTGCTGACCATTGCTGATAAGCGTGTCGGCGCAGCCCAATCTTACAGCCGTTATTGTTCGTCACGCAGTGCTGTCACGGCATATGCTGCACATTTTGATCTATTTTGTATAGAGTACTCTCAGCATAAGTGAAACAATTTAATCATTGTTCTTCTGTTTTTTCATATATATAATAATATATGTGTATATTTATATAATTATATTCTATAGTGTACGTGGCCTCGGTCCATATCACGTTTGTTGTACGTTCTGATGTTTCAGACAACAGCTGATAAAGCTAGTACCTGTACTCACTAGAATTTTAAGAAAATCGCCATAAAAAAGTTATAGATTAATGAAGCAAGAACTAGCTGAAATAAAAATAGGAAATCACAACGAGTCTAATTCGTGAGAAAAACAGACTAAATTTAAGAGTGTCTGCCGGTAAAAATCAGACAAATTCTTAATTTCGCGGCAAGGGTCGAAAATTCGATTTCGCTTATATTCTTATGGTAGATAGGCTAGGGCATGACAAAAACTACTGGATAGTTTTTTTGGCAAAGTATCCTTTTAATTCAAAGAAATATGCAAATTACCAAATTCCGTTAAAATCGTCATTTGACGCACCATTTTATTAAAAAAGTTTCAGAACCTCGCATGCAAAACCACATCATTCTTCCGTCTTTAAAACACTCAAATATTTTTGTGCAACGTTTAAATGTGTACCGGGTTGATTTTAGGGAATGTTGCGTTGTCTTTTTGGGTGCACAATAATTAAATTTCGAAGACGTGTATTTCATTCACTTAAAAGTACTTCGTGAATATAACTAATTTTCACCATGTGCGAAACCTTCAAATGGACCAAGCTTCTGGTGGTTGAATCGCAGAAGGATGGTTACCCCTATTAAGCGGCCACCCAAAATTTAAGAATTTTGTTTTGGAAAGGGCGATGGCAGATAAGAGTCTGAAATTGAAGGTGCATGACGAGTGATAATTAAAACACACGTCTATCCTGATTGTATTGAATTGACTCCATGTTCACCAAGAAATTTATAGCCCGATAGTGAAAAATTAAATATTCAAGGTACACCAACCTCTATTTAAGCGGCTAGCCCCATTAAGCGGTCGCCACCCATTTCCCCGGGGGTAGCCCACTGTATTACATGTAAACCAAAAATAATTGCATAGCGCGAAAAGACCTAGGTATGAGTTTAGCGTTACAGTATTACGCAGGGGCATGTAGGTAGCGGTGGTCGAGTAAAAGATAACAACAGGGGCAATGGTAAATTATTCATTCTTTTCATTTCTTAATTTAATCTCTTCCTACTCAACACGATTGCGTGCTCCCAGTGATTCCAAGCCTTACGGAGCCTTACGTATCAGGATAGAAATTGTCCCACCCCTACCCCCTAAAATGGGATGACAGAATTGCGTGACGAACAAGGAACCGCTGCAAGCAAGGATTCAAGCCATCAAACCATGATGATCAAACGTAATATTTTGGTGTAGTGCAAAGCAAGCAACTATCTACAAATGACTTAGCCGTTTTTGACTTAGATGCAGTGGTGATCATATGTGTCGAACGAGGGTCACAGATTCATGGTATTCGACCGTTAAATAAGTTGACAGTTGGCGATGTACATCGGACGTTATGTAAACAAAAGTAAACTTCTGCTTTATGTGCGACGAATGGTGATAGAAACACGTCAAATCGGCTTTGGACCTGCCTTTTACAGCAAATAAGGTTAGAACATTTCGAAATTATCAGCTCTGTGTCTATTTAAACTTAACATAGGTCAAGTCATGTGGCGCATGCTAAAATATACGTCTAACCCGTAAATTGAAATTTGACGACGGATGGTCAAATATTTGCATTTTTGACGTACTTTGAAAAGCTCTCGCGTCGCTCACAATCATTTGCCCACAGAAATTTTTACAGGAATCTGTAGACCATCCTTCTGCAATTCAACCAACAGAAGCTTGGTCCATTTGAAGGTTTCGCACATGGTGAAAATTAATTATATTCACGAAGTACTTTTAAGTGAATGAAATACATGTCTTCGAAATTTAATTATTGTGCACCCAAAAAGACAACGCAACATTCCCTAAAATCAACCCGGTACACATTTAAACATTGCACAAAAATATTTGAGTGTTTTGAGGACGGAAGAATGATGTGGTTTTGCATGCGAGGCTCTCAAACTTGTTTAATAAAATGGTGCGTGAAATGACGATTTTAACGGAATTTGGTAATTTGCCTATTTCTTTGAAATAAAAGGATATTTTGCCAAAAAAACTATCCAGTAGTTTTTGTCATGCCCTAGCCTATCTACCATAAGAATATGAGCGAAATCGAATTTTCGACCCTTGCCGCGAAATTAAGAATTTGTCTGATTTTTACGGGCAGGCACTCTTAATCAATTTTATTTTATCTTTTACTAACTTCTAATTTTTACTGTATATATACATATTGTAATTATTTATTACGTGCTTTTATTACGTTATTTTAAACTCCTAGTATAGTTCCACTGTTTAAGGAGTATACTTATTAAAGATTAAAGATTAAAGATTAAAGGAAATGTACAAAGATTTATAACGCATGCAGAACAATTGTTCGACTCATTAAACCCTTTGTTTTGCTACGTTTTCGCTACCGTTGTGGTTTTTTAAGGTCCCTGTTGTTGTGGTCTATAAAAAGTCACGACGTCGACTTATCAGTGTTCTGTTTGCTTCTATATTTGCGATTTAAACCTCAAAGTCATTGAAAAATTCCAAGCGAACAAAACTGTGCGGCTTGTCATTTTCCACACTGGAAAAGTCTGCACCATTCGCCCATGGAAATTTCCGGAAATTCACACCGGAATTTTTTGGTCGAATATAAAGCGCCCCGAGTCTACCAGGAACAACCTCACAATAAAATTTACGAGCTAGGTTCGTCCCGAAAATGAGCATTTTCCAGCTCGGATGAGCTTCTGAGTAAAAGCCAGCAAGGAAGCAATCGTTTTGAAGCGGGCTTTCCAGCAAGTTTCATGCCAGTGCAATAGAATACCAGCCAGCATACTATGCCCTGCGGAGCGGATATTTTGTATATCGGCTCCGTTGAGCACTCCTGTACAAAGTTAACAATTCACTTACATTTGCGTTTTCGCCGTTTCTTGTCCTCCACCCTCTCCTCGTCCATAACGCGTTATATCAACCAGTACGGAAGGTCAAACAATATTTAGCAGCTGAAGTTAGATCGCGTAGTAAGCTCAAGAAACTAACGGATGATCGCCGATGAGAAGCTATGAGATGTTTGAAGCTAGCTGACCGGAAGTTGATGAATGCGCGTGACCTAGAAAGTAGCTGAAAGTCGGGTCGTGATAGGCCGTAAAAAGGTCGAAATGTTAATGCATAACTAAATAGTTAGCGTTTACCTGTGACTGCTATTTTGGTTCTTCAAATAAACTACAAGTTATTGATTGTATAATAGTTTCGACCACCTCCCTAAATGAGATCCAGTTTCAAGCGACCAAGAGTGTACGAATCTCACGTCGGTCTCGGAGTTTTGCATAATTAAGGTCTCGGGCTCGGTTTTCTCTGCACTGAGTCTCGGGCTTGGATTTTCCGAAATCGTCTAAGTCTCGGTCTCGAATTTTTAAACAACGGTCTCGGCGTCTCGGCAAGTCTCGGATTTTACCATTCGCCACCCCTTATTGACCTTAGTGGCTTCTAGAAATATCACAACAGTCTTTTGTGTTTGATATATTACGTAAAGGTTTTTCGGTAAACCCCATAATCACCTACAGACAAGTTGGTGGCTCTTCAGGCTAAGCATTCTCATAATTACGTACGGGCAGAAAGAAGTTGAACAATTCACCCATATCTGAGATCTCGTATTCTGTCTATCTCCACTAAATTTCGCTCTTTTAGACAAAGCGCGCAATTGTGCTCAATCATTTTGCGCACATCCCGAAATTATCAAAATCAAACCACTGTATATCATTTCCAAAAATCATTTTCCACCTGACATACTTGTCGCCATCCATCGGCCAAATTTTAAGCAGGCAATTTGTTTTTTCTGCTATTGGTACGAGATACATTTTTTGCATACATTATTTGCTTAATGTTTGTTGATGTATCTTTTCTTTAGTCAAATTTCTTTGTCAATATTTTGGCCTAAAAATTCACAGGTGAGCGTAAAGTTTGGTAAAAACATGATTATGTCTTTTGGCTAAAACTTAAACTTTACCATTCTTGTGAAAAGAAATTTGAAAATGAAAAATTTCAATTGAAAATAGGTTATGATTCCCTACATCAAACCTACTTTAGACGAACAGACATAAAGCTGTCCCAGGTGTTGTTCCTTCGTTGTCACGTAAATATACCTTTAATCACGTTTTTTATTAAATATTTAAATAGCCTAGACAGTTAAAAAAATTGAGCCATGAAAAGGAAAAATGACCGAGTATTTGAATGTATAAAGGCCTGAGATTTAAAAGCAATTTATCGGTCTTTTGTAGTGAGATATCGTGTAATCGCTATTAAGGTTGCGAAGAATGGAAATTAATAAGGATTTGGTTATGCGTAAATAAGCAAAAACTAACGATAGAACCGACTTTTCGATGTCTTCATGACGCATTTGTATTCCTTATTTTTCAGTACCTTGACAAAGGCGTCATGAAGACACCGAAACTTTCAATTCGGTTTTTATTGTTAGTGCATGCTTTTTTTGATAATAAAAATAACAAATGTATTGCTAATGACATGATTGACTCAAGCATTACTTATTTAAAAAAAAAAAAAAAACATGTATGTTATTTTTAGTGTCTTATAAAGGAAAAACATATTTAATATTACAAACGGAATCAAAAGATCTAGTTAACTCTTACAGAAATCAGTGCATGCAATGCATCAGAGATTTTTAGGGTGAGGAATTCAAGAGGGAGAGAGATATAAAAGAGAGAATCACTAAAAATTAAAGGGATTTACTAATGGTTGATCAAACAATGAACATTCGCTTTACTCAGACATTTAGTTACATCGTGGCGCTAGGCGGTTCACACTAATTAAAAAAAAATAATATTGATTGAAATGTATCCAGCTGAAGGTACAACATCAGACAAACCAGGACTTTGGAGACGGTCGTTTAAATACTGATTAAACTCCCTTTCATTCGAGATTTTAATGCAGAACGTTCATTGCTCAGTCAAAATTTCTGAGCCGCCTCTAGAAAAGGGCATTTTCATTCCAGCTTCATCTTGTCCTTATCAAGCACTAGCGGGAAGCGTCAGGAAGAAATTTCCACAAAAGCTCATATACAAGTGAACATAGGTGAAAAGCGTCCTTGGACATCTGAATCATCAAATAATATAAACCATAATTTAAAGTTTATAACTTTATAGAAAGGAAGCGAGAAACTGTTTGGATAGGATGCCCAGCTGCGCTAAGGCTAATAAAACACAAGAATTCATAAAAGAAAGTGCTAAGCATAGCTGGTCACCAAAATTGGAGATTATTTTTTCAAGATGAATCTCTGGATCGGAGTCACTCTTTTGCTGCTTGGAGTTTCATACTCCCAAGGTAAGATTCTGTGCTACCATTTATATAAAGATTCTTCCATTTTTGCTCAAAATTGCTTTGTCACTGTAAAGTTCTGAAATTAAAGATATTTCACAAGTTTTTTCCGAGTTCTTCTTACGCGCTCAATTTTATTCAATTGATACTTTTGGTCTTTCGAGGGTATATACTGTTTAAGGCGTTACGTAAAACATTTCTGAAGTACTTCAAAATTTCGTGCAGTCTTCATGCAATGTTGTTAGTATAAGAAGTTGTATCGTCGCATAAGCAACCATGAAATGGTATAAACTACAGTTTAGTCAAGTTTAGTTAAGGAATCTTGAAATGATTCAGTTCAGAACATGCGTGTAGACTGGCTTTCTAAAGGAAATATTTCACCGAGATACGACCTTTATTTCAGGCTGCGGAAAACGACCATTTACAAGCAGGGTAGTGAATGGCGAAGATGCCCAGGCCCATTCCTGGCCTTGGCAAATTTCTCTCAGAGTCAACGGTCGCCACATCTGTGGAGGATCACTTATTGACGGAGACTGGGTTGTCACTGCGGCTCATTGCGTGGAAAATAATCCCTATCCAAGTGGCTACACTGTCGTTGTGGGTGAGTTTTGCTTGTAAGCTCTGTTAGTACAGCGGTTTTTACATACCTATCGAATGACGGATCACCTATTGCAAGGGAGCAGCAAATGAATAAATTAAAATGTTTAGCTAGAGAGGAAGCCACATCAGCATAAGCTGGTGGTTGCTGTTTATGGAGGGAGGAAAACTAAGGTACTCCGAGAACACTAGGCTCAAGGCGAGGACCAACAGCAAACTATAGCTAAACCGACTTATGCATGCTGCAGGGTTGAAATCGATCCCGGCAGGAGGTGAGTGCTCTGCGCCATCCCTGCTGCTCCCTCCCCCCCCCCCCCCCCCCCACAATTTATTGCCTCAGGGTCGATTAAGCATCTTTTGCATTTCGTGCCGTCACTGACGCACTCCGTACATTTTTTAAAACTTGTCGCAGGTCCTGCGGTCGCACGCTTTTATTTGTATTTTTTTTTTTGTTTTGTTTTGTTTTCGTTCCTTTTTGGTTGTTTGTTTCTCTGCTTGTTTGTTTTTTACTCTTCCCTTTTTTTAAATTCAACCCATGATTAGTAAAGGTCACTTTATTCACCTTTCCACTGACAGGAGCCCATCGCCGGACTGGAACAACGGCTGTGCAGCGGGCCTTCCGCTTGAAGAAACTATTCAAACACGAAGGTTTCAACATGAGGCAGCTTCGTAACGATATAGCACTTCTTCAGCTTGAGAGACCCATAACAACAAGTGAAAAAGTGAATACTGTTTGCTTCCCAGCTTCAGGAAGCAGGATTCCGGCAGGAACACATTGCTACATCACAGGTTGCTTATGAATCTAAATTTTGTTGTTGTTGTTGTTGTTGGTGGTGTTGTTGTTGTTGTTGTTGTTGGTCCTGTTGTTTTTTCGTTATGGTATAACCTTTTACCGCATATGATAGCGGTCGTGGAACTTTGAATTCCCGCTTACCCAGCCACGGTTTGTTTTTTTTTTTTAAGAGTCACCAAACTTAACAACTCTTAACGAATGTCTAACCGCAAAGCTCGGACGTTTGTTTAACGTAAAACCCTTAATTAAAGATACGCAATTACTAGCAAAAGCTTGTCGTTAAGTGGCATACCTCTTTTTCTTTTGTTGTGCTTTGCGTAATTTTAATCTATTTCTTAGGCTGGGGAAGAACTGTGGGAGGTGGAAGTGCCGCTGACACTCTCCAACAGGCCATGCTACCAGTGGCTGGACACAGTGCCTGCAGCAGAGTAAACGGAAGATTAATTCCTGTTGATGAAAAGTCCATGGTGTGCGCTGGAGGTCAAGGCAAAGGTGGATGTCAGGTACTCAAGGGTATTCAAATAATCAACTTGAAATTCAACATTTACACCAACATAATTGCCAGGCTGTCCCAACAGCATAAAAAAGACATATTTTCGCCCTATTTTATTTAACATACCCTATATTTATATAATACTGATTAACCCTAAACCATGACACAATTTGCTTTTATGAAGTCAAAACATGAGAAACATTTTCAAAATGCTAGAGGGCAATCATTTCAATTCTTCTCATTAGCTTTGACAATGTTCAAAGGACCCTAGGCCTGCGCAGAAAAATATACTGTTGGAATGGTTTGGAAAACCTGACTGTGTTGTAGCATATAGAAATCTGCTCTCGTCTCGTAATGTAAATATAATTTATATACATATATATGTTTCCGTTTTAAACGTATACAGGGAGACAGTGGTGGACCATTTGTTTGTGACGAGGGTGGAAAGTTTGTTTTGAGAGGGGCGGTCAGTTGGGGACATAGCCAATGCAGGACAGATCATTACACGGTGTTCGCTCGTATAAGCAGCTTTATTGAATGGATTAACCAGAAAAAGTCAGGTGTCTTCCTGTTTTGCCTAAAATACTACTTATGTTTGACTAAAATATTCATTTTTGAGGTCTGCATTTAATTAGCTACGAATTTATGTCTTAATCGAGCATGCATGCATGATATTTATTCAAGAATTACATTATTATCATTATTATTGTCATCATCATCATCATTATTATTATTATTATTATTATTATTATTATCATCATCCTTAGCCTGCGTTTCTCAAAGTCGTAGAGAAGGTGTATATAACCTTACTAATGTCAAATCAGGTCTTCTAAAAATGAACTTTGCAAATTTTATCAGCCGTAAAACAGTAAGACCGATATCATTACATGTTTGCTTGTTGTTGTATTTCTCCAGGGGGTGGCGGCGGTGGCGGAGGTGGAGGAGGAGGTAAATAAGATAAATGTCTATTTTACTACATTCTGCAACTTGCATTATTTGACTACAAACTAAATGCTATGAAGAGGCTTGAAATGATGATGTCAAACCTGTAAATAATATAAAATAACTACCCCGAAAAGCTAAATAACAAAGATTCCTTGGTGTTCTTATAAAACATGAACTGTTTAATATTATAATTGTAATATTAACAATTATTATTATAACTGTCTGTCAAAACATAGAACAACTATTCAAAGCAAAACGATTCTAAGGTACTTTGATTGAAGAGTATCCCATCTGACACTGACATAAAATCTTCTCACTCATATTGGGAAATCTTGGGAAAACCTGTCTTGCTTATACGTACAGTGTTTTCTTCCCGCTGGTACACCACAAATCTACATTGCATATCATCGTGTTGGCTATCTTAAATAAGGTCAATACGTGCATTTAAACAGGTTGATAAACCTTCTCCACCGCCATTACATCCATAACATAGGCGTTTATGTATTTTTTTTTAATTTGTCGTTTTTTTTTTTGTTTTTTGTTTTTGCCATCTAGGCTGCGTAGACCAAAGCTGGAGATGTCGTTACAGTTTGTATCAATGCCGATACGACATCAATGTTCAGAGGGCCTGCCCGAGGACATGCGGTCTATGTAAGTAGGGAGTCACATAAATTCATTACCATGAATTTATACACACCATTAATATTTACAGATGGGACGTGGTGGTCCTGTGTTGATCTGTTAGTGAATTAACCAATAGTTTCAGAAAGATTGAGTGCTAAATAAATCTAATGTTGGAAATAATAATTATTATCGAAAAAAACTCACAAAATTGTGCAAAAACAATCTTTGTTGAAACTATTGAAGTGTTTAGAAAAAGATTGCAAACATCGTTTTACTTTTACCCACTTTTTTGTTTGTTTTCACTTCATAGAGCTGTTTGTTTGTTTTTGTTTATATTTTTTTTGTGGGGGGTGGAGTTCTTTTCATTTTGCGGTTGCACAGCATTCAAACCGTTAGACACTTCACGGTCTTCATTTTAACTAAATTATCACTAAATAAATATGTTGGTCTTTAGGGTAGTACGTGATCAGGAAGATCTTTCTCAGATTTGTCCGGTTCCCTATGTTGATGTGTTGTTTGGCAGGCAATCTCATTCTTCATTGTCTGTCTTTATTCTAGAATACAAATAAATATCTTCTTTTTTGACACCATTTTCTTTTAGGTTAAGATGGAACATGACACTTCAGGAATTGAAACCAGGACTAAATTTCCATGACAAGATGAAACAGACATATATATCTAGCCATGTAGAGAAACAATAAAATAGTTCAAGAACATCTTTAATGTCGTCTCTGTTCCGTCTTCCACCGTCTTTAAATCAAGGACACGTTCCTATCGTATTGCCTGAACAATACCGACCGTGTGTGATGTGAACGTGTTCAAGGGAGCAGTAGGATTATGCGAAGTTTGTTTTTGGCCAGCACAAGTAAATCTTTCATGATTTCCTAGTCGTTCTCATGCATCAGCATCTTTCCTAGACCTTATTCTAGAATTGAAGAAAAAAATTTCCAAGGAAAATATTTGTTTTCGCCCCGAAATTGGCGATGTTCCAACGAGTAAAATACAGTACCGACTTGGAATTTGATTTCGCTATCCTAATTACTGCCAAAGTAGTTAAATCTGATTCTAGTGGCTGAAATTAACATGCAGTATTTTTTAGGTGAGTGCAATTTGAAATAATTTTCAATTATCACGAGTACTGTAAATCCTTAATTGCTCGAGCTGTCATACGATTATTCATTTATTATAAGACTGAGAAAATTGCGAACACGCGCGCGTTAATTTGCGCTGCAGTGCAAACTAACGATAAATTAGCCTGCTATCAGCTAATCACGAAGAAGTAATTTTCCCATTCATATAACAACTGCCTAATATTAGAGTAAAAAAAAATTGTTTTCCTGCCGCAGAATCATGATTTTAAAAAGTATGAAAAAAATAATTTCTTTACTCGGAGCGCAATTAAAAACCTTAAAAGTGGGATATTTTGTTCGTATCCACCGAACTTCGTCAGCCACAGTGCAAATTTGCCAGCTCTCGGGGTATTTAGTGGATTCTAGCGAAACAAAAGTTCTTGCCGCGTAAAGCAACACGTTCAAACACCGTGTAAGTGACGCACGATATCAGATTAAGTAAACCCTCTTTGAACCGAGACAATGGCTTCGAATTAGTCAACATCTATGACACCATTTTAGCCCACTGGAGACCGTAATGAACATATAACCCTACTTAACATTCAAATTTGTATTGTGGCTGAAGAAGCTCGGTGGATTCGAACGAAATACCCCACTTTCAAGGTTTTTGATTGCGCTATGAGTACATAAAGTATTCTTTTTAATTTTTTTTTTTTAAATGCGTAAAATTAGTTACTGCTTCAAAGGTGGATACATACTACAGCTTGCTTTTAACTTCTATTTGGTCCCAATCTGCACTTTGGTTTTCATAATAATGTTGTCAAAGAGAAAATATGAAATATTGCCACGGAAATGATGGTATTTACTTTATCGTGTAAAATTGTTTTGAAATGTTAACTTAACCAGTACGGATAAAACCGTTTTTTCCAATGAAGCCTCTAGAAAGCTTCTTCCAAATAAGATTGTGATTTAAAACAGTATTTTTTTTTTTTTCATGGTAAACAAAGATTTCCTGTACCGTTGTTTAAGGACTGGCTTTAATTTGCTTATCAAAACTTGACCGAGTCCGAATTATTCATTGCTGTTGTTGTCTCTGTATTTCATTCAGTGGTTCACCTGGGACAACACTGCAGCATAAAACAAAAAATATAAAGATAAGCTTAAACAAAAGACCAGAATAAACATTTGTCATCTGCATCAACACCTATTCAAATCTTTAAAAAAATAGACCCATTCACTTCTTAAGCAACTACAATAAACGAAAAGTTTAAACTGTGGAGCTTTTTTGCAAAAATGAGATTATGGTTCTTTTGTAATGAGTTCAAAGCAATCCCTGCCCAGTGCACAGCGGAATGCCGCAAAGTCGACTCAGATTTTTTCAGCTGCACTTGCAGATTTAACTAGGCGCATCTTTTTCTTTCATTCAACAATTTCGAAGAGCCTGTGAAAATAGTCTGCGTAAAACTTTTCAGAGAAATAAGAATTATCAAAAGCTAAAGAAGTGTTGGTCGGCTGAGCTATTACCTTTTGAAAACGCTGGTTAAAAAGTAAATAGGTCCTTAGAAAATGGGTGTGCAATGTCTTTGTATAAGGAATTCAGGTGTTTTACGACGAATGCAACAATAAAGGCAATAAATAACGTAAATGTTACCTTGTTGGGACATTTGGAGATCATTTCTTCAAGATGACTCTCTGGATTGTAGTCGCGCTTCTGCTACTTGGAGTTTCATTCTCCCAAGGTATGATATAGGATTTGTTTTACTTTTCAACCAAAATGTCTTGTAAAGTAACTGTCTTGCAAAATCTATCACTCATAATGATTCCGGATCTCGCTATTTAACCTTGATGATCGTTATTTAAATTAAACTGAAATTTACACCTAACCATCTTGGAAAATTAATCTATATCTGGTTGGGCCAGTTGTAAGCCTTCTGTTTTCATGTACAGTTTGATGTTTTGTCCAGATGATAGTTTAGTATCACAGGATATAACTCGCGATGCTATTTTCATTAATTGCTAAGGATGTGGAAATCAACCATGTTCTAGCACGCTGCTGAACAGGATCAAAATGTAGATTGGTAATTTAAAGGTAATATTTTTACCAAAGATTCAGAGATACGCGTACGACCTTTATTTCAGGCTGTGGAAATCGACCATTTACAAGTAGGGTCGTAAATGGCCAAAATGCCCAGCCCCACTCCTGGCCCTGGCAGATTTCTCTCAGAGTCAACGGTCGCCACATCTGTGGAGGATCACTTATAAAGAATGACTGGGTCCTCACAGCGGCCCACTGCGTGGATCGAAACCCGAGGCCAAGTGGCTACACTGTAGTTGTGGGTAGGTCTTTTCTAAAGAAATTAATATAGTAAATTTTGTTTTTCGCGGGACTTTTCTGAGGTTAAAAATGTTTTTAAAACGAGACGTTTCGGTATGCGATGCTATGAAAAACTCTTTAAAAGCTATTAAGTATGGATATGTCAACTATGAAAAACTATTAAGTCTTTTCTTTTTAACCATCGGAGATTGTCGGCTTTAATTCGCATTTATTTTCGTATTTTGCAAAGAAAGTATCATAGATCTAGTACACCTCCTCGAGCATTATTTTTAACCCTGAAAATGGCAGTTAAATTCATCCTTTATTCCATCGTTGGGCCACAAACTTTGGGATGAAAAAATAAACAACATCCAAAAACAGGCAACAAAGACATTATGAGTTTAGGTTTGAAAAGGACTGCACGATCTGTAATCTCCCTACAGAAAGGGACCCTACAAGAATTTCTTATTCCTAGGGTTAGGTGATTAAAACAATGGCAATATGAAAGCGAACTTAATATTTGCAAGACTTTTCCAACCATCAAAATAAGCCCTACGCTTAATTGATCTCTTGAACACAGTAGCCTATTATTTGATTAGCTCTGATTTCATTATCAGGAGCCCATCGCCGGACTGGATCAACTGTCGTTCAACAGACTTTCCGCTTGAAACAGTTGTTCAAACACGAGAAATTTAGCATGAGGCAGCTGCGTAACGACGTCGCCCTTTTGCAACTAGAGCGGCCAATACAAGCAAGCAGCAAAGTGAACACGGTGTGCTTGCCGAGTTCAGGAAGTAGGGTTCCCGCGGGAACACGATGTTACATTACAGGTAAATGAAATGTTCCTCGCCAATTTTGCGTAAACCTCCTTACTTGCCTCTAAAGAAAAATGGATCGAGTGAGGAAAATTTCAGAGGTGTCCTTTCCCCAAAGATTTCCCAAAAATTTCTTAGGAACGCCGATCGTTTACACAACAATGAATGCACACAAATAAAGGTAAACTCTGATTCATATTACGAAACATGCAAAGTTCAGATATTTTTGTTTTATTTAATTTTATACTATATTCGTATTTCTTTTATTTTAGATACACGGCCACTGAGGGGTTCGTCGATTCAACTAGTGGTTTAGTTTAAAGCTTAAGGCATGCTTGCTTTTTTCAAGTATAATTACATGCATTGTTAATTCTTGATCAAGAACTCCAGAGCCAATATGCACGATTTGCATCTGAGCGTTCTGCCTGTACAAGGCATTAAAATGGCATATCCAGATCTCTTATTATTTTACTGTTCTTTTCGTAATATAATTCAATTTAATTTATTAGGTTGGGGAAGAACTGTTGGAGGTGGAGGTGCCGCTGATACTCTCCAGCAGGCCATGTTACCAGTGGCTGAACACAGTGCCTGCAGCAGAGTGAACGGAAGATTAGTTCCTGTTGATGAGAGGTCCATGGTTTGCGCTGGAGGTCAAGGCAAAGGTGGATGTCAGGTAAACAAAGAGTGTTATTCTTTGGGAAAATGATCTACCATGAAAAGAATATTCCCTACAAGCCAACAGCGAACTTGCTTAGGGGCCCTTCTACGTATAAATTCCTCAAACAGGACTTACTCTCATCGCTGGAGACTCCCATATATAAAGACAGAAGTGCTCGTCGGAAATTTTGAAAACAACTCCTTAGAGGTACCGAGGTCCTGTTTTGTGGGCATGGCTTGATTTTTTTTTTTTTCCGCTCCTAAGAGTTGCAATTCTAAAACTTCACATTAACTCACACTTTTATAATTTTTTTAAAGAAGGTCGCTTCGAATACCTCCACTAGTAAAGTTGATTGTCATATATCTCCTGTCATATATTTTTGGCTGAAATTAAACTCCAAAACTGTACCGCGAAATTTCCCGCTGGCGACCATTTGAGGCTGAGCACCCAAAGAGGTAAGGAAACCTGGTTTTTAACCCCCAAAATGCACAACGAGCACCCCCTCCTGTTTTATATGGGATTCATTCCAGGGGGAATTTACTGTGAGATGTGTAAATCATACTATCGAAATTTGCTTGTGAATATTCCTCCGTTTTCTCTTTTGTATAAAACCAGGGAGACAGTGGTGGGCCGTTTGTTTGCAATGAGGGTGGAAGATTTGTCTTAAGAGGTGCTGTTAGTTGGGGACATTCCAATTGCAGGACCGATCATTACACAGTGTTCGCTCGAGTAAGCAGTTTCGTCGGATGGATCAACAACAAGATGTCAGGTAATGAAAATTAAAAAAAAAAATGTCTGTTGATTCTTTCTCAATACATGGCTCTTCTTGATTTACTCAATCAAGAGGTCGTAAATCCGTAAATGGCCAAAAATTAAAATTGGATTCGGAAGTTATCGTCGGTTTCCAACAAAATTGAAAGTTTTAGTCTTATAGTTTGACTTTGTGTATCTGTTGTATTTTTTTTTCTTTTTTATTTGCCGATTTATTTGAAGTACTTCGTTGGATTAAATTCCCCACCGTAATTTGCTGACAAATTAACAATTACTGTCGATATTTATGGCTGACCTTATTGTAACGAAGCTTGTTTTCTTTTGCCATTTAGGCGGAGGCGGTGGCGGTGGCGGCGGTGGAGGTGGAGGAGGAGGGGGTGGCGGTGGAGGTGGCGGAAGTAAGTCAAATATACGTCCAAGCCGTCATAAAGCATAAAGGATAGATCACTTTTAGGAAAAGTAGGTGTGTCACCGAGGCTAGCTAGCACGAACCAATTCTCCTCAATTGTCTTACAGCATGATAAGAAATAACACGCAAACTGCGGTGATAAACATGGTAATAAAACGCATGTTAAAAAAACAAAGTTCACTTACTTGACGTTTCGTATATTTCAACATACATCTTCAGAAGTGACCGTGACCGTGACCGTGACCGTGACCGAATAGAAGAACAACTAAATTTCAATTTAAAATATTAGCAGAGTCTCTTTTATCTCGCAATGTGTATTTGTCCGACCTTTTGCTAATATATCAAAGCGGTTCCTTTTGAAGTTGTGACCAGTTGACGTTGACACCTGCGGGTGTTATCAATTACAACATTAATGATGTTCTGAACAGGCAGCAATGCAAACCGTAGAATCCAACCACCGCAGTCCCTAAAAAGGAAATAATCTTAGTTCTACCTTATTTAGGGGTACAAAGCAAAAGGTCGGACAGATACACATTGCAAGATAAAAGAGACTCTGCTAATAAGGGAATTAAAACCCACCCTAAGTGTAATGTAAGCAGCGAAAAGCTTTATCTTTATTAGTTTGCATTGTTTATATGCAAATTTTTCTCAGCTTCTGTCATTGTAATTGTTAATTATTTACTTATTTTAAATTGAAATTTAGTTGTTATTGCTGGGAGGGAACCTATAGACTTGAACAAGAATCCCATTCAGCAGGCGGCGCAAACGAAGATAAGCTCTAACAGTATGGACCGAATATGACATTAGTTTACTCTTACCTACCACTATACATCCATGGATAAGAGAGAAAGTCGATGCATGATACAACCATCTCAAATTAAACAACAATGAGATGCTTTGAGCAATTGAATATGCACCTAAAGCTCTTTATACCATGTTTCTTCTACATTTTACCACTGAAGATGGGGTGAGAATTTTCTCCCTCCTTAATTACTTCCAAGAAATATGAATATTAATAATGAGAGGAGTACATTCAATGCTCTTGGTAATTCTTTCATGATACTTCTGATATCCATAAAGCCGCCATCGTTTTTCTCTCACTTTTACAAAAGGTTAAAAACCTTCCAATGATGACGCAGATCTAACCAAAATCAATAGAGCAATGCTATGGTCGTACAATTTTTAAATTACTGCATTGAAGTTAAATTTTGTTAATGGAAACAACGATACTCCAAAATTTTGACAACAATGCCGGTCAAGTTAAGATTGTGATGGAAACATCAAGTTCCAAATAAAATGACTTGACAGCTCAAGACTTTTAAAAGTCTTATTTCAGACAAAGTGGCGAAAACTTATGCGTCCAATGGTGCAATGAGGACAGGTGATACACTTAAATAATGAGCAGTTATTAAAGGTTATAATCATTGCCAACAAGAGTCGATGTTCTACCCTACTGTTCTATCGCCTCGTGTTTCATCATGAGATGCGGTTTTCAAAGTTAAAAATTTATTTGCAATTTTTGTTTGATTTAAAGGTTGCAAGGACAAACAGTTAGCCTGTCCGCACTGGAAGAATTACTGCAGTTCCAGCGAGGTTGTGAGGGATTATTGCCCCAAAACATGTGGTATATGTAAGTATTTTGTCTATTGCATTTTATGCCCGAAACATTACAGCCCTTGACTAGCATTCCTTTGATCATATAAAATTCATCTGTACATATGAAACTGCGGAATAAACATAAAGTTATTGGAAGACATAACGGCGAATCCTTTTGAAGTGGAGGAGCTATAGTTTTGGAAGAAGCTCTCTGAATTCAAACCAAATCTGTAATAAAATGGACTTTTTTGGAAGAATAGCTTATGCTTAACATTGATATGTGACTTATGACAAGAGCTTAAGTAGAGCAGCTGTTGCTAAATTTGTAACACGAGCTTCTGTCAGGTAAAAGGGATAAGCTAAGAGAGCAGTGAACATTAATAGGGAATAAACAAAAACATACTTTTAGGTTGAACCACATTTTTTTTTTTTCTTTTCCCTAGGTGGTGGTGGCGGAGGAGGAGGAGGAGGTGGTGGTGGCGGAAGTGAGTTTAAAATTCCTTGCTGTCATCAAGTTTTTCAGAAATGCTATTATCACATAACAGATTTAAAACTCAGTTCTACCACAGCTGTACATAATGAATTTACTTTTTACCGATTCGCCAGCCATTTTACATTTCAATGTTTCAAATAGCTATTATGGGATGCTAAGGGGTCAAATATTAATTTGACCCCTTTTTTTCCCATAATAGCTATTGAAAACAATGGAATTCAGAATGGCCGCCGTATTGGCAGAAAAAAGTCTGTTTGCATGGTCTTTATCTAGTTTGAAAGCTTAAGCTTTCACGCATTCTAACCATAACACATGTCCCATATCTCTGCAAGGTACGTAGTTCACGAAAAATGTAAACACACACAGGGGCATAGCAGTCGCCAGTTTGGTTCCAGGGCAACAAAAATATAACTTTTAGCACCCAGCAAACACTGTATAATTTGTTTGTTGTTGTTGTTGTTGTTATTTTATTCTAATTTTTTTTTTTTTTTGGTTATTTTTTTCTATGATTATCGTTCGTTTTAAGGCTGTCAAGACAAAAATGAAGCCTGTCCTGGCTGGAAAATGTATTGCCAAATTATGCCGTCCGTGAAGGAGCTGTGCCCGAAGACATGTCATGCATGTGAGTACACAAGTAATGTATATTGGACTGGCTGAAGCGTTGTCCGTAAGCATCGAGAGCGAGAGGAATTGGGGCAAGTTATCCAACTTGGTACCAGCCAACCGCAGTGCCTCGATACATAGTTAATAGAGGGGTTATGAAGCCCAGCGAACATTAAAAGGAGCAAAGAAAGATGGTCAGATTTATGTTAGAAAATCCAAGACTGTGCACAATCTTTTGTTTTCGCTGAAACACTATGCATGAATTATGCAACTGAAACGGTCTATTGGTTAATCTCTCTTTCAGAGCTAAACAGTTATTTTGTTTCGTGTACGTTCACGGCAAAATTAAAAAAAAAAAAAAACGAACAAAGACCTTTTTCAGGTTTCAAAACCATCAATTCTCCAATCTGTTTTAAAACTGTGCTCAGTGCATATAATTTCCAGTTCCTATGGTTTTCTCTCTAACTTACAACCTCGAAATAACTATAGGTTATCGTATGAATATGACCGCAATTCGGGATTAGGGATTTACACAACAAGTGATATTTGAAAGTTCTCTAAAAAATGTGAAAGAGTTTTCAAATATTACGTATAATGTAAATGCTTAATTGCTCGAGCTTTCATACGATCACTCATTAATTGTATGACTGAGAAAATTGCAAACGCGCGCGCGTCAACGATAAATTGGCTTGTTCTTGCTTGATGCTCTCAATCATATAATAAAATTGGAAACATTGCAATCTCTTTTTGTTGTTAGTTTGCCTTCTAAAGCACAAAATGAAATTTTAAAAAAAAGGCCCTGAAGATGTATAGGGTTACTCCATACTTTTTAAGTGCTCTCGTTAATTCCAGTACAAAACAGGGACAATACTTATTTTTTTCCTATAACATAGCTTTTAACTATAAAAAAAGGACTGGCTTCAAAGACGTTTTTCTCTTGAGGTGCGTTGATATAAAACGTGTTATTTGAAATATTTCATTTTGCATTTCTGCTAGGTTGAAGCGCCGTATCACTGACAACGTGGATAATCACTGATCCTGTAGTTGCGTAATCTGAATAAAGTGTTACAAATGAAGGCTGCATTGTCTAGTTCATTTTACGTAGGTCATATAAATTTTGAAAGCCTGAATTTCTATAACGCATTTTATTACTCGCTTATGTTACCCCGCTGTCCTCTTTGGCCAACATGTACATGATATTTTTCAGACGAATTTACCAGGCTCTGGCCCAAAGCCTTTTTTTTAAATCAAAATTTAAATAAACAAAACAAGAGCCGCACCCGCACCCAAAACACGATTTTAAACTAATCAGCCCGCGTATTTTCTTTGTGCTATTTAGTAATACCAAGTAGAAAGAGCACAAGTATAATTCTCAGTTCCCAAAATGCTTTCTTCAACAAACCCTACTGTTTCCGGCTTCAGCTTCTTGCTAAAAAGACCCCGCAGGAGAAGCGAGTGGTTTAATTTTTATTAGAAATCCTGTCGTTGTCCAGTCGCAAGGCCCCGCTTTTCTTAGAAATTCTAGATCTAAATACAATATTTAAAAGAAAAAATACCAAATGAAATATATTTACTGGCACTTGAAAATGACCTCGGCGAGGTGGAAACGTCGTGCCTTTTTTACGTTAATCAGTTATCATCCAACCGATTTCTAAAAAGACTTAGTGCAACTTTATCGCCCATTGACGCAGTCATCTAAACTGAGGCATGATCACATCCTTACGTCTGCTATGTGTAAGACGGTTTCTGGTAATTGTGAAGTGCCTGTCATTTTTCTTTTTTATATGCCCAAATTATGCACATATGTAGTATGGAAACTGGCAAAAGGTACTTTTCTCCACTTTGCGTAAGCTAGCTTCTCAATGAACAAAAAAATGCACTCGCTCGCTTGCATTCACTTGCAAGTGAATTTGATACTATAGAACGCTTTGCTTCAGTTAGAATCGAACATGCATTAAACGTGGTACCTTTTTGCAAGGAAAAGAGAGGGTCACTGTTTAGACAGAATACCCCTCTATCTCTCCGTTCCCATAACTATGTTTAACTTATTTTTGGTGGTGGCTAGTCGAACGTGTATCATGTCAATCACCTACAACCTTGGTCACAAGGGTTAGAATAATTCAGTCTATACGCTTTTTGCCTTCCCCCACCCCTGTGTAATGTTGACAAAACACTTTTATCTGACACAAGTTTGCATTTTACCATTTTCCAACATTTAAAGGGGGCATGGGGGTCCTGATACTTATTCTGTAGGTTTTACGGTTATGATCTCATGTTTTTGCGCAATTTCCCATAAAATTTGTCCATGGTTGTGGCTTCACATGCGACACCCTTGCCCGTTGAATTAAAGAACTTATATGGAGAGTTCATATAGTCCGTAGTCTACAGGCACACAATATTCATTACATATAAGCAAACAAATAACTTTGATCTCTGTATGCACTTCTTTATTGTTTTAACGAAATACTACATCTATAACATTTTGGAATATAACAGTGATTACTTATATTATCTACTTCTCATTCATTTTACTTAACCTTTACTTCACTCAGTTCGTTTTATTTCTTTAGTTCACCTATTTTATTACTTTATGCATGTTCATATTATTTTGGTTTTCTTTGCTTTAAACGTGTAAATTAAAACTACTTATAAAGTGGACTTGCTGTAAGTTTTTGTTCCTTCGTGTTTCTTGTAAAGACGGTGTCCGGTCCTGTAAGCTTGGTCCCTCACCCTTAAGATAATATATAGAGAGAAATTTACCTAGAAATCACTTAAACACAAAGCTCCAGTTGTTCAAAAGGTGGATAACGTTATCCACAGGATAATTCGCTATCCAGTGGATAATTGTCAATGAAACAAACCACGCCATACACTGGATAGTGATTTATCCGATGGATAACGTTGTCCACCTTTCTAACAACCCGGGCAAGAAGTGTAAAGATTATTAATGAATAAATTACTTAAAGTTTATTTGCCCTCGGTCAGTGGTCGTAGCCAAGGGAGTTAAGTTTCAGAAGAAATAACTAATTTATGCTACCTGTAATTAATTATAAAGTTCATAACCGGACTACTTCAAATCAAGTTATTCTATGGGGGGATTCATGCTGACGTCATTGTTTACATTTATGCTCATTTGCATACGGCTTTGCGTACAGAAGGAAACATGTTAGATATGAATTGACCCCAGGCAGCTAAAGAGCTAGTGAAACTTAATACATGGTGAGATTTTAAGCTCTTTGCGTGTAATATTCAAGGAGAAATTGTCTTTCAAACACTGCAAAATTTCTGGGTGGCAAAAGCGCTAATGAGCTCATGCATACATTCTTTGTAAAATTTTGAGTTTTTAAACCCGTGTTGGCAAAAGGTATTCAATACATCAGGTTCATATTTATTGGTGGAATCAACCGTACTGTGGCCTTTCAATATTCAGAGCTGATTTATTTGAAGTTCCATCAGAAACTGAATTACTTATGCTAATGAGGCAAATATTGTAAACAAGGATTCTCCAATTCGGCAGGTTGAAGAAAGTCGCGTAACTTGTGATTTGCTAACGATTATTATTTTTTTTTTTTTAAAGTATGATGGTCGATGTCGTAATTGTGACTGGAAGCATTGTAGAATGAAATGTTTTGTCTAGTTTAAAATTCGGAGTTTCCAATTAAAGATTATTGAAATATTTCTAGACAAGAAAATGCTTTTCTGTAACTCTAGCATGTATGTCATCAACCTAGCGTGAGGTCCTACTGGGCATAGAAATCAGGGTATTCACGGAATGCATATGATAGATAAATTTGCCAAATATCAATAGAAAATTATTTTCACTTAAAAACGTCCTTCTCTTTTAGCAATGTTCTGAAAAAGCAATTTATCGAAGCGAATTCGTGAGCGGTCGATCTTCGCCTAGCCTGAAATGTTGGTCATCTCCTGTCCCCGGGTCTCTCGCCCGGGGACTAAGCTAAAGTCGGGAGATGAATGACATTCCAGGCTCATCTTAGCGTTCAGTATTGCATTATTCGGAAACTGAGGCAAATAAGCCTAACCTATGACGTTTGGCTTAAACACTAGACCAGACTTGACCTGGACAAACGACTTACACGATATTATTCATACACCTGCAAAATACACCAAAAGATACCGCGGGATTCAGCTTGCGACCCGTATCAATACTGGCACTTGTGGAGAAACAAAGCTGTTCCCAGTAAAGCTTTCATTGAGAAATGGAAGTCCCTGTCCGCATACATTGGTTGCCGTAAAAACGTACTTGCCAGCCCCTTTTTCTCCTAGCATGAAATAATCGTAACAATTTGGAATTCTCTGCCTGGAAGTATCTATTACTAGTTCAACAAGCTTTTCTAGTTTTAAGAAAAAAGATTATTACATTTTTAATGAAATAAATGATGCTGAATCAGTTATGCCGCACACAAAGCTTAAAATTTATACTTAAGTAACAACTGAGGTGGCATCCACTGAAAGCCTGGTGGATTTTTAGAAGTCCCTTCGCTCTGTCATTTTCTTGTGATTGTATATATTTTTATTTTGTTAAAAAATGATGATAACGATGAAGATGACAACTACGACAACCGCAAACTCTAAAAACATTTCTTATGGTTTTTCACTAGGCACCAGTTACACAAGTCTGCTTGTTGATGCCTCTTTAATTGTTGTTGTTGTTGTTTTATTTTTTCTCTTTTACTTACTAATTGTTAAATAAACAATAGCCTCCATTTGGCGCGAAAATATGTTAGGATATTTGCCTGCGGACATTATCTGTTCCGAGAAGCGAACAGTTTTCCGAGAGCGTATTATCCTTCAAATATTTTTCGCAACACCCGCAGCTTTGAACATTGGATAATATTCGGTCACGTGACGTGTTTAGACCAATCGCGCGCGAGCGGAAATATTTGATGGATTATAATTTCAGTTATTTTTATTATTAATTAGATATTCAGTGTTCTTATTTAGTATTGAATCGTATCTTGTCCTCCCCATCATGTAATGTACGTCCTGTAAGTAATATATGATTTTTCTTCAATAATCAAACAAAAGAATAATACATGTAACTTACCAGCACTACAAAAATTGCACGTTTTCTTGCAGTTGGCAAACACGTAAGCGTTTATTTTAGAGCAGAGCGACTGGCCTTTATAATACGCGCACAGAAATTGTGGTACGGCATCTTGACAGGGTGCTAGAGAAAACAGCGAAAGCCTGTCAATGTACGTTGTAAGAATCACAAGTAAGAGACCCAGTGTCATTCTAGGATTATTAGAGGAATTTGTTGTCCAATAATAGACCTTCTTATATGGCTAGCTCCTTGAGCGGGCAAAATGAATCAAATCCTGCGCTGTGATCAGCTACCCGAGCGGGCAAGATGGAGCTGTCTTGCCCGGTCGGGACTACCCGCCGTGTCCCTTTATTGACCAAGCTTGTTCGGTCAAGATGGCCTGCATATTAGCATCGTTCTTTTTTTGCGAGTTTATGGACCTCGACTTCGTCTCGCTTCATAAACACGCAAAAAAAAGAACTTGACCAATATCCAGCCATCATGACCTCACACTTGATCAATAACCCATATAAAGAGGATATTACACGGTGGTGAGAAGGTATGAATTTTATGTTCGAGTGGCAAGAACAATATCTCACGAGTGAGCGAAGCGAACGAGTGAGATATTGTTGTTGCCACGAGAACATAAAATTCATATCTTCGAGCCAACGTGTAATGTTGTTTTTTTTTATTATATGGAGACTAAATATTGAAACCAATTCAACAAAACCAAAAGGCGGGAATCGTGACGTCATTGAACGATACGACACTCACAAAGGTGACATACGGAAAATACGCCACTCGGGTCCGGAATGAAGTAGCGTATGGAATCTACGAGTGGTTTAGTTACCAGTAAAACACTCTTCTCCATATAATAAATATTCGTATTATCAGTACCGGACTGAAACTAGCTTGCAATGGAGGCTCATGCGGGGGGAATATCATTAAAAAGAGATTAATGTCATTTGCAATTGAAAAGACTCTCCGCATTAGCCTCAGTTGCAGTCTAGTTCCAGTCCAATACCAGGAGTACAAATATGGTCTATTACACACATGCTAAGGCGTAAAATAGCTCTTCTTGTCTCCAACTGTATCTGGAGTTCTGTTATTATTGTGGTTTGCTGTGGGTCAGGCTATTAATCTAACTGCGATTGGCATTTGGATCAGTATCAAAACAGAAACCAAGTGACCAAAGAGAGTTTGTCTCAATATTAACGTGGTATGATGACGTGATTAATGTGATGTGATTACATCTAACGTGATGTGATTAGATGTAATGCGATGTGACGTGATGTGATGTGATGTGAAGTGAAGTGAAGTGAAGTGATGTGATTTGATGTGATGTGATGCGTAGTGATGTGAAGTGATGTGATGTGATGCGTAGTGATGCGATGCGATGTGACGTGATGTGATGTGATGTGAAGTGAAGTGAGGTGAAGTGAAGTAAAGTGAGGTGATGTGATATGATGTGATGTGATGTGAAGTGAAGTGACGTGATGAGATTTGATGTGATGTAATGCGTAGTGATGAGAAGTGATGTGATGTGATGTGATGTGAAGTGATGTGATGTGATGTGATGTGATGTGATGAGATTTGATGTGATGTGATGTGATGTGAAGTGAAGTGATGTGATTTGATGTGATGTGATGTAAAGTGATGTGATGTGATGTGATGCGTGGTGATGTGATGTGATGTATTATGATATCAGTCATGTGATGCGATGCGATGTGATGTGATGTGAAGTGAAGTGGAGTGACGTAAAGTGAAGTGAAGTGAGGTGATGTGATTTTATGTCATGTCATGTCATGTAATGTGAAGTGAAGTAAAATGAAGCAAAGTAAAGTGAAGCGAAGTGAAGTGAAGTGAAGTGAGGTGAAGTGAAGTGAGGTGAGGTGAGGTGATGTGATGTGATGTGAAATGATGTGAAGTGAAGTGTGATGTGATATTAAGGGATGTGATGTGATGAAATGTGATGTGTGTGATGTGACGAGCTGAAGTGATGTGATGTGATGCGTAGTGATGTAATGTGATGTGATGTGCTGTGATGTAATGCGATGCGATTTGATGTGATGTGTATGATATGATGTGCTGTGATGTGATGTGATGTGATGCGTAGTGATGGGAAGTGATGTGATGTGATGTGATGTGATGTGATGTGATGTGATGTGCATGCATTGCAATCAATAGCCGTTGCCGACTAAAATTGATTTACTTACCGACGACACCCGATCCATCTAGAAGAGAACAGAACTGAAATGAGGCAACTGGTATAGGTCAGTCATAAACTTGAGTTTGAAAATACTCTAGAACAGGAAAAACTACTGCATTCATAGGCGACTTAGATCATTATCATTGATAACGTGTAGCTTGCGTTCTCTCTCACCAAAGGAATGGCGCAATATCTTCTTCATCATAAAATAAAACCAAAATGCCAAACCATCATTGACTGCGACCATGTTTGTGTATTTATAACTGATTAAGCTAGACGTTTGATCGCACTGGCTTAAAATTATTAGATTCTCAATCTGACATATAGTATTTCATTCCACTACAAAGAAGAACGCATTTCTCCATCCATTTGAAAGTGTTTGAAGAGCAAATTAAGCTAAATTCCTGAAAGTGCTTTGTGCTCCCAATTTATTTCTTTTAGTAAAGTCTACTAGTTTTCCCAACTCAGCGAAAAAAGTCTCGGTTGATAAGATCCCGTCGCTTCTACAGGCGTTTGAAGTTGTAATTTTTGCAGCCACGACCTCGCAAATTAGGATCTAGGTCGGAATCTTCTTTTGGCGATAGCGGAAGAACTGGTCAGAAAACACTCAAAAGACGTTTGGCTGGGCTTAGAGCACTTTGAAAACACATTTGGGATATTTGTGCGTCATATTTTATCAAAAAATGGACAAGACTTGCAAAATGAAATACACGTATCATCCATCAAAACAATTCGCAGTCTAGCTACGTATACGATTAGGACAGCTACAGGGTATATTTTTTAATTGATTATGATTATGATTATGATTTTTTTTATTTATTTTTTTTTTTAATTCGGTTATTATTAAGTCAGGATCGACAATTTCCCGTCCATTTGACCTATACAGTTTAAAACAATGGCTGAATAGTTAACCTACAGCTGTTGAAGAATCATTAAGATGTCAATGAACACGAAAAGGGGTAATGTAATCTAACAGAACTTTCAGCTTTTGGAGGGTCAAAAAAATCTCTAGGTTCTCGGAAATATTCCCAAATTTTCCCCAAAATGCAAGGTAAAACTGATGCGATGGAGTCAAAGTCCAGTCCTTCCACTGATCCAGATCAATGGTTGAAAATAAATGTAACTTAAAAGATAAACAGTCATAATCTTCTTAATCGACAAAGAATACTCGAAGCTGAGGTAAACTGAAACTTTCATCTAAATACCCTAACAGCACTAAACCCGTGTGAAACAACAACAGCGTCAAAACATCTGAGGAGTTAGTTGCACTTAAAGTTTCCAAATGTAATAATTGCTTGATTGGGCAGCCGAATATGAAACTTACCGCATTGTCCACAAGTTTTACTGCAAATTCTCCTCATAGAGTCACCAATTAGACCTACGTTATCACAATAAGACTGCGAAGCTATGCATCCTGGGTGTTTGTCAGAACATGGTGCTACAACAAAGGATGCAACAGTGGTTACTTTCAAAATATGGCATCAACTTTTTTTTACCTATTTTTTGGCTTTTGCAATTAATGTATCACGAACAACGGTAGAAAATTAATCAACGGAGTTGTTGTGGTAGGGATGCATAGATCCCTATTTACACCACGCTATAGAAAAGCAGCCAATCAAAATACAAGAAAGCCGTCGAATATTCGACGGCATTATATCTAACCTTCTCATCATGCGCCGCGCGTACGTCGCATCGATCGTGTTAGCCGCTGTATAATGCAACGCTCTCTTGTGGTATACCATGGAATATCCCATGGATCTAAAGGCTTGCGTGTATACCGAGAAAATACAAGTGACTCGTGGGATATTCCATGTTAGTATCACCCAACTAGTGGACTAACGCAAATCCTGCATTTTGATTGGCTACGCCACTAGAGGACTATTAGTAATAGTCCTCGAGTAGCGAAATTGGCGCAATCGAGCGTGACATTTTTTTCGTTTTATTCCCAAATAAATATTTCTTCAACTTGCATTTGCTAACTTTATTATTGCCTTTTCTGTCCGACTAGTTGGGTGATACTAAAACAATTAGACCCTTCGCCCTCAAGGGCCACGGGTCTAATTGTTAAGTATATCAGTCGAAATTTTTGCATAACTAGTTTATATCGTGCAGAATAACGCATTCATACTCACAGGGAGTGCTTCCTGGCGTCACATTTCCCTGAGCTGTAAAGACAATTGTTGAAAAGTAGATTTTCAATACTTAGCCTTATTGATGGAGAATTAAATCAAATAACAAATACAGCTGTAAACCGAATTTTTACAATTATTAATGTTTGAATTATAAAAGAGATAGAATAATCAAGTAACGTGCATATTTTATTCGTATGTTTAAAGAAATGAACAAAAAGCAACAAAACAGAATTAAATAAATTGTAAATGAGCGTTTATTTCTATGCATTTTTTATCATGTTTTTTTTTATGTAATTTAACCTTGAGACGTTTGCAGTATGTCTCATCACTACCTCTTGCGTGCTGAATCTCTAGAAAATTATATATATATATTTTTAATGTAATATATCAAACACGAAAGACCGTGTTTAACCACACTTCCAAACACCGGGAAGAGAAACTAAAAATACGAAGGTCATGATTTCCTCTGTTTTAACTTGATGGATTATTAATGAGTTTGAAAAGGTATCACTTTCCATCCCCAAAAAGAAAAATTAATTTGCATCTGTATTTACTTGGTCAAAACAGAGCTCACAACAGGTCATCAAAAGACTGATTTACCTACCATAAATGTAATCAATTCCATTTTTGTCGTCGTTCGTGAGTTGCATGTTTGGATCATAAGCCTTATATATGCTGTGCATGATGGCCGCAGCGTGTAATGAATGCTTCAACCCCAAGAGATGTCCAATTTCATGGAGAGCAACCGAAAAAAGGTTAATTCCATTGGGTGTACCATCGGTGAATGTTTCATCATCATCAAAGTGCACAGTTCCCACCTCAGGAAAAAATGCATGCGCAAGATCCTGTCCAACATTGTCGAAGGGAAATGGGCAAGAGCCGTGGCCTTTGGCGAAAAATCTTGAATAACAGATTACAGAATACGTCAAGAAAATGCTGGGGCACACACAGGATTTTAGTGCAGGGGGTTTGAGATGCAGGCCAGGTCAGGGTGTTAAAATTTCTCATTTTTTTTGTTAATTTAGGGGTTCCAGCGAGTCCTCCGTACTCCCTCTAGATCCGCGACAGAAACGTATGCAGATAGATGAAATAATTGACGATTTCAGTGGCCTAGCTTAACCATTAAAACTCAACTGATATAAAAATTAGCCACCGTCCAGGGAGTTTTACTTTTTAAAACAGTCTCATATTTCATAACTTTTTAGAGTTCATAAATAAAAACCATTGCAACTTTTAGTATTATAATTACACACATCAGGGCATACCTCCTATGCGGAGAAACACTCCTTAAGGTGGCTTCAAACACTTTCCAACTTTTTTCCAAAATGTAGATTATGATGGGTCATTATAACCACACTGTATCGGTTGATGCCACAATCATGGTATCAAACAAATGCCCTATCATTAGTGAACATGTTAGTGTCAACTGGTACAATAGGCTACCATAGCAACAACACAACCTCTTAAAAACACCCTTAATTTTAGCTTTCAGTTCCTTAACATCAAAAAAGAGCTCGGTGACCATCAGTTTTTGTTATCGAATTTTATAAGCATGGTAAGATTTGACTTTTACAAAGTTTAAAAACATCTAGTAGAGTGGATTCAGAGCCTCCTTAAATTTTCGAAAATCAAGGCGGCTCTATATAGACAAGATGACCGCAACTTGTTTTCCAATGATTGGGCATTTGTGTGATACCATTATCATTACCTGTTAAACAGTCGTAGTATTCATCATTTGAAGTATAACTGTTAACCGTTAGAAAAGTGCTGGAAACTGTTGCCTGCCTCTCTAAAGCACGAAGCCATTTTGAAAATTTCCCCACCGCCTATATTCCATTTGCACATCGCAACTAACATATCAACCAATTGTGCTACAAACGTCGTTTTTGCTCTACATTTTGGCTCACTCTGGGAATGTCTTATAGATAATTCTATCGACTGGATAAATCGCTATCCAGTGGATAAATTTTCACAAAACAAATCACGCTAGATTAAAAAAATGATTTATTCGGCCCCCTGTTGCTCAAAATGGTAGATAACGCTATCCATAAGATAAATCACTACCTACACTTATTCACACTCACCCTTTGAGAAACTGGCCTTAGCTTGATAGCTTATCGATCCTGTGAACGGCCTGAGCCTGGACGTTAACTTCCTTCTTTGTTTTATTATTTATTTATTTATTTATTTTCCGTTTGACTGCACTTACGATATTGTAATATCCGGACTGGAACTAGAGCCAGTGACATCACTAAAGGAAAACGGACTGATATTTTCCCATTGCTTGAAGGCCTTCAGTACGATACTGCGCTGCTTAGCAGGAGTCAATCCGCCCTTCGACGCGTAGTTATGAAACTTGTAAGTTAGTTGGAATGTCGTCCAAAAGGTCTCGGAAACTGAAAACCGCTTCTTTCTCTCTGAAATTCGGCAAGATAAGACCAGACCAGTACTAGTACTTTCATTATTAAGGTTAAGCAAGAACATCGCCTGGGAAATCAAAACGAAAATCCTGGAGAAAATTGTTGTGGTTCTTAAGATGCGTCTTACAATTTGATACTGACAAAACCCGAGGAGAATATTCTAATCAATTATATGTATTTGACTTAGCACAGACACTTGTGTGCCGTCGTACAATTCCCCATAAGGCTTACAGTAGTATTTCCAGGATTTTTATTTCTAATTTGTATTTTATTTTACTTCAATTAATCAATTTATAAATCAATCAATCAGTCTTTATTTATACATGGTAAACACCTAAGGTAAAAACCTAAAGGTGAACATCGTACGTCTACATTTTAGCCTTTTCAAAAATATATAAAAAGTTCTCAAGAGTTACTCACTAAACGCTTCTCTATCCCATTGTCTTTTGTTAAAAAGGCTTTATATACAGAAAAGAACTGGGGGCTCAAAATTGGTAAATTGATAAATGTTTGATAAGATCAGAAATACCAGAAACTTCGTCACGAATATAAGGATGCTTATCATTCGTCATAATAAAGCGGTTGGGATGACCGTTGAATATTGGTAAGGATATGTCAAAAATCAGCAAACCAACCGAACAAGATGGCGCTTACCATTTGCAATTCGAATTCTCGTTATTGTTTTCGGCTGCTGAGAGACTGGAAACTGGAAAATGTAGCAAATGGTAAATAAATTTTCGCCGTTCCGTTCCAATCGGAAAAAGAGGACTACCTCTGGAGGAAGTTACAATTTCTGAAAGGATTATACTGGTCCATTTGACTTTCAACCGGAATTTTCCGTATTTTTTGGCTAAATGGTAAGCATCCTAAGTCACTCTTGATTCCATATTGAAACTACCGGTTGGAAACATATCATTGGTTAGAGGGTAAGCTGGGTGAAAATATAGTCTTGTGCATGCAATCTTTATTTGAAGGTTGTGCTTGTGGGAGCCCGCGGTCTGACAAACTTTGCAAATGGGTAGGGGATAGCTACAGATCCCAGCGGGCGTACTGCCAGAAGGCTTAGACCAACAGATTTAACACGAGTACTCTGGTCTTTGAACCACTCCACCCCCATTCTATCCTTACCAGAGTTGATTGAGCTCCCACCCTCGTCAAAATCCGGGACACCACATCTCGGCTTGCGCATTTCTGTTATTGTTTTGGCGTCAAGTAGGCCAGTGTCTGGAATGTCCGAATTTTGCTGAAAAATCCTCAGCGCATCCTTGAAGTTGTGATTTCCACTTTTCAAGGGAGACAGGTAATGGTATTCCTTGAGATATTTCTGAGTAAAACATGGAAAGAAGAGTCAAAACATATACAAGCACTCCTTTTCATAGTTACTTTCAGCAGTGGTTATCCCTTCATAACGTTTCTTTTAAAAGAACTGATCCTCGCGCGTGCAATAAAGTATTTCACCTATTATCTTTATCAGGATATATTCAGTTGCTAAAATATTCTGGACTTTTGACGGAGGCTTAACGATCTATGCATGCAAATCTTTTAAATCTTTCCTTTGGTCAATATTTTTGTAATTTAGCGAAAAACACACAGATAAGAAATACAATAGGTAGAAAAGCGTATACGTATAAAAATACCTGGTTATCACTGTCAAATCCAAATTTAAGTAGCAGTGTATTTGGGAGTTAGGTTAATGAAGATGAGTTGTATGAACTCGATTAACTTATAAAATTAATCTTAGCGTTAAGACTCTCTATAGAAACGCTATATTGCGTGAATTATTTAAAAAGAAACCAGCATGAAAATCTTGAACTTTATACTTACCAACGCAAAGAGTTTCTCCTTTTGATCTACGGGAGTTCCCCACACCGACTCAAGGCACGAGACAAGTAAAGCCAATCGCAAAACTCGCGATGGTTTCATGGCCTTCGCTTGTTCCCCTCCTTTCAGTGCTACTTCTTCTCTGCGAAGACGTTTCTTTGTAAATTGTCTTCAAGGCTTAACGTGATCGAAAACTATGCCGTCTAGCCGAGCAGACTGTTCTCTTAATATAACTGGTATTAGAAATCAACACCTTAAATTTGGGCTAAATTTCATGGTTTCATCTGGTGTCTTTCGATAAAAATATCTCAATATAAAAACACTTGAACAAGTTATTGTTATATTTTTGTCCACTTTCGTTTTACTTCGACTTTTTCAAATAAAGAAAAATCACCTTAAGTTGTTTTTATTCCATTTTCTTGAGTGAAATTTCATCTTCAATTTAGAGCAAAGACGTCAATAGTGGTACCAGTAATAAAGAAGATAAATTTCTTGAGTGTAATGTTTCTAAGAAGCTTTTATGTTATTTTTATATTTCTATTTTTGTTGTCACTTAACGAGGCCCTCCAAGAAAAGAGACGTTCGCAAGATTTCTTCTGCACGAGATTAGCACGAAAACAAATTGAATTCAGAAACCTGTATCGGTCCTAATGTTTAAAAGTTCGTTTCGAAAGATGTTATTTTTATTAATTATTTGCTGACAGAAAAGATAACAAAGCCCATTAAAGTAGTTGAAATAGCTCTCATAATTACTTTAGCACCGAATCTTATAAAAGTAAACATTATCTAGGAAATTAAAGCAAGAGTTCGCGGAAAACCTCCGAAAGTACTTACACAGCTTTTACTTTAGCCATTTAACCAATTTGCTTATCTACTAAAAAGATCTGTTTTCGTGTCACTAGATATTATGCTCATTGTTTGTCACCACTAATTGCAACTCTTTGTTTTCCAATTCTTTGTTCTTAAAGGCGCAGTCTCTGAGAAGAAGATTTGTTTTAAGACGTGGGAGCGCAAACACAACTCTGACATGATGCAATTACATTGAAGCCTCTTCCGCGATCAAGTTTATTTTAAATGGTGTATCTCTTTGACAAAACCAAGAGAGGTTTCAAGTTTTGCCGTTTGACACAAGGTACATCATAAAACTTGAAGTGAATGGGAAAAATATGTATGTTTTCACCCAAAACGGGAATACGATTTCTAACCTTGGATCAAACAGAAAAATTCTTAACAGAAAGATTGCCTGTCACAAATCTCTCTCAAGCAGCCAGTACAATTCAACTTCACGTAATATGCATTGCCACAAGTCCTCAAGCTCAAAGTTAAAAACAAATGTGTCAGTTAAAATATATATACATTTCGTCCTTACTTGGTCGAAAAAAGTGGTTTTATTTAAGAGATTTGTTTAGGTAATTTGAATATCACTGAGAGCCTCTCTTAGAGAATGAAATATTTATTTCCTCCTAAGTGCCCTATTCGAGTGTGAACTTTCCCGTTTGTTTTGCATGGAAAGCTTAAAATATCTCAAATTAGAATAATTTTTTTTGGCCTTTTATCTGGTAACTATTTTCTAAATTTTAAACCAATTGCAAGTATTTTACTCAAGTTCTCACAACAACAGAGTCCTCCAATTATAATTGAACTTCCCATATTCTGCCTTTCCCTGTTTTCCGAGCGAATCTAACAAGATGTCGAACACATTCAAGCGTCAAAAAAGTTAAGCAAAATAATAGTAATAATAATAATAATAATAATAATAATAATAACAATAACAATAATAATAATAACAATAATAAATTATTATAGGTCAACCATTTCATCGCTCATATACTGTATACATCTTTCTCGTAACAGTTAGAGCTGTCATTAGCCGGATCACCGACACCGCGTAAATGAGATGAAATAAGAAGTTACAGTCAAACATGAATCAGATACTAGCAGCAAAATTCATCGCCCTAGAGAAAAATTAACGATCAATTACGCTCAAAATAGAACGATGTGTCTTAAACGTATAGTATGTGAAAAGCCGTAGCGTGTTTTTGAAATTCCAAAATGATTAAATAGTATTAACTAAGAAACAAGGGAATGAATAAAAGATTTTCGTTGAGTTTCAAAGTGTATTTATCTTTAAAAAAATCTAGTTGGGGACACACACACACATTTAGTCAAATCTTTTATCGCTGTGCTACCTTTGTACCTTTAGGTTTTCGAACAATATTCTGTATAAAGTAATATTGAGTAAATGGCTTGAGTTCAAATCTATACTTGCTGAACTGTCTCCTACCGTTTTTACACGCTATACATAACAATAGGAAAGAAATTCTAAAAGAAAAAAAAATATTCACACGTTTATAGTTTGCAAAGGAAGACTGAATTATGTATTAGTTCGAGCCTCTATATGATACACTGAAAGAAGTTTCAATATGAATGACAAACATTGAGTTATGTCTCCGATGGCGCAGAAAAGGATAAATGGTAAAAAAAAAAACTGTTTAATAAGAACTTCTTCGAGTTTTTAACCGAAATATTTTGGTCTCTTTCTTTGAAATAGTCCGCGTTTCTAATAACTGCGAGCACTTATATGCCATGTTTATATATTCCTTTTTTTTAGAAAGTGATCAATTGAACACCCTTGTTACACAATCATTGCAGCAAGTGGGCAGTATGGACAAGCAGAAGCTAAGAAGAAAATCTTTGCTTGCAGTCCAAAAACATCAGGAATGGAAATGTCGAGGATGTCCAGTATAACTACAATAGAAGTGTATAGCCAACGCGTAGGAAAATTCATTTCAAATGGCGAAAACCAGGGTTTTAGGTCGACGTGAGTAAAACTGGATCATGGATCACAGCATGCACGCTAATAGTGTAGTGTATGACTTTTCTCCCAAATGGTGGAGAAATCGTCTACAATTACAAATCATAACCAGGGGCCTGTTTCTCGAAAGTCCAGGAAACTTTTCGGGCCCGCAAAGCCATTTCTAGTTAATCAGTATCTAAAAACAGAGATGTGTATACGCCTGAAACGTGTTGAATGAAGAGAACCTCTGGTCATATGAAAAACATGAGAATAAAACAGCTCTGTAGTCATAGGGTTTGAGATTTTGCTACGGCTTTCCGGCTGCGAAACCTTTTCGGGACCTTTTCGAGAAACGGGCCTCAGCCCCGTAGTCAATAGCAGTTATTAACAAATTGTTGTAAAAATGATAAACATTGATGAAATACGTCCATTTATTTAAACTGTGAAATTTTATTTTTAATCTTCAACTGTTGAAAAACTTGTACTAGCTGCCAAGTTGAACTTTTTTAGCAGTACATTCAGCCTGCAGTGACGGCAAATTCATTGTAAGTGCCTTTTGGTTCAAGTTATCGGAAGGTTGGAGAAAACAAAGATTCGAATAATTGCGATGTATTCCAATATATTGAGACTTCTGTCGAAATTACTCAATGAGATAACATCGAGAGAGATCGCTGAGCGGTGCTGAAATTTTAACCAAAAAAAATTATTTTGTAATTTTTCGTAGTGAGTGTAGTTATACCAAGCTGTGATTTTTTTTTAATTAGTTTTATTTTTAAAAGTGTTAGAAAATGTATCTTTCTTTGAAGATTTTATTTGGGCAATTTAATATGTCACTGTCGACAATCACTCTAGAGGGTTAAAAAAGTTATTTCCTTTGACATCATTTGAAGTGTTTTATCCTGGCCCTTTTATCCTGTTTGTTCCGCTCGGAAGCATAAAATGTATAAAATATCAGTAATTAGCCATGGTCTATTTTTGTCGAATATTTATTCTAAAAAGAAAGCCGCTTACTATTCCTTTAAAGAGCTTACAATGACAGTCTTCTAAATGTAAGACATCTTTGGTGAAAAATCCAAAAACATCTTCCTTCGCAATGAACCATATCACATTAAAGAAGACCCGAGGGAGTTTCCAAGTAGGAGACAGGGGGAGAGATTTAGACTAATTCCTCTTTCTCTCCATCTGCTCCCACCTTCTCACTCCTTCCCCCCCCCCCCCACTCCCCCCTTAATCCAAATAGCGAATGTAAAGGAGACAACCTTTGATTCCTTGATTCGCCTTAACCCATTCCCCGTGCTTAAGATATCGAAATGGACAACATAAATATAATTCAACTGACCACATTATTGCCAATAACTCCAGTTTATTCAAATCAGGTTGATATATTTTCATTCATTTCATTTGCTCTAGTCATATATAATTTAGAATTCCCACAATAATTTCCCCTGTGCTATTTCTCCCTTTGTTGTGTTCTGGGTGCATGTCTACTTTCAGCAGTCGTGGAAGCTGTTGACCTGCATGGCGACCTAGAAAGGAGCATAACAACTATTCAGCAACCAGAAACATCTTTGATAGTTCGATATGAATTTTAAGACGAAATCCGATAGCAAATTAAGTTCTTAATGGATTAAAAACCTTGTACCAGAATAACTTTAAACATATTACAGTCTTTTTTTTTTTTTGCATTTTCTAAAAGTTAATGATATAAATAATTGTCTGAAATAACACCACAAACAATTTGCTGTGGGAAATCGAGAAAATAAATTTCAAAGTTCATAAAAATTGTGCAATCACAATTAAAATTTCATCACCAGTTTTATTTTACCAGTACTTTCAAGTGTTTCATATGAACTTCAAAATTTGTTTTCGATATGATTTTGTTGTTGTTAGAAATGATTTCTTGGGAGAAGAGTCGCAAAGAGTCGCACAGAAGTTTGCAATACAAAGTTTATAACCTCGATACAAAGTTTTTGTCCGCTTGTTACTCGAACTCGTGCTGGATTCCTTCTTAAACGTCTAGTTATAAACTACTTCTTTTATTGTCATATTAATATATGAATTCACCTAAAGCTCGAAAAACTTTCAACTAATCGCCAATCTGAATATAACAAAAATAGGGGAAATATCGTATACTCAAATTAACATAAGTTCATCCTTGAGTCCAGCTTAATACGGAGTTAATTCTAACTTTCCAAATATGTGCAATAAAACACCCAAACTAGCAGAGATTTTTGACCGGCTGAGAGAAAAATAAGACGAGAATCCGAAAACTCCACCGATATGATGAGTTACCTCATATTTCAAGTTTTTAGCATGTTAAATGGTATCAGTAAAATGAAAACTACACAATATTTTAAGACTTCAATTGAGTCGTTGCTTTTTATTTTTTCGACTGTCGACAGTTAACTGCCCTATCTGCTATGAAGATGACGGTATATAAACATACCTTTGATATAACGATCAGTTCAACCTTTTCTTTATCCACTTCACGTATTTGGAGACACGAGCAAACACGGAGAAGTAATCCGTTTCACAATTGTAGTGTCCCCAGCTGACAACACCTCGCAAAACCCACTTGCCTCCTCTTTCTGCACAAACAAGAGGTCCACCGCTATCTCACTAAAACAGAGTAAACATGTTAAAAAAATAATACGACGTAAAACAAAGAAATCAAATAATCAAAACTCTTGGCAGAGAAGAGAAACCTAGAAATGGATATGTTTTAACCACAGCAACCGTATAAGAAGGCGATCAGAGCTCCGGCACACGAACGCTATTAAGAATGCAGCAAAAGAACGAAAAAACGAACGAATGAACAAAAGGACAGACGGGACAAACGTATACGAAGCACATGATTAAGCGAAGGAACTTTCAATTGTAGCCTATCTTAACTTTTGAAGCTGGACATAGTAGTAACAATCTTTTATTAGGAAGCTCCATCACCAAAAGTGGTTTACATAGAGGTCCTAATACTAGATATATACTATATAATGATACAATTAACATGTAGCCGAGGGTGGCAATCTGCCAGCAAACCTGAACATAATCTCCACAGAAATCATTAATTTGGGGAAATCGATGTGCGAAATTCAAAGTTTGAGGATTTTGAAGAAAACAGCTACTCACGAAATTGTGCCTTTTGAATTTATTAATGACCTAGAATCCGCCGTCCTTCAAGCTTTTGAATTTGTACAAACCGTCGTAGGGTGTCTAAATTTTGTTGCCATGTTTTATAGATTTTGCAAACATTTTTTCTCATTTGAACAAAAACAAAAACAAAAACAAAAACAAAAACAAAAGAAAAAAAAAAATATATATATATATGTATATTTGATGGATATGAAATGGCCACATGTCCATTGTAGGCTCTTATCAAGTTGTTTCTTTCGCGGCATGATTGACAAAACAGATTGACAAACAGACAGAAACACACATTCAGAGAGATAAACAGATAGACCGATAGACGGACCGACCGACAAATAGATTGACAGACAGACAGACAGACAGTCAGACAGACAGACAGAGAAATCCATTTTTTTTTCTTCTAATTTTTGAGAACTTAGCTTGTACACCTAGATGTGAAAAACCATTGCTAATTCTTACATGACATCCACCTTTGCCTTGGCCTCCAGCACACAACATTGGTCCTTCAAAGACTCTTGTCAAGTTCTTGTTTCTTATGCGGCATGTTAGGTGATCCGCTATCGGAAGCACTGCTTGTTGCAATACATCTGATGCATTCCCTCCACCGACTGTGCGTCCCCACCCTGAGGAAAAAACATATATAGGCAAACAAAAAACGAGTGTTTAGGTGGAGTTAAACTAAAAGAGCTGACAACAAGGACGCGTCCTCTGCAAAATTTACTGAGAATTAGCTGAGAAATTTTGGTAAATTTGGGCAGACCTGACTCCCAGAATCTACTACACAACAAGAGCCCTGCATTTTATTTATCTATTTATTTGTTTATTTATCATTTATTTATTTATTTATCATTTATTTGTTTGTTTGTTTTTTCTGTCTTTCTTTCTGTTTGTCTTTCTTTCTTTCTTTCTTTCTTTGCTTGTTTGTTTGTTTGTTTGCTTGCTTGCTTGATTGTTTGTTTGTTTGTTTGTTTGTTTATTTATTTTTTCTTTAAGAGCGTCTGAAAACACCGGCAACTCTACCAGGCTACTAGGACAATCGTTTTCTTCCTATTTGTACACTTGGATGCTTGGATGGAGAAATACAATGTGGTAAGAAACATTTGACCAGTACAAGACATGTACCTGAACCGGGCTTTAATTAACCAGCTCCTCACCAACTAGTTAAGGGAAAGTTAAGTTTATATACTCATTATTTCTCTACAACTTTCCACTTCTTATACTTTACCAGTGATAAAACATTTTTTCCCTGGCCATATCTGATCATATATATCTCTCGGAAGACAGACTACGTTGACCTTCCCACTTGGTGTGATCGGCTTCTGAAGTTTTAGCAATGCAACGTCGTGTTTGAGTGTTGTATCGCTGAACCCACAGTGAGTGATAACTTCGGTTACATTGATTGTTTCTTGAACCGAGGTCGGAGAACCCTCACGGTAATGAGCACCTAGAAACCAAATGAAGAAAACATTTCGAGTGATTTAAGAGAAGGTATACAGACAGGTAGAAGGCAAGCAAGTAAGGAATCAGGCAAGACGAAAAAGAACAAACAAGCAGATAAGCGATGAAGCAAGCAAGCTAGCAAGCGAGAGATTATGGAAACGTACATGTAGCAAGCAAACATAGAAGCATGAAAGCAAGGAAGCAATGTCAGCCAGGAAACGTGGAAGCGAGGAAGCGACGGATGAAAGGGGCAAGCGGGGAAGCGGTTGTGAGAGGTCGCTGGGAGTGAGGAAGGTAGGTAGGGACGTCGGTCGGTCGGGAGGTAGGGAAAGGGAAAACAACTGATCCATAGGGAAGTCAAAGAAGTTCTCATGAGGACATAGCAATAGACTACTGCCCAACCACATCCTGGACTCTGTTCTGTGGCAAACTTACCAACAACGACTTTAAATGACGCATGAGTGGGGTCAAACTTTACGCAATGAGCGGCTGTCAAAACCCACTCGTTCTCAATAAGTGATCCCCCACAAATGTGGCCGTAATGTTTGTAATGGAGAGAAATCTGCCACGGCCATGAATTAGGTGCGGCATCTTCACCATTTACCACGCGGGACGGCTGATCGATACGCCTTCCACATTTACTGTTAGCTTTAATCAAAGAAAGTAAAATGATCAATAATGAGCCATTGCTTCGTTTTTCATTTTGAGCGAGCGAGTTGAGACGTAACTTAATTAAACTGGCAATCAGTTGACTGCAGTATGTCGATGCTTTGAGGTCAGTATTTTTTGTGTATGATGTAAAGGAAGCGTTTTAAGGAAAGTCTAGGGAAAACCTTTGAGGTCGAATGTTTAGCCACCTTTTTTTTTTCACAGTGCAGTGTTCTTTAACATGATTGTGTTTGTAGATGGGCTACATGAAAACAGTAACTGGTGAAATAGCATCGAAAGTTGGATTTACAACATAAATGTAATATGCTTTCAGTTGTATTTAGCTTTGAAATCGCTCATTCCTCGGAATTAATGTGATCTCGGTTCACTGAGTATAAATTATTTTCCGTCTTAGTTTTGGTCATTCGTATTGAGGTCCTCATATCTTACAAAGCAGAACCCTTCACCCTCTTACCTTCTGTAAGCGATGGAAGAGGAACGAATAAAACTGCCAGTAATCTCAAAATCATCAACATCTTGCGCCGAGCGAAAGAGCATTAAAACTGCGCCCAACTAAATGAGGTATTCATCATTTATAGACTCAGATATATCCATTTAGTCTCCGATTTGTTTATTTATTTCTCTTCCTTTACATCAACACACTGACAAACTTACTGAAGGACCGTAAAGGTCAGTTAGCACAAGTAACTCGGTACGTAAATATTCTTTAAACTCAAGGTCGTGAGCCCATTTTGAGAGACAAAATGAAAACTGGAGCAATTCATTACTAGAGTCATTCAGCTTCCGATGATATATCTTAATGATATATATATATTAGTTCTTTATCAAGCTAACATCGATGAGGAGGAAATAAAAAATGATCTAAAACAAGATGACGAACTCAGATACTGAAAGCATCAGTGAAATTGAAAGAACTCTTCTATGCAAGCTTGCGCCATATCGCTTGTAAATATTGGAACATCTGCAAGCTTTTAATATAACCTGGAAACTAAATTGCGGCATGTTTCCATTTTCCGATGTCAGATGGGCAAGAAAAATGATACACTAGATTACTATCATTTCTTTCAAAACACTTAGCTAATCATTTTGCACTGTATAATCAATATAGAACTTCTTAGCTCGCTGAAACCAATTTCTCTATGGCATATGAACGTTGAATTGCTGCTAATGTATATTGTTACAGCTGAGTAAAAGCCCGGCAAGATGTAAGCGCGCAGCATTTCGACGCAATGTATTTCACAATCGTTGCCAACAATATGTTGCACTATGCTTGGCCATCCTGTCACACTATCCATCGTCTCGTAACATATTACAACGGTGTGACCCAACATGAAAACTTTTAGTCCGCGAAATAATGTTTTCAAAATGTATCATTTAAATAAGGTAATTTTGGTGCATTTCGAAAAAAAGTTAATATTTGCATTAGTTGATAGCAAAGATTTAGCCATTAATCGTAAATACTTCGCCTTGGCAGTATATGTTTCAATGCTGACGACAGAACAATGAATTGTATCAGCTGGGAAGACCCATACATGCGAATTGGTTCGTTCAAGAACTGTATAGAACTGACCTTTTCTCTCAACCATGCAGCTTTCTCCTTTTAAAAGTTAAAGTTACGAGAATGTGACTGAACTATGTCCGAAAATGTTTTTTGAATCGTTCCTTTTCCATCTCACTAAAAGAAAACCTTTTGGAAACGAGTAACTTTGGAGTGAAGTTTTCTTTTCAGAATTAGCTTGTGAACTAGTTCGCGATTGGCCAGGAATAATATTAATAATAATAAAAGAAGACAGGAGAGCTGACTAGCGGCTTTTCACTCGTTGTTTGTTTTGTTTTTTTCTTTTGTTTTCAAGTAATAGCTATGTTTTCAGCCGACGATAAGTTGTCGTAAACATTTGAACGCGACGCCGCTAGTCTTAAGATGATAAACAAACATTCTAAAAGAAAGAAGGACTTTATTTAAGTGTCGAAGTGCTTTCCAGTTCTTTGCTAGTCAAGCAAACAAATGTTGCAACCTAAAGAAAAACTCGTTGAAAATTCCAACCGGTGCGGTTGAGCACTATTTACAAAGTATGGAAGAGTTGAATCTGGGACCACTAAATACAAATCCATCCAGTGGCAGGGAAGAGGATTTGAACTCGGGACATCGATCAGGATCATAAATCCAGCCATGATCGTATATCGCTAATGAATCTTCCCTGTTTTTTTCTGTCAACTGGACAAGAACGTATCATGCGACATACACTTAAGGTTACTTCCCACCTTCAGAGGCCAAAAAGATCATTTTTTCTTTTATTTGACAAAATTTAAGTTCGTCATTTTATCTAGTGTTTCCAAAGGAAAAACATTAAAAATCTCAAAAAGCGGCCGAGTTATTTAGAAAAAAACGTATTTTCAAATAAAGTTAATAAACTAGGAAGGTGTCATAATCTTGTCAACGGGTGAGAACCGTAGGGAAATTTCGCGGCAAACGCTCATCGTTCGTATTTCATGTCAATTGCATATTTTTACACACTTGACAAAAATTCCCACGTGCAAGCTCTTTACGCTAACTCCTATGGAAAAATCAAAAGCAGAAAAAAGTCCTTTGGTAAAGAAAACGAAAACCCGGCCCAAACTGGGGGAAGAAAGAAAAAGCGCCATATTGCCAAGGAAAGAAAAAAAAAACCTTGCCGAAAGCAACAAAGGCTCTTGGTTTGGCCAAACGCCTTCGACAATCTCGGCATCTGCTGAAGATCCGGAGGGTTCAAATATCCTTGAAACAAGTAGCTTAAAACTCAAAGTCAACGTCAGTGCAGGCTGAAAACAAGATTCTTCGTCGGAATCTGGCGGGAGCGATGAAGAAAATGAGACCTACCCAAGGGAACTCATTTCAGCAATAAGGGTATTTCTTAAGCCGTCCGTCGATTTCTGAACGTCTTGTTTTTAAGCGGCACATTTTCCGCCTTAAACATTTTTGGCGCGGGTTTTGGCTTTGCCTTTGCCTTTGGCGTCTGTGCCCATTATATAAATTGACCTCCACTGAGCGAGATGAAAAAAAAAAAATGTTGCAATGCGATGCTTTTCCCAGGAAATCTTGATCTATTGTCATAGACTCTAGGAGGTCCTGTTCCATTGGTTTGCGGTTTTATCAGGCGTGATAATCTCCGGGCGTGGTGGGAGTCGTTTACGAACCTTTACAAGCTAAAATCTCGCATTTGATTTTTGGCGGAATACATCCACTTTGAGCGAATTTATAGGGTATGCAGATTTGACGGATTTTCGTGAAATTTCGCCAGAACATTCCAGGGATAATGACAAACCAAAGTGTGTCGGGAAATTTTGATATTTAACGCATTTTTCCCGTGGCGCCATTTACGCAATACGTCTCGCATATTTTTAGCTACTCCAACTTTAGATGTGGATATCTAGACAACCAATCAGAATATCGAAAAACCACGACACCCTTTTGTTGATTGATGCCTTGTGAATAAGACTGTACAGCCATTTTGCTCGTACTGCGGAATCCGATAGCCGATAAATTCAGTAGAAGAAGCCTCGGTCGTTTCACGCCTTACCGCCTCCTGACACTTCGCAAAAGAAAGCATTGCTGAAATTGTATTGTTTTCATAAAGTACATTTATTAAGCTTTCTTATGATATATAGTTTGTTGGGGTTTTATTGAAACTGGCGCGCGTACGATTTTTCTCCCGAAGGGCTCCCGCGAAGGTGGGAAGTAACCTTAAAACATAAGGCTCTTGGAAAATAAAAATGTGTCACTCGCTTGTAAATAATGACTTGAGTAGCGGGCTAGAGCTCACACATCCGTCTCGGCGCATTAGATATCGAAATAAACAAAATAACAGTGATACAACAACACCTTTATTAGCCAAAACCCCAATTTATTCATTCATTTTATTTCTCTAGTGAGATAATCTTCAATTCCCCAAATTATGTCTCCCCTGCTAGTTCTCCTTTTGTTTTCTTCTAGGTCCATGTATACACCAACAAGTTCTGACAGTCTGACCTAAAGATCTGGAAAGAAACGTGAAAGCTATTCAACAACCAGGCACAGTTATGAAAATTCGATGTAAGTTTTGAACAAGCTTACCGCGTTAAGTTAAAAAAAAATAATAATAATAAAAAATATTCAACCAAACGCCAATCAAAATATAACTTAAAAAGAAATCTCGTGTAATCAAACTGACTTAAAAGTTCATCCAAGGGCGCAGTTCTTAGCGGCCAAATGTATAAAAAACGCCCAAGCTAGCAGAAATTGTTGACTCTCTAGCATAAGGATTAGGCGAGAATCTAAAATTCCGCCTATGCGACAAGATACCTCATTTTTCACGATTTTGGCTTGTTTGGTAGTGTTCGTAAGTAAAAAATTATTCACTACTCTACATGTAAGACTAAAGTTAAGTCGCAGCTTTTAATCGTCGTGGATCACCTGTTAGTTGAACTATCTGTCACTCGGGTGATTAGGCATCTGCCACGTGTCAAGATAAAGTCTTATTAACATACCTTTGATTTAATCTTTCATCAATCAGAACGTCTTGTTTGTCTCTATCCACTTCACAAAGTTGGAGACATGAGCAAACACAGTGTAGTAATCTTTGAGACACCATCCTGTTCCCCAACTGACTACACCTCGCAAAACCCACTTGCCTTCTCTTTACAAGCAAAAGGTCCTCCGCTATCTCCCTTAAACAGAGTAAGAATATTCAATAATTTCAATGTAGAACGAAGAATTCAAATACTTAAAACTATTGGCGGAAAAGAGACACATAGAACATATTTTTTTCACGGTATTGTGTAATAAGAGTCACCAGAGGAGGACATTTCGCGCAAAAAGTCGACGCGCTATGAGGATTATAACTCCTAACTGTGTTATTAACTTTCATTAAAAAGCCTTCTTTTCTTAATGGATCCCGCGCGTTTTAGGATTTTACTCCCATTTTCTGGGAAATGTCAGATTTGATATCACAAAAGTAGCACTCTTAAGGTCTTGTGTAACCTTAAATGGCGTAGAAGTGATAAATGACGTTTAAATAACATCGAAGGTTTAATTTAAATAGTTAATCAAATATGCAAAAAATTGCTCCTGGATTTTCGGACCGTAATTCGTAAGGAAAGGAAAATAAAAATTCTAACTGTCTGGCGCTTCGAAAGACCTTTCCAAAGAGATCTTTTTAGCTCTAGTTCCTTCAGTACTTTTCGAGAAACAGTGGTTAGAGCGGGTTAGAACCCAATTCTTGTCAGCAGCAATGGCTCCTCAGGTGAATCAGTCACAGATGCGGAGATATGACAAGACTTTTTGTATTATTATTTCATTTTATTGGAATGGCGACAAAACGTATTTTCGAAGTAAACTTGGATAAACACGTACAAGATAAATTTCTTGCCCAGCGTTTTAAAAATGCTTTCCAAGGAGATCTCTTTCGTTCCACACGGTGCGGTAGTTGCAGAGAAGCACCTTCTTCGCGGCAAACCTGCAAACTCTGGTAAATGTTACACAGCACTTTCTAAATTTTTATATGCAAAAGTTTGCGCCGCAATTTTCGAAGCAAAAGTTCTAACAAACGGGAAACACATAATTTAACTGTCCTGCGCTGTCAGTAGTCACGGCATGGCGCCTCATGTAAACAAGTCATGCAGAGAAATGACAAGACTTCGGGGTGAGAGATTCTCGCCCATATCAACTTTCAATTCTCTCGTAAGTTCTCGCGCGTTTACAGATGCGCCACACTCGCGTTTTAGGCGCAGGGATTCCAACCAATGCTTACCTAACTTTTTAAAGATGCTACTTTTAGCCCTCCCCCAAATCGACACAGGCGTATTTCACTCGTGGAAAACTATCCATTTCCAAAGTGTTTGGGTTGGAGATCCTCGCCCATATAAACTTCCTTTTCTCTCGTAAGTTCTCGCGCGTCTAGAGATGCGCCACGCTCGCGTTTTAGGTGCGGTGATCCCAACGAATGCTTACCTAACTTTTGAAAGGTGCTACTTTTAGCCCTCCCCCAAATCTACACAGGTGTATTTCACTTGTACTAGTCTATCGATTTGGACAGTGCTTGAGTGAGAGATTCCCGCCCCCACCAACTTTCTTCTCTCTCGTAAGTTCTCGCGCATTTACAGATGCGCCACACTCGCGTTTTAGGTGCAGGGATACCAATGCTTACCTAACTTTTTAAAGATCCTACTTTTAGCCCTCCCCTAAATCTACACACGTGTATTTCACTAGTGGAAAACTATCGATTTGCACAGTGTTTGGGTTGGAGATTCTCACCCATATCAACTTTGTTTTCTCTCGTAAGTTTTCGCGCGTTTAGAGATGCGCCACACTCGCGTTTTAGGCGCAGGGATCCCAACCAATGCTTACCTAACTTTTCAAAGGTACTACTTTTAGCCCTCCCTCCCCCCATTTGGCCCTTTTTTCAAATCTACGTACGTAAATTTTACTTCTGGTAGTCTGTCGCTTTGGACAATGCCTGGGTTAAAGACTGTTTTCGCCCATTATATCTTTGTTTTCACTCGCGTGTCTTCGCGCGTCTAGCATTGCGGCAAACTCGCGTGTTTGGTTTGGGATCCCAAACTATGCTTACGGGGCTCTTTAAAAATGCTAATTTTGGCCCTCCCCCAAGTCTACGCAAATGTATTTTACTTGTGGAAGTCTTTCGATTTGGACAGTTCTTAGGTTGGAGATTCTCTCCCAAAATCAACTTTCTTATCTTTCGTAAGTTCTCGCGCGTTTAGAGATGCGCTACACTCGCGTTTTCGGTGCGGGGATCCCAGCCAATGCTCACCTAACTTTGTAAAGATTCTACTTTTAACCCTTCCCCAATTCTACACACGTGTATTTGAACTTGTGGAAGTCTATTTATTTGGACAGTTCTCAAAGTCGCCGAGACCGGGCTACGCAGCGTGATTTTAACCATCTTTGGGTCTATTTCTAGGATTTTGAGCGATATTTCCGAGTCCCAGAGACTCTAAACTAATTCGAGAAGACTTTGGTTACCAGGGAAATGGACCGAGGAAAAACTTTTGAACGCTTGGTTATGAGCAGTCTGGCCGAAATATACGCACTTAGTGACTAGAAAGTTGCCGAGACCGGGCTACGCGCAGCGTAATTTTGAGACATTTTGGGTCGATTTCTAAGAACTTGGGCGATATTTCCGAGTCCCAGGGATTCTAAACTAATTCGAGAAAACACGCGAGTGTAAAAAAAGATATAAATGGGCGAGAATCTTTAACTCAGGCATTGTCCAAAGCGACAGACTTCCACAAGTGAAGTACACTTGCGTAGATTTGAAAAAGGGCCAAATCTAGCATCTTTAAAAAGTCCAGTAAACATAGTTTGAGATCCCGACACCAAAACCGCCATTGGGGCGCATCTATAAACGCGCGAGAACTTTCTAGAGAAAAGAAAGTTGATATGGGCGAGAATCTCTCACCCAAGCACTGTCCAAATCGATAGACTTCCACAAGTGAAATACACTTGTGTAGATTTTGGGGACGGCTAAAACTAGCATCTTTAATTAAAAAGCGAGGTAAGCAAAGTTTGGGATTCCCACACCTAAAAGCGAGTTTTCCGCCTCGCTTAACATGCCAGAACACGCGGGAGAAAGGAAAATTGACATGGGAAAGAATATCTAACCTAAGCACTGTCCAAATAGATAGACTTTCACAAGTGAAATACGCGCTTGTGTAGATTTGGGAGATTTGGGAGAGGGCCATTTTTAAAGAGCCACGTAAGCATGGTTTAGGATCCCTACACCAAAAAGGCGAGTGTGCCGCATCGCTAAACGCGCGAAAACACGCGAGTGAAAAAAAAGATATAAATGGGGCAGGGGGGGATCTTTAACCCAAGCATTGTCCAAAGCGACAGACTTCCACAAGTGAAATATACGTGTGTAGATTTAGGAGGAGGCTAAAAAAGAGCATCTTTAAAAAGTTAGGTAAGCATTGCTTGGGATCCCCGCACCTAAAACGCCAGTGTGGCGTGTACATTTGGGGGAGTGCTGAAAGTAGCATCTTTAAAAAGTTAAGTAAGGATTGGTTAAAAACGCGAGTGTGGAGCATCTCTAAACGCGCGAGAACTTACAAGAGAAAACAAAACTTGATATGGGAGAGAATCTCTCACCCAAGCACTGTCCAACTCGAAAGACTTCCACAAGTGAAATACACGAGTGTAGATTTGGGGGAGGGCTAAAAGTAGCATCTTTAAAAAGTTAGGTGAGCATTGGTTGGAATCCCTGCACTTAAAACGCGAGTGTGGCGCATCTCTGAACGCACGAAAACTTACGAGAGAAAAGAAAGTAGATATGGGCGAGAATCTCCAACCCCAACACTGTGCAAATCGATAGTTTTCCACAAGTGAAATAAACGTGCGTAGATTTGGGGGAGGGCTAAAAGTAGCATCTTTAAAAAGTTAGGTAAGCATTGGTTGGAATCCCTGCACCTAAAACGCGAGTGTGGCGCATCTCTAAACGCGCGAGAACTTACGAGAGAAAAGAAAGTTGAGAACAGGGCTGTATTCCTCTAGGGTTGTGGGTGCAATTCGTAAAAACACTGAGTTCTTATAAATCGTTTAGAAATTCTTCGTTCCAGTTCAAATTTATGTTGCCGGCACATGGGTGGGAATTTTATATGTAGACCGTTATGTAAGATACCTTAAACTATTTTTACTGTTCATGATGCACTGCTACGTTAGTCTGCTTTATAAATATTTAACTGCTCTGGTCGAGCTTTTAATTTCAAAATGATTAAAAGTTCTTTTTATGCGTTCCTGTTAAAAATGATGCAAAGTTGTCAATTTTAGTAATCTCAATTTGAAGAAAAGGTCCCGTTAGTACCTTCTTGTTACTTGATGAAAATTTTGCGGGGTTTGTTTTACCAGGGCGCTTCATGACTCTTCCTGGAATAAGCTATACCTTCCCTAGTTTAATCGTCATCAGTTTATCATACGTTCTTCAGGTTATTGATAGGAAAAATAATTATACTTTTGAACCTTAGTTCCTCTATTTTCAGGGGATGGGGGTGGGCTCACTTCTTTCAGAGGTCGTTACTTACGGACTTTTACGATTCGTTGCGTGTACGAGCCATTGGTCAAGCCATTGGCCAAGCCATTGGTAGCCGTGCATGGTCACCTAAAGCACTGATAATCCATCTTAGCTCCATGTACTAAGTGTCTGCTCGCGCTTTTGTTTTGTTTTGTTTTGTTTTGTTTTTTTTTTGTTTTTGTTTTTGTTTTTTTGTTTTTTGTTTTTTTTTTAGCCTTTGGCTGTATAATTGTGCGATATTTTCTACACAATAACTTCAATTGCCGAGCATGATAATACTGCACGTGGCTCCCACTGCCAACGACATACTTAGACAATTATTCCAGATCATCTGGGTTTTTATTCCTTAAGATCTGTTTTAGATTGATCAATCAAACGCTTCTTTACGCCCGGACAAGCATCTCGATGCAAGCTCAGAGTTTATTGTGATGGCTTTCATTGGGAAAACAAGACATTTACGTCTGCTCGCGCGCTCAACATCCATTCGTAGGCACTTTGCTATCTTTAAGTTCAGTTCCTAGATCTGAACGTGGTTCAGGGGAAGAACCACCCGGAGGGGGTACTTTGGGAATTTCTGGGTGGGGATGTGCTGCTGGGACCCTGGAACCCTTAGACTATGCCAGAGCTAGTTCAACTGAATTTTGCTAACCTATACTAAAGTAAACTCCCCAAATTCCCCCATCTATCGACACTGTTATTCTAGACCCAAACGCTCTGACTTACATACCCTATCCTAGAGTAAACTGCTTGAAAACCATACCCTTCACAGCGGCACATACCTATATAGCCCATATATGGCAGTGCCCCCCCCCCCCGGGAGAAGCAAGGGAAGGTTCATGTTGTGTAATTTGTTCATCATTGCGGGATTACTTGATTTATCGGCATTCCCCGGTTTTGTCCGATCACGTTTTTTTCCTGCCCAAGTCTTTCTTCACGTGTGCTTAGACGTGATCCGATATATAATGATCTTGTTTTATTCCAGATTATTGGCGTCGGTGGAGTCCGCCATCATTTGAAAGCATCAGGAATGACTCGCACGCGCTATTTACTTTTAAAGCACTATTAATATCGTGACTTCATTTTAAAGCTTGTCTCATATTCCATCGGCCCTTTCTGGTTTATTTTTTATTTAATATCATTGACATGTCACTGAAACACCTTGCCTGGCCGCAAGACGAAGAACCCTAGTGCGAGTTTGTTAGGAATGCTAGAAAAATTGCCTACCATTTGTCCGAGGTACTTACAGTAGAAGCCCCGTGCGTCCCGCCATGTTTTCGAACTAGACGCAGGATAAACAAATAGAAGATAATTTCCAACTTCATCATGGTTAAACAAGCAAATTGAACTGAAAAGAGTACTTCTTTAGCGAACGATGAATTGTTTACGAAGTAGATAATTACTATTAAAATTTCATATTTTCGACTTCGAAAAAGGCGGAAAAGTAGGTCTTGTTACCGGCGATTAAATAATTTTAGAGAATTCAGGGCCTTTTAAATGATCACTGAAAGCCAAAGTCACTTCGAAAGGAGCGAAAGGGTGAAGAGATTTACTGAAGTTTCACCGCGCCGTCGGCGCCCCGAACTTTGCAGAGCGCGAAGGATATGAATACAACGAACTCGTCGCGGTATGTATTTCGCCGTCGTTGCTGATAAAATGGATTTAACTTCGAACGAAAAGAGGCTAGAAAAAGAAAAAATTAATTTTTATTGTGTCGTTAATAAATTAGTGTACGTGACGCCAACGGTTCGAGAGAATTGTGCACATTTTCATTTAATTTTCGATCTCTCGACCTTTCTTTGCTTCAAGCGTGTTTCTGAGGGGCATTTTTTGTGGCGTGTTATTAGAAGAAATGGAAATTATAAGTAGAGCGGAGTCGTTTGATTATGTTACAGCATATTTTTAGAGGTCGTAGGTCTGCATGTTTTCCGCTGTTAACTGCACGTCGCTTCTCAGAGTTTGACACCTCTGTAATTTGCCATGCCGTGCTTATACTTTGTTTAGGTTCGTTTCTATTTCAAGATATGTTTTAAGGCTCTAAGTATTGGCTCTCCAGGGACAAAGATTAAAATATTCCGTGAACATATTGCTTACTTGCATTCTATATTGTGACACCGCAGGTGACGGCGGGCCAAGCTATTTGATTAGAACTGTTTGCAAGTACAGTGCGTTGCACGAATATCATATTTATCTTCGTCCAGCTTTTCTTCAGAGACTGCTGTAGCTTTACTTCGAGAGAGCTATACGTTTTCCTAGAGACGTTCTTATGCCAGTGTTTTTTGCATCAATTTGATCGAGTGCATTCAAAGGAGAAACAACAATTACTACGGGATGAAATTGCGCTGCTCGACGTCCACAGTTGAAATATGACTGACTTTCCATAAATCTAGTGGGTAAGACGGCAACACTGAAAATCACGACCACTAAATTGCCTCGAGACAGACTTGCTTAACCTTTAGGTAAACGTTGAAACAGATATTATTCGAAATTTCAGCCTGAAAGCTAAGTATTGATAAATGCCGCGGGTAATGTGGCGGTCGCAGCGCGCGACAAAGCTCAACGCGACAAACTGCTGATTACAGAGGACCCCTCCCTGATGTTCTCAATTGTCAAAGTGGCGCGTGACCAGACTCAACCAGGGTCTCTCTTCGCTCGCTCCAGGGGGCGGTAAGATGAGAGACCCTGGGAACGAGGTTGCAGCGCATTTGCCCTCTTTTCTCCGCTGACGTAGACTCCGGCTTTTGGGCGGCCATTCTTATCGACGTTTATACATTTTTCCGCAAGTCAAATCTCGTCCCCAAGTCTGCGCAGGACTACGAAATGCTGATGGTAGTCCTTTCCACAAATGTTGTAAAATTACTCAATATTTTATAGCTCGGACAAATGCACGTAACATTTACATGGAACATTTGCAGTTTTATTCCGGATAATTATACACGTTTGGCCACACTGCCACAAAATATTACGAGATTTTGGATGGTGTAACAGGAGACCAAACATCTACAACATGTTACGCGCAACCGAATGTTCAAAAACAGTATCGTTCAATGGGTAACAAAAGTGTTGAGACACTTGGCAGTAAAATTCGATTTTCGAGCGTCTTGGACACATTTCCTCCCCCCTTTCTCCCTCCCCCCCCCCCCAATCCCTCAAACAATGTTGATTTTTCGATTTCTTTATAGCCTGCACAGACCACAGCGCCTACACAACATTGAATTAGCGGGTCGGGGTATTAGAGAATTAACGCTAGATGCAAATAAAATAGAACAAGTGCTAAATATCGAAAAGCGTCATTTCCTAAAAGTGTCTCAACCACTTTTATCGCCCAGTGTAGTTCCAGTCTAATACCGAGAATACGATAATGGTCTATTGACCTTTTCGTCTCTTTATTGAGAGAGATATAAGTCGGTTACAAATGGGGAATTTGCCTATTGTCTTGAAAATGTAGCACACATGTACCTGTGGTACGTTTGTAGAAAAATCGAGCATTGCAAACAAACTAGTACTGTAGAACTGTAGGTGAAAATTTCAACATGGACTTTTTCAATTCCACAATAGCTTTATTGTCGCCATAAGGAACACGGTTTTATCATAATTTATTACTTTGGTAAGTATAAATCGAATTTGTAATAAGCTTGTTGCGCTACACGTGTACCCAACTGCGCTCGCGCAAATAACTTTGATTTTTCAGGGGTTAACGTTATAATTTGTTACAGTAGGTTTAAAATGAATATAAATAAATAATTGGCGAGTCGAGTCAAATAGACCAAATTAGTATTCTCGGTATTGAACTGAAACTAGCTTAAATAGTGCCTCACGCAGGGAGTATCACTACAAATATATTTATTGTCATTTGTATTTGAAAAGACTCGCCGCATTAGCCTCAGTTCAAAGCTTGTTCCACGCCAATACCGAGAATACGTATATGACTTCTTTGTTAAGGTGGCATCTGAGTTTCTTCCCTTTAGGGAGCTCAACATGGGGAGGTGGCACTTGATTACAGCAACAAAAAAATGTCGAGTAGTAGGTGATGAGGTAAATGAACACCACCAAATTTTGATAGCGTTACAGGAGTTAGATCACGGGTGAATATCAGCAAAATTATGACTGCGGGACACGTGTTACAGTAAGGAGAGTAGGCACATTTGGCTCTTCGCGCACCGGAAAATTTCCCTTTAAAGAAATACAACATACAAGTAAGCGAAATGTATGAGCTTGCTAAACAACCTTTTTTTCGCAGAAAAAGAAGGAAGATCAATCGGTATTGACGGGGTGACAACAAACAAATCACCAAGCGTTTGGTCCTTTAAGGATTATCCTTGTGAAGCTTGTGGTAAAACGTTTACGCAATGCCACACACTTCACGCACAATAAAAATACCATTGTAAAATGTTAGAAACAGAAAAACCGCCAAAACGTGAATGCCCAAACTGCAGCAAAATGTTAAGCAAAACGTCAATTTATAGCCACACGAAAAACGGGTGTCCAAACCTGAGGAGAACTAAAAAATCTATTTTAACTTTTATGAACTACCTGAATAAACATGGGGCAGGGGCGAAAAGGAATTATTGAACAAAGCTAGAAAAAATAAAGAGAAGGGGAGGGAAATCGATGCATTCAAATAGCTCCGTGATGTTTTCGGGTTTATCTGGGAAACCGACGTATGTGGACCTACTAAATAATTTTGTCGACGCCATGAAATAAATGGATCTGCAAAAAGTTGTCAATATTCTCCTCTCAAAACAAATGTAAAGTGCAAATTCGAGTGCGACGGTGACATTGTTTCGGTCACGATCTGGTTACCGGGCTCCTCTCGGTCGAAGCGACGTTGAATTCGTGAGTGCTTGAAAACAGGAAGTTAAGCACTCAGGAATGTTAAACTGTAGCACGGCTACAATACGAGTGACTAAAACTAGCCAATCAGAGTGCTCAATTGCCTCTATTTTCCAAGGATTGGATAACAAACAGTAAGGTTTACCTTTCTAGACAAACTTTAACTTCCACAACATTCCTTTGCTTCCTAAAAATTAAAAGAATAATAAAATAACTGAGAACTGACTTAGCACCCATTCGGTTCTCGGTCAGAATTAGGCGCTTGAAGTTTATGGTGCCTTTCCAGTCCGTGATTGCGAAATTTTCTAAAAATATTTTCACTCGTGTAATACATTAGTCTCCTTCCCAGGTACTCGGACCGAAATCCCCAACGCATGCCGCTCGAGTCAAAGTCAATACTTTTTTAAAAAAAAGACTTGAAACATTCCTCCCACTCCGTCTCTAACCCAGTGAGGAATTCGTGAAAGTGATACTAAGATTTTTAAGGAATTTCCTGTTGATACTCAAAGGAAGGGTCAAGTTATGAGCGGTGCTAAGTTACAGCGGTGTCTTAATTTACAGGTCGTTTTTGAGCACGTTAGATCTGTTTTGACCATTCTGTGTCCAAAAATGTCGTCGAGAAGCTGTGGTTTATCAGTGAGCCCTGGCACAGTGTTGTCTGTGGTTTGTTTGCTTCTTTACTACGCTAGTTTCATTAGAATCGAGCGGAAGTTTAATGATCTCGATCAAAGGTTGATGGCTGTGGAGGAAGTCATTTCTCAGATGAAACACGGAATGGCGGACACTTGGAATAAAGGTAAGGTATTGGTGTGTCGGCAATAAATTAAACGTAAAACCTCTTCCTCTTCTGTAATTCACTCATCGATCGTATCTGCTTAGCGTCCGTGATCAGATAAATGACTCGGTTTAACACTTGAATTCTTTCAGTGAAAGAATTGTAACCAAATATCCCAAATATCTCTTGGTCCCTTTTAAATCACCGTTCGTGTTACGTTTGGAAAACGAAAGCTAAAAACACATTCTACAACTTCCAGTTGCTCTCAGTGTCTTGACAACGGGTTCCTTTAATTTAACTACCTTAAATTAGTTCATCGTTCGCTTTATAAATAAAGAAAGATGGTGAATTTTAGTTGATTTCATGCAAGTAATGCGATCCCCTGTGATGGTCACGTTTGACCTCGTGTAGACATGCCTCGTTAAAACGGCTTCAAGTTGGTCTTTCATGTCACAAATCTCTTTCATTTATCACACAGACAGACAGACAGACCCTCCTAACTGATAATTTACTAGCTTCCATGTGAGAGCTGTATTCTACTCAATGAAACGGCCTAACGGCAGAAACAGATCTTTTGTATTTTCAGTCAGTCGACTCTAACTGATGTACTGAGATATCTCTGATTATCTCTCTGATTCCTGTTTAGAAACTTCACCTCTTCATTCTGAACAGAAAGAGGCAAACAGTGAAACAAAGCTCCATAGAATCACACGTAGCATTGCCAACAATGCAAAGTTTAATAATTCAGCTAACATGAAAGAAGTTTTTGAAGACGTTGTCACCTCGAGTTTCAAAAAGATCTGTCAGAAGAGTGGAAGCCTTAATGTTTGCCCGCGAGGACTGCCGGGACCTCCGGGAAGGAGAGGAAGAAAAGGTCCCCAAGGAATCATGGGACCGCCGGGTCCAGGTGGAAAGCAAGGAATTATGGGACCACCGGGCATAAGAGGAGAAAAAGGAATTAAAGGAGATATCGGGCCACCGGGTATCCCAGGGATTAAAGGTGAACCCGGAGAATCAATTTCTGCACCAAAAGTGACAATTTCTCCGGCTTCGCAACTGACTGTTAACGAAAGCAACACTGCTGCTCTGTTTTGCTCTGCTAGTGGAAATCCCGCTCCCCAGCTATCTTGGGTTAGGGTTGATGGATCGTTACCTAGTAACAGGATCAAGTTGACGTCAGATGGCCTGATGCAGATTGATGACGTTCGCTTAGAGGATGCTGGGGAATACAAATGCATGGCGCGCAATATTCTGGGAAAGGATGAAAACGCTGCGAGCCTTGTTGTACAAAGTAAGTTGAAATCATAATACATAATAATTTTTTTCTTAACTACACGCGATGTAGCACACATTGCTTTAGGAAAAATATTAATTTATGTAGAGCCTGGCGAGAACCAACCTTTACAAAGTTTATACGGAAGACAATCATTCTCTTACACTATCGTGCAATTTTCATATATCTATTGCTTTCAAAATGACGGGAAAATTTAGAACAAAGCTGCCATTATTGGTCAATCCTGACCTACATCCCAAAGTTAGCACATAGACTTGGTGCCGGTTAGGCTGCCAACGGTTAGATTTGGAACTACAACTCTGACATTACATGTTACTTGTGACAAAGAAACCTCGAGTAAGCACCTGGGCTAATATTAGTTAGGCTAATGTTTCCATGCTCATTTACATTGCACGCAAGCTTAGTGCCAGTTAGGCTGTCGACAAAATATTTATTTCTGCTAGTCTTCTCTGCAATTTCATTCGTGAGAAATAACATTTGTGTTGTTCTTCTTGTAATTTGAGAAACCGAGATGGGTCATTTCAATCCGTCCATTTTCTATTTTGATTGAGCCTTAACGTTTGAACAAATAAATAGAACTGGAGTTTTTACGCACAAGCAATTAAGGTTCGTATTTCTGTTTCATACATACATACATACATACATACATACATACATACATACATACATACATACATACATACATACATACATATCCTTTATTTAAACACGATAAGATTTCAAGCTCAAAGCTTGTGGGGTCGAGTAGAATTAATTACAAACGAAAATAGATCTAAAATAGGGATAACATTACTTACAAAATACTCTCGCTATAATAAAAACTCTAAAATATACAGTAAGATTATAAAAAGGTACAAAGTTAAAATGAATTCAAATTAGTTACCTCTAAGTAAATTGACTACAGCGTTTAAACATAAAATAGTTAAAAACATTTAAAATCTTGGTAGTGCCAAAATTTTAAAGATTTTGCCCAAGGTCTTCTTGGGCAGCGACTGGACCGACTGCGCGCTAAAATTAAGTCCCTTGAAATAAGAGTCCTTCGAATTCTTTGCGAAATGGGTCGAGACAGCTTCCAAAGAATAGCGCCTCTATAGCTAATAGGGTTTTTTAGAAACTCCAAGTTAAAACGCGGCACAATTATGTTGTTGCTCCTTCTGAAGTTGTACGCAGTACAAGGTTTATTTGTCAAGTATGAAAGAGCCGCAGGTGCTTCACCTATAAACACGCTATGGAGTAGTTAAAGGTCATTCCCCAGTATTGCATTGCGCATCCCTACTGCGCATAATTTCACGCGTGATTAGCGCACGCGCATTAAAAAATGGCGGCTTTTTCTTTAAGGCTGGACTTCGGCATAGAGGTAAATCGTCATTTTCTCGCAAACGAGTATGGTGACCTATCATTTTTTTTCTGTTGTTTTGAATTGAGTAATAAATTTCTCTGTGTAAAACAAATATGGACCAATTCTCAGTGTAGAACAAAAAACAATTGTCGGAAACGTGAATTTAACAAGCAATCGTGACTACAATCATAGTGCTATGAAAAGGATTTATTGGGTATAAAAATGATGCTGTTGCTCCCAAACGGACTTGGGGACCCCTCATTTTTATTTCAAAAGGTAAGTTCCTATAATATAAACAATCAATAGGCAAAGTTTCACGAAAATCTCAGTGCAGGTTCTATTACAGTGGAATGACCTTAATCAATGTTGTATTTCTAAACGCACTCTGAGTATTCTGTGCATTCTGTTAGTTATTACGCTCATGCGAACTTGGTGCAAAACAGTCTTCAGAAAAGGGGACATGGGTTTGACAAAATAAACTGAGAAATATTTGAGACGTCTAGGCAGTGATTATGAGATTGTTATTTCCTCGCGTTTTCTGTCTTCTTAGGCCGGTATTAAGACGTTCAAGAATGTTTTTTTTTTTTTTTATTTGCAGCTTTTTCTTGTGGGTATTTAGACTGAACGACAACGAATTTTCACGTCGAATGCAAAAAGCTTTGCTATTGATATAGTACCATTAAACATGTCCCTATTGGGTGTGTTGTTACACAAGATAATTGTTGTATTTTATTTATTTATTTATTTATTTTTATTATTATTTTCTTCCAGGTAAGCCAAAAGTTTCTCTCTCGTTTGGACCATCCTACGTCGAAAAGAACAAGGACTTTACTTTACCAACTTGTCACGTGACTAGCTATCCTCCAGCGGTAATCACGTGGTCTAAAGTGCACGGAGAGCTGGTCCAAGCCAGAGCTTTTTTAAAAGACGGACAGCTGTCAATAACAAATGCTCAAAAGAAAGACTCTGGGTTGTACAAATGTAAAGCGACAAATATGTTAGGTTATGACTCGGCTGTTACACACCTAAGTGTTGTGGAACTGCCACAGTTTACAGTGAGTCCGCCTAGAGAACTGAGAAATGGAAAAAGCTATAATATTTCAGTCCCTTGTCAGGCATCTGGAAGCCCTCAGCCGACAGTCACTTGGATGAAAGAAAACGGCGAGCTACCTTTAGGAAGATCAAAAGTGGGTGCGGATGGAACACTTCAAATCTGGAACGCTAAAGAGGAGGACTCCGGGATATATACTTGTATGGCGGCATCGGCTGTAGTGTTTAAAGCGTTTTCTGTTATGAAACTGACTGTTACAACAGAAGGTAGGATTTTACCTATTCATCTTTCATTAACGTATTCCTTTGCCCGCAAATTTTGCTTTCTCCACCTAGAGGTATGAATATGTGTTGAATTTTCAACGCTAAATCTATCAAATAAAAATGCTGACGCTTCTAGCAATTCACTAGAATCCCATCTAGAGAAAAGAAACAATACTCCCAGCTGCTTCATGTTAGTGTAACCGGAGTAACTCGCTAGTTTTATTACTATAGCATTTTCTACTGTCTAAACTGTCTAAGCACAGAACTCATGGAATTGTTCATTTCTATGATCGTAGAAAATAGAAATGGCCGAAACGGTTACTTTATGGGGTCCTTCATGCAGAACACAAAGTAACGTAACACATTTTTCCAATCCTTCGATTCTATTATATTTTTATCTACAGATCATTGGGATTGGGATGATTCCAACTGGAGAGCTTTATTATTGTTATTATTGTTATTATTGTTATCATTGTTATTATTGTTATTATTGCTATTATTGTTATTATTGTTATTATTGTTACGAAAACAAACTTTATTGAGTACTCTTTCATACAAACTTGAATCTTAAATGTATCTGGTAAAAATTCAGAAGTTCTATTGTTCCTTAAGTCTTTTCCCTGAAATAATTTCTGTTAAAAATTTCAATAGCCTACCTAGATAGCTAAACTCTGTAAGCATTTGCAAGCATTAAGTGGCTATGTACACAAGTAAAGTTAATGTGAAATGATCGTAATGTGTATAACCTAGGCAATTCCTACCCTACATGTCCCTCTTTTTATCCCATCTCAAGCATGTTTTCAAAGCGACCACATTTGGAGTCGCCTTGAGACTACGCAGAAATTGTTCTGAGGACAATTTTCTTAACAAAAGGCTGGAGGAGTACAAGGGCTACCTAGTTGACCAGGGATATCCAGCAGAATTGGTCTCACGTGGATTTTCTAGAGCAGCGAGTATTCCAAGAAATGACTTACTTAAAGCCAAAGTCAGGGATTCCAAAAAGATTTTTCCTTTTGTTCTTACGTATAATCCTAATTTACCTTCTATTAGTGGGTTAATTGAAAAGCATCTTCATCTTTTGCTCTCGTCCCCAAAATTTAAGGAGCTTTTTCCACCGAATTCTATCATTTCATCGTTTCGCAGGTCTGAGAACCTCAAAGAAAAGTGTAGACAGACCTCGTCTCCGTCAATTGCAGGGCCAACAGCGGGGTGTTTCACTTGTGATAATACCAGATGCGATCTTTATAAGAACTTCTTTGTCAATCCCAAACTTTTTCTAGCACACAAACTGATAAAACGTATTTTGTTCGGCAGAAACTGTACTCTCGTGTAATTCATCGAATGTGACCTATTTTGTTCATTGCAAGAAATGCAATCTTCAGTATGTCGGCTCGACCACAACGGAATTTAAAGTTAAATCCTTCATGAAAACAAACAAAAAGACTTGCGATGTCGCCATACACTTCAACCGAACTCCACACGTACTATTGGACTTCACATTTCAATGTATTGACCAAATCCAAACCAGCATGTCCGAAAACACTGAAAATTTACTATACACGAAAGAAGCATACTAGAGTGCGCAGTTATTTTCCCTTTTACCTTTTGGGCTAAACAAAAGACAAGAATTCCATTCAAAAAATCGTATCCACTATACTTAATTTTAGCGGTGCATTTTGCACTCCGAATTTTTTTAACCAGTTGTTGTGTACGCACTACATAATTGGGGCCCCTTTGGGGATTCTGTTGTATTTATATATGTTAGCTGGGCTATTCAAAGGCTCTCAGTTGGAGAATTATTAGTTAGTGTTTAACGGCCCTTCTTGGGGATTTTGTCATTGCTGCGGAGCGAGCGTAGCGAGCGAGCAGCAACATAATCAGGATTTAAGAAGAATATATAGAAGGGAGTACGAATTCTCGAATTCATCACTCTTTACCAGAATGCATTGCAGTTAACCAGACTGCACTGCGCCACTTTTACTGGAGTGCATTGCGCCACGAACAACACGAGGATGTCATACTCGTCGAGCCGTCGTCCTTTTTCGCGTAGATTCCACTGAGAAAGTTTGCTCTGATTTACCTGTAAAGCGATGTGAAGGAGATCTGCTTGACTTTCACAACTCTTGCTATGCAGTATGTGAAAGTTTGTAAATCTGGACGATTAATTGTGACATCTTAATCTTAGTATGTCATTTCTTAGTAGTCTCGCCTCCTTCGCCGAATTCTTAAACGAAGAGAAATCGTCGTTACTAAAGCCTGTAGAATAATTAAAACAAACGAAAACCGTGGAACACGCTGATTTCATAAATGCTGCAACCTATTCCTTTTCATCGAAACATGACTTTAAGCTAAAGCTTGAGCATTTTCACACATCGCGGTGGACACGTTCTCGACACAGTCTGTGTTCTTCTGTCGAGTTCTAGAGATATTTAATGCGTGCCACTACAGAATTTATAAGTTAGATTTCTGCTCCTACAATTTCTACATCTTTCGATTTTCGCGATCTGGTAAAGGGGAGGCTGATGTGTATCGTTTTATGCCCAAACATACTTCAGATCACAACGTGCTTTTTTGTCTCGATCGTTTGTCACACCTCGCCATCGATGCGTCATCATGCATGAAGTTGATGTATACAACGACAGATTTTAAGTGACACCACGATTTGACACTACTTTGAGAAATAACAGTTAATGTAAGTCTTGGAACGCGCAGATAAATGAATCACGGCGTTAAATATGTCACTCTCAACAGAATGTGCCGCAGCATTACTATCTTTTAGATACCCTAGTTATACCGATATATGTGATGATTCAGAGGCCCTTATTGGGAAACCTGTTGCGCTATGACAATTAAATAACTTTTGTTACTAGTTTAATTGTTTCCAGTCTAACTTGCTGTAGCTGATTTGCGTTTTTGTACAACTTTTTGTTTTCTCTCCATCTGTTAGGTAACCTGCTTATCATTCATTGTTGTGAAAATCGTATTTAAGATGTAAGTTGTTTACGCACTTTTTTGCAACTGACGAAGGTCGAGAGACCGAAACGTTTTATATAGTTTTACATATTTATTATCTTTTTAAACCAAAAGTTGTCCATCTGTCTGGATTCGCAAAACATAACCACAGAATTTGACTTGTCACTGATAATCTTGATACAATTCTGTCCTACAGCCATCTTTCCACAAGGTTTATCGTAGCTCAAATAATAGCAAGTAACTCTACTGTATGCCTTTAGAGGCCAGGAAGACTAAATTCACCGTCTTTTCGTTGAATCATGAATTGTACAATTTAATTAAGACTGCTTTTAGCATGAAATTGGAGTCTAAATCAACACGAACGCACGAATATCAAAACCGCGGCGGAGAGCTGAACTATATTTTTTTTTTTTTTTTTTTTTTTTCTATTTACATTATATTGCTCTAATTATTTACACTATTTAAATTACCATAACTAAACGACTTACATTACTAACAAATACAGTTACACGACTTACACAATTAAGAAATACAGTGACGACAAGGGGCAAAGAAAAAAAAAAAACTGAGAAGAAAAATAGCTAGTTATCATTACAGCTTGAGGTTGTAGTACAGAAACATAAAAAAAAAGACCATAGATAACCCTACAGAAAATATAATCTAAAATATTAATTAAATCCTCTTGTATCCTGTAAGAGGTTTCCATTTCTTCGTGTCTCCACTTTTTGTTTCTATCTCATATTGTAATTTTAGTGTGCATATGAAAAGCGTAAGATTTGGATGATCATTTTTTGTTTTAGCGAGCCATATGTGATATCGTGCTAAGAGAAAGCAGTAATTTATAAGAAGCGCAAATTGAGAGATATCTGGCCCCAGACCCAAAGCAGCAATATTTGTCAAAGCATAATCTCTAGGAAGTAAATTTAAGTTTTTCAGCCATTCAGTAAGTTTATTCCAAAAGTGAGATGTTTGACGGCATGACCAAAAAAGATAAATTATTGACTCAGAGGAGGTGTGACAAAAACTGCACTTTTCATCGTCCTGCAGACCTATTCTAAATAAAAAGTTATTGGTTGGTACACGTCTATGTAAGAATTTAAACTGAAACTCTATCAGCTTAGTGCTCTTTGTGCATTTTTTAGCTAAAAGATAGGCAGCATTCCAATTTATGTTGTCATTTATTGGTAGGCCACAATCCTCTAGCCACTTCTTTTGACTTGACTCTGGGGTTAAACTCTTGTTAGTAATCAGTTTTTTATATATTATTGTAGTTGCTTTTTTGACCTGCAAAATTCTTGTTGTAAGTGGCTCATATTCGTGGTCGGTGTTCTGTAAATCTTGAAAATTAGAATCAGTCCGAAGAGACTTTACAGCCGATATTAATCCGTAGAAGCTGAGAGGGCGAGGGTCTATTTCATACTTACAGCGGAAATCATTTAACGAGAGAAAGTTGTTGTCCGGTCCTAAAAGATGTTTCACCCGAGTTATTCCCTTGGTGAACCAATTTTAAAAAAAAAACTGTTTTGTTGGCTATCTTTATCAGGGAGTTATGCCAAAGTTGTTGATCCAGAAAGTGATCTTTCGATGTTATTTCAGGTTCAAAGTTAACTTCCGCCCAGATTCCTAATAGTTCTTTTAAAAAGGCATCCGAAGTTGTTATTGTCGATAAGGTGTCTCCAACGTTGAGGTTGTAGGAAAAAAAGTTTTGACAGCCATATTTTTTTAGGGTTATATCAAAAAAGATTTTCCGTTTTCCCTTATTGTTGTTATCTAAATATTTTTTAATCCATGTGGTTTTGAGAGATTTATTGAAGGAACTAATATCAATCATTTTTAGGCCACCACCACCGAAATCATTGATCATTACCTTCCGTTTTATCTTGTCGCCTTTACCATTCCATAGAAAAGTGTAGAGTAAATCATTTATTTCTTTTAAAACCCTGTAGTTTGAGCGAAGAGGCGAGAGTAGATAAACCAATTGGGAGACCACTAGTGATTTGATAACAGTGATTTTCCCTAACAATGTGAGTCGGCGGTATTTCCAGCATCTCAGGATTTCTTTCACTTTTTCAAGTTTCTCATTGTAGTTTAAAGAGGCAGATAGTTCGGGATCTGTTGAAATCCATAGACCTAGGGATTTTACTTTGTCTTTTGGCCATTTAAGCTCTTTTCCTGATAACAGAATTTTATCACTTCCAATACTTCCGCCAATCCATAGAGCTTCCGTTTTCTTATCATTGAGTCTGAGGCCAGAGACTCTGCTGAAATCGTCAAGCATTGCAAGGGATGAAAGGAGAGATTCACGTGACCCGTCTAATATAAGTGTTGTGTCATCGGCATACTGACTTAACTTAATTTCCACATTATTTACAGAGATTCCCTTTATATTAGTATTTTTCCTAATTGCCGTGGCCAGCACCTCTGCCGATAGGATAAATAAATAAGGTGAGAGCGGGCAGCCTTGCCTAACACCTCTTTGAATTTCAAAAAAATTACTTGCCCATCCATTATTCAGAATACAGCTTTCAGTATGACTATACAGGGTTTTCACCCAGTTAATTAGCGAAGCACCAAAACCGTAGGATCTTAATGTTCCATGTATGAAGGACCATTCGAGAGAATCAAATGCCTTTTCAAAGTCAATAAAAAGTAACAGGCCCGGGATATTCTTTTCTGTGGCTGAACTGTGGCTGAACTGTGGCTGAACTATAGCTTTCTAAAGGCCTGCATCGTCCTAAATGGACTGAACAAGAACTTCCTACATCGAGAATCGATTGAACTTTAAACAAACTAGGCCATAGTTAGCATTAAGCGAACACTCGACATGTTGTCGTTATGTCAATTATCGCCCTGAAGCCACGCAAATAAATTCCTTCCGCGCTAGCGAATCACAGACAGTTCTGATAGTTAGCTAGGCCGAGAACGCCTAAAATTGATAAAACAAGGATATTCTACTCACGATCAACGCTTGACCCAATGTTCTTCACTCCGTTCGTAGCCACGTTTGGTTCGCAAATAGCAATGTCCCAGATGTACTTGAATTTTATCGAGCGGGGGAATGGCATATCCCGATTTCAAAGTCTTTAGCCACGTCAAAGTTCAGAGCAAATAACGCGAACAGCAGTTAGAAATCTTTAGTCCATTGCACGTCTAAGCCCTAAATTGATGTGGATAAAGCTCTTTGCCGTCTAAAGCAAGCACAACATTATCACCACAGTGCAAACAGCCTACTATTACGGGACTAAATGACGCCTCGTTCGACCGCTCCATGAACGACAATGGACGACGCTTGCTAGGCAATCGTTAGACTTGCACCTTCATTGGACTTAATGATGTCCTCAGGCAGACTTCCTTCAGGCAGCAGTTAGAGAACGCTGATCGGTTGGCTCCTTCTCGGAGTCACCGCGCGAACTGTAGCCTCACACGAGTGTAGCCTGCGCTAAGCTCAACACGAGTTGAAAAGGGAAGGGGGGCGGGGGGGGAAGGTTGCGATAAATAATGAAAAAAAAACAGATAAATAAATGAAACATGCAGCAAGAAGTCCTCTACATTTTATGCTAGGTAAGATTTACAAGCTTCTGCCATAGGGAAAGCAAAAAGAAAAAAAAATGAAATAATAATAAAAAAAATAAAAAACCGCTCGATTTCATTAACACTGTTTTCATAAATCCAGACATATATTTCAACGAATTAAGACTGGATGACCCAAAAAGGCCAAAAAATGAGCGTTTCTACTTACTGTCGATCTTTCTAAAGCATCTGAAGGGAAAAAAAATGGCTTTCTGTTTCAAATAAAGTTATTCTTAAACAAATAAAGTTACTCTTTGGTCCGCTAGCTATTCAGCTTGTTTAGTATATACTAAAACAATTATTCGCCTCAGTGTCGGTGAAAGTGGTGGATATTTAACTCCACTTCGGTGAATAATTGAGTTTCTCGCATAAATGTCTAGCTGGGATTATCAATGTGTGCAAACAGTAGCGGAAAAATCAGAATACCTTTAAAGTGTAAACGCTTACAAATTCAAATGTATATCTTGTGAAAAATCCAGCGACACTGATGAATCCGAAAAAATTATATCCCATTGTTTATATGTCACCTGACTTAATTAATTGGTGTATAATATATAATTCGGACATTTAGTAATTAAAAAGTGTATTGTTTATTGATTTAACAGAGTTCCTGCTTATCCTGTGCCCAAACATGTATGAGGAATTGTCGCCATACTCACAAAGGATTTTGTCTTTTTTTTTTAAACATTTTATTGTATTATTTCAGTTTTTTTTTTAACCCTGACGACCTCCTCGGTCTTGGTTCGGTCGCACGAACATTTTATCGAACTGGCCCCGTGGTTTGCTTCATCCGCGTTGTGTGATCTTCTTAGAAACGAAACGCTTTTTCTCGTTTTATTATTGTGAGAAAACTGTTTGATCTGGCGTTGTTTCTTATATACAAGCCATAATATTGGGGTTCAGCGACGAGCTTTCTAAAACTTTCATCGACGGGATTTCGGAAGTAAGCATCGAGTATTTTATTAAGTATTTATTATTATTATTATTATTATTGTTATTAAAATAAAAAAGTTATTATTATTATTATTATTATTATTATTATTATTGTTATTGTTATTATTATTTGAAGGTACTATTATTTCTTGCAAAACAAAAAAGATTTAATCCGTTACCCTACTTTGCCATACGTCAGCGTAGTGTATAATCGTTATATATTAAATTAATGTCCTTGAAATCATAAGGTGTCGAGTTTTCCCGTCGTTGATCAGGAAATTAGGCAAATGAAAACATGAATAAGTTTACCACGGTTAATTGAATGTCTTATATCCAGAAAGAAGGGGGGGGTGGTTACTCTGCAAAGTTTTATGCAGGGAGGCTCCGCCCCGAGGTCCAACTCCTTACCCCTTATATACCATAAGGTACGCCTTTTATGTAGCGGCTATTCACAAAGGTACTCCGTTCCCTTACCTTCGTGAGAACATTGCATCTCTTTTTCAAACCCTTGAAATGAAGTTAATGAGGTAGTGCTTGATAAATTAAATGATACTGTCGTAAGGTGCGTCTCTTCGAAATATTTTAATTAAATTCCCTTTTGAATACCTAAAAGAAAGATTCCTCTACCCTTTCAGATACTTCAACTTGTGAACCCCTTAACCTTTAATATACCTGCAGCTGAAGTCTGAAAAACGTATAGGGAGTACTTCTCCCCCGATAAGAATGCTTGACTAGTTTTCTTCTTTGTTCGTAATTTTCTGTTATATAGGTGAAACCTTTAAATGGTTCAAAGGTGGCTGTTCCTTTTACACGATTCACGCGAATTCTCTCCGTCTTAGTTGGGAGAAAAGCAGGCAATTGTGCAAGCAGACTGGACAAGATCTTGTGTCTATTGAAAGTAACGCAGAGTGGATCTTCTTGAAAAACACTATTTTAAAGTTGGCAATAGCTAACCAATATTTTATCGGTTTGAGAAGAGATGATCGGTCTGGACAGTGGAGATGGTTAAGTAACAACGACACATATCCGATAGATCTTCCTTGGGCAAAATATGAGCCGGGTGGAGATGGGAATTGTGCAGTTATGTACAAGGATTATCAGAGAGATTATGGAAAGTATAATGACTTGCATTGTGCATCACGAGTCAGGTCTGGGTATATTTGTGAGTTTCCTGTCGACGGTTGCAATCAAGGGGGTAAGTCTTGTACATTCCATGTATACTTTAAATGATTGTTTTCAACATTTTTTTAATCGTATAACCTATCTTCGATGTGACGATCAGGCCTACTCTGGGACCTTAAGTCGCCGTAACCTTAAGGCGACTTTGGGCGATTTAAGGCGACTTTAGGCGACTTAAGCAAAATTAGCAAAAAAAAAAAACATTGCGACTTTGGACGATTTTAAGTTTGATTCGTCTTAAACTATACATAAGCAATGAAAGATACTCCTATACAGAAAAAATGCATTACTTCTTTTAACTTTTAATTCTGGGTTAGCGCGCTAACCGGCTTTCGAACAACCCATAATTATTATTATTATTATTATTATTATTATTATTATTATTATTATTATTATTTGTTGCTCAGTATGTGGACCTGTTGGTGTAGAAGACAGGAACAAAATACCAGATGTTAAAATGACGGCAAGCACATCTTATAGCGGAAATCATTATCCATACTATGGCCGACTGAATGAGAACAGGTCAAATGGAGGGTGGTGTACAAAGACATCAACAGACAGAACGGACTACCTTCAAGTTGACATGGGTGCAGTGCACCCTGTTTGTGCAGTAGCAACACAAGGACAAAGGACAGGCTCTCACTGGACCACCAGCTACAAAGTGCACCTTTCTACAGATGGAGTAACATGGAACAGCTACAAGGAAAACAATATTGAAAAGGTGACTAAGATAATATACTCTTGTCTAGAAGTGGAGGTCTGTATATTAGAAAAATCATAAAGTTATCTGGTTAAACAGGACAAATGTGTTGCACTTAAGCCATACAAGCCCTGTAGTCCTTGTTTATAAAGGGTGTATATATGTACGCAATATATTACTGACAGAGAAAATAGTAACGAGAGCTAGAAATAGTGTAACAGCTAGCTGGAGTGTAAAAATGAGGCAAGTTTGGAAAAGAATATAAACTATAAAACATACACTTACAGGCTTTTAATTGGTGTAGAAGACACAGCTGACGCAACAAAACGGAGAAAAAAAACGAGAAGCAAAAAAAATGAGGAAAACAATGAAGAGTGAGGCAGTTTTCTTTTGTGACGTGCCCTGTGCCTTTTACACCAAGAAGAAGCCCATTTAACGAATCATAGCAAAGTTAAAACTAAAACTTCTGCCATGCCAGTGAATTTCCATGTGAAAACAGTGTACGAAAGAAAGGGAAGTTGTAGGCTTTATCTTTTCAGTTAACTTTCGCAATACACTACACTACACTACGCTACACTACACTACACTACACTACGTACACTACACTACACTACACTACACTACACTACACTACACTACACTACACTACACTACACTACACTACACTACACTACACTACACTACACTACACTACACTACACTACACTACAGGACAGTGCAGTGCAGTGCAGTACAGTACAATAAAATCAAGAGATTATCAAGGTAAGAGAGTGAATCCCCCATAAAGGCCTTATATCCGAGGTAATCCCTTTTATCATAAAGGCTTTTGTTCTTGGGCCATCGTAGTTTAACGAGGAATAAAACACAAATAGCGGTGATAAACATATTAAACTTACGCATTTTAATAACTTGACGTTTCGTATGCTACGCAACATACATTTTCAAAAGTGGAATAAAGACCGTTACAATTTTTGAAAACTATATATGAAATGTAAATAAGGGGTCTGGAAACGAGATTAAGAAACATCTGTTTCTTAACAGTAAAACAATAAAAGCCTAAGCTTATTAATAAAGTATCAGCTTCTCACTGCTAACGTTTACATTAAGAGCCGGCTTAAGTTCTTGGATGAGCAAAGTTTCTTTAATTTTACAATGATAATCTGTTTTACCAGAAGCTAGAATATCAAAATGATCCCACTTGATGTTGTGACCTGTGGCTTTTATATGGTCGGCAATGGCTGATGTGGGGTCATTCTTAGTGAGAGCCTTGAAATGTTCCGTTTTCCTATCATGAAGCCGTCGTTTTGTTTTGCCTATGTAAAAGTCACTGCAGTCCCAGCAAGCAGCTTTATAAATGACCTTAGATTTCTGTGAACGATTTAGACGGTCCTTGTATTGAAAGAAAGATTTGATTCGGCGGGTGCTTTGAAAAATTATCTTAAGATTGACAAATGAACAGAAATTGTATACACATGATTTCAGACGCTTAGAGACTTGGTCACTTTGTACACCTAAGTAAGGTAATAAGATGATAACATCTTTCTTCGGAACCGTAGGGACGGGGCTGCTTGGCTTGTTACTGTTTCTGTTTAGGACGTCGTTAATGTTGTAAGTGATAATACCTAGTGGGTAGCCATTTTGAAGCAGGAGTTTGCGAAGGTCATCAAGGGCAGATTTAAGCAGGAAAGCGGAGGAGCAAATTCGGTAACAGCGATAAGTAAGTGTACGAATGAGATTTATTTTGTACTTGCGTGGAGTGAAGGAATCCCATTTAGTATAAAGGCCAGTAAACGTCTTTTTCCGGTAGATGGATGTGGTAAAAGTGTTGTTTGGGCAGCGTTTGATGAGGATGTCTAAAAAAGGAATTTCATTGTCTTGTTCAAAATCAATAGTAAATTTGATACTCTCGTGACGACTGTTTAAATATCGCAGGAACTCATTAGCAGTGTCTTTGCTGTCAAACATGGTGAAAGTGTCATCAACGTGCCTATATCAGAGTGACGGACGAATTTGACCTTTCGTGACCCATCTTTCTTCAAAGTGACACATGAAAATGTTCGCCAAAACTGGGCCTAACGGTGAACCCATGGCTACTCCATCTATTTGGTCGTAGTATTGGTCATCGAAGAGAAAATGGCTTTTCTTAGTGGCAAATTCTAATAATTTATGCAGGGCATCACGAGGTAATGTCGGAGGATCGGGTAGAGAATACAGTTTTTCAAGACGAATCTGTATTGTTCCATCAAGTGGCACATTTGTAAATAGTGAGCAGACATCAAAGGAGCACATTATTCCATTGTCATGTTTGTGTTTTTTTGCCCAGTCTGTAAAGCTAAAAGAGTCCTTAACAGTGTGTTGGTTTGTCGAAATCTGCTGAAGTATACGAACAAGGTAACTGACCAGACCCCTTATTTACATTTCATATATAGTTTTCAAAAATTGTAACGGTCTTTATTCCACTTTTGAAAATGTATGTTGCGTAGCATACGAAACGTCAAGTTATTAAAATGCGTAAGTTTAATATGTTTATCACCGCTATTTGTGTTTTATTCCTCGTTAATCCCTTTTAAGTCATTTTTAGACATTGTACCCAGCTCTTCCGCGGATATTACTCGCGCGTTGCGTGGATGTTTTCGTAGAGGATCTGTTTATGTTTCGTTTCGTTTCGTTTCAAAGCAAAGGAAAACCTCCAATGCTGTGGAGATGTCTTCTTTGATATTTTGACTACAAGCAAAGGAGCTTCGGCTCTCGGTATGTTTTAATACATTTCGAAACTTTAATAGGAGTTTAAATAAGAGACGGATGTCCCCCGTTCAAAACAATAACAACTGAATGAACGGCAGAGAAATGTTTAGACAAACGAGTGCAAAGCAAACAAACGCCCAAACACAAGCTAGGCAACCGAACAAACAGATGGTCGAAAGTGCAGGTAAACGCTCGCTGCCCAGGTAGCAAAAAGTAGTTTAAGCAGCAACGGCAATAACGCCAAAGACAGCGTCGATTAAAAAACGAATTAAGATTCAACCTACAAATCTCGCGAGAATTTAGATTCATTCAGTTTGTCTATACTGTCAGAAATATCCCAAACAGAATATGTAAGACAGCTTCAAAATTCGAGAAAGAAATTTTAAAAATTGGCCGTCGTATAGTTCACGTTCTCTCAAATATGCAGAATGTGACTATTTCATGTTGTTGTTTTGTGACCTTTTGTAAACAACAGCAAAAAAATATATATATTATAACGCATGTTCACACAGTCATTGTACTCGTTGCCGTTGTCGTTGAAGGTTGCTTAATTAAACTCCCTAAAACCGAACAAACGGCAAAATAATGAACAAAACGAGCACAAATCAAAGCTCGGCCGAACAAAAGGGCGCCTGAGAGTGCAGAAAACATCTCTGTTATAAAACGAAACCAAAACATACAAAATGACGTTCTCGCCATTTCGTGTCAGGTAGTTTCGAGAAAGTCGCTTGGCTGTCCACGCATATCGCGAGTAACATCCTCGGAAGAACTGCGCACCATGTCTAAAAATAATTTAAGAGGGATTACCTTGGGTAGAAGGCTTATATGGGGGATTCACTCTCTTACCTTGATAATCTCTTGAATACAATACGATACAATACAATACAATACAATACAAGTTTATTCTGTCATACGCTTAGCTATTCAGGTATGACATTCCATAATGAACTGACACACCAGCTAATTCACAGGTATTCCACATAAATCAAAATTGAATTTAAAAGTAAACAGAGTGGAACCTGTATGCAACGGCCACCCTCGGGACTTGAGGAACCGACCGCTTTATACAGGTGGCCGCTGCAGGATCACCGAAAATATTCACTGGGCGTGGTTTAATGTCAATTCTTATGGCGTATCATACAAAAACATGCACGTCATGCTAGGAAACAATAAGACAATCAACACTCTTTCAAGCGATCAATACTTTCAACAAGGTTCAGTGCTAACTTGTAAGTTAACGGTATAATTAGTAACATTGTGTAAAAGTACTGTGCAATAAATTGTCCTCTGCTCTTCTATGGTACACAGTACTGTATTTCTATGACTTACAGCTCACAACAAAACATCTCATTCCAACATTTCATAGTTGTTACGTTCAATTTCATAGTTGTTACGTTCAGGGTGGCCGCTTAATACAGGTGAAAATAACAAAGAAATACAAACATAGGACTGCTACAGGGTGGCAGCGGCCGCTTAATAGAGTTGGCCGCCAATACAGGTAACAAGTACAGCTTTTGTGTGAGCGAAAAATCGGGAAATTGAAAACTGGCCGCTTGAAAGAGGGTGGCCGCTTAACACAGGGCCGCTATATACAGTTTGACTGTATTACAAACTATGAATAAAAATTTTAAGATTTTAAAAAGTTTAAGTCAGATCATAAAATACAATCTAAAATAATTACACGTTATGTTAAGAAGTAAGAACGATAATCATATTTGCGATACGTACTTCTTATTTACTTTCTTAGTTTCATTATCACAGTCAGAAGCCAGGCCCGGGTTGTTCGAAAGGTGGATAACGCTATCCACCGGATGCATCACTATCCAGTGGATAGCGTGCTTTGTTTTGCTAACACTTACCCACTGGATAGCGATTTATCCGGTGGATAGCGTTATTCAGTCTTTAAACAACTGGGGCAAGAACAATGGAAGGCGCGCATACGTAGTGAGTTCCTTCTAGGGAGACAAAGTTTTCGTGCAGGGTGTTCAGTGTGTTCAAAACTTCTACTGATACGTTTTTTGCATATTGTAGAGACAAAAGGCAAATGAAAGTATTACTGACTTGAACAAGAAAGTCGGGATCAAATAGGACAATTTAATCATAACTGACAAATAAACTGGTCAAACGGCTATTTTATTGGCTCAACTTTTCTTTAAGGCCCGAGTTTATCATCTGAGCCAGCATATTTTACGGGCATTATTTCTGTCACTGTGGTGACGAGAATAAAAAAAACATCGATAACACGACGGAGCTAAGAAAGAAACGTCATAACACTGATAAGGGCTATTTTCGGTGGATTTTAGTTAATAAGGGCGTAATTTACTTCTTTTTCATTTGCAGGTGTTCGCAGGAAACACAGATCAAAATAGTATTGTGAAGCATGCGCTTAGTCCTGACGTCAAAGCAAGATTTGTTAGATTTTATTCCGTCACGCATTATGATCATCCTTGTTTGAGAGTTGAAATATTTGTACTAAAGTAGTCAGATCGACTTTGCTTGCCATGAAAACAACGAACCTGGCATAACCTTCCCCCTTGAGATGAACCATTGACTTCATCTCAAGGGTTTAGAAAATGCTCCAGAGTTCTTAAGTGGGTAAGTGAAAGGAGTATACAAAAAGGGTTTTATAGAGTACCCCCCTTCGGGGGAGAGAGGGTAATATGAAGTTGATTGATTGTTCTCCAGTTGAAGACGGCCTCGATGGAAATATTACCTCTCAGTTTGAGAACAAATATTTTTACTGGCCAAACAGATCTCAACATCTGACGGAAACAGATTGGTCCGCGGTCCGTGAGACAGAAACTCGCGATCGCGCTCTCGTTTGACCTCTGACTGTCATGCAATCTCATCAATACTATCACCCGCGTAATGGATTTATATCTGTTTTTTTTTGTTGTTGTTGTTGTTTTTTTTTTATGAAAGCCGGTGATCGTGTTTGTTCGTTTTACCCCAACTTGCGCACTAACAGCTTGGTGAACTCTTCTTGACTAGTTTGCGTTCGGTCCCACCACAAAAGTGAGAAGCAATATCGTTGAATACAACTATTAATGATAAACAGTTTTTCATTTTGAGATGCTTTTGGATCACTTCACTTTTCACAGTCAATTTACTTAGAGAGAACAATCATCAAGTTTGGAAAATCATAATCGTTCCTGTCAATGTTTGACGAAGTATAGTTCGAATATCTGAACAATATTGCCTCTATTTGGCGCGAAAATATGCTAGGATATTTGTCCGCGGACATTATCTGTTCCAAGAAGCGAGCGGTTTTCCAAGAGCGTAGCTCGAGGAAAACTGTGAGCTTTGGGGAACAGATCATGTCCAAGGACAAATAGTAGAGCCTATTGTGTTTACTAATTTTCAAATATTTTTCGTAACACGCGCGGTTTTGAAAATTGGGGAATATCACTCGGATACAGTTTTAGCTGTCACGTGACACGTTTAAACCAATCGCGCTCGAGCGAAAATATTTGATGGATTATAAAAAATGAATGTACAACTTGGAGTGATTTGGTCGGTGTTCACTATCTTGCTCACTGGGTACTCAATGCAATATAAAAATTACACCTGTAGTAAACGTAGATATAGCTTTAATAAAATTGTTATTTTTTGTTGTTGTTGTTGTTAGTTATAGTGCTGCAGTGGGACATATCTTTGTTACTCTATAAAGTTTTGTATTAATTTCAGGCATCTTTTTTCACAACTGATGGCAAAAGTGAAATAATTTTGTGTAAAGCTTTCAACAACCACGTTCAATCTCCCCACCTGAGTCACTGAGCTCTTGGCTTTTGATTGGCCAAATGAAACAGGAAAACACCGACAATTTGCCAATATCATTAAACAAAAATCCATCAATGAATCCAAAATTCCGTCCCGTGCCAACATAGCATGCACAGCAGTGTTATTAAATATAGCCCTTTTGTGGCTATGTTTAATCCTATCATTTTCAAGCTTAATTAATTTAGCCTTCATACAGACGTAAATACAAGGTTAAAAAAATCGTTTTCAATTGAGCGTCAATAGTTCGTGACTGAAGGGGCTTAGCCCTTCTTCATCAGCCAACAGCTGATATCGGGCTGATATCTCCAAGTGTGGCCCCCGTGTTTGTTTGATAACAATTACTTATTAACTGCTGCCCAGAGTCGGAAGAAATCTGTGCCGATATAAAATGTTGTATTGTGATATGAGAACTTTTCAAACCATTAGTACTACCCTCTGTAGAAAAACATGTACCTAAGGACATCAATGACGGATTGCTGAAAGTGATACCAGGTATCTTAAAGATATGTCCTGTTTATTCTGATACTCAACGGAAGTGTCGAGTTGATAATTATAAGCGGTTCAAAGGTATACAAATGTGTTTGAGGGTCATTTTTGAGTACGTTCAATCTTTCCGTGTCCAAAAATGTCTTCGAAAATCGTAGCCAGCTTATCAGTGAGCCCTGCTACAGTGTGGTCTGTGTTCTGTTTGCCTCTTTACTAAGCTGGATTCAGTATAATCGAGCTGAATTTTAATCATCACGATCAAAGGTTAATGGCTCTCGGGGAAGTCATTTCTCCGATGAAACACGGAATGGCGGACACATGAAATAAAGAGGCCAACAAAGGAAGGATGTGTCGGGAATTATTTTCATTAAAAACCTCTGCCTCTTGTTCAATTTACTTATCGATAGTACCTGCATATTGTATTAAATAAGCTTCCGTAAGCAGTAAAAATAGTGTTCTTTACTTATGTTACAAAGACTTGAATTCTTCAGTTAACAGTAAAATAATTGTGACTAAGTATCTCTTGATTCCTGTTATATAAACGTTCATGCAGCGACTGAAAAAGAAAACAAACAAACAAAGACAGACAAACTCTACTAGTTGCAACTGATCTTAGTGTCTTGAAGACAGGCTCGCTTAATTAATTTCAATTAAAACGACTTTAGTTAGTTGTTTTGCTGTATAAAAGATGGGAGATGGTACATTTTAGCTGATTAATTTCAAGCAATGTCATTCCGTGCGACCGTCACGTTTTCCCGCATGCAGAGATCCTTGAGGTCCCTCAGTGCAAAAGGCTTCAAGTTGGTCTTTCCTGTCACAAAACCTTTTTTCATTCAACAGACTGACTGAAGCCCCTGACTCATAATTCATTCATGGCTAGACTGCGAGCAGTCTCACGTTTGCTGGAAAATCCGCGAGAAAGAACACAAACGAAAGGAAGCGTGCAGCAAAGCCGCGAGTCCGTTTCAACGCTCGCCACTGTTCCTGGTTTCCGTCTCTTTCCTCACCAATCTTAGAGCTAAAGCTAAACCGCTCATAGGCTACAATCGGCGACAAAATTGTTGACACATTCACCATTTTAACCCATTTCGTCACTCGGGTCCCTTTTTGCCCTCCTAGCTTCTCCCTTCAACCCCCCTGCCCCCCTCCCCCTCTCCCTAAACAATGTTGTGTGGCAGTTGCTGTGGTCTTGAGCTACAAACAAACAACATTAAATGGGGGAGCGGGGTCGTTTCCAAAGTTTATAGCGCGATATAACAAGTGGTGTTATTTGGTGCACTACAAATACTATTGAAAGACAATGTGTCAACTAATCATGTCGCCGATTGTAGTCATGGCCAAATTAACTTCCATATAAGTACAGTAACGGCCTTAAGACTGAAACAAGACTTTTGAACTTACAGTGCGACTTTACGCGAGTTACTTGGGTTATCTCTCTCAACTGTTGGTGATTTGAATATACATGTTGACACCTCTGACTCCCAAATCCCAATACTCAAAGGAATTATTATTATTATTATTATTATTATTATTATTATTATTATTATTATTATTATTAACAAAGCTCCACAGAGTCACACGTAGTACTACCAACAATTGAACCTATAATAATTCAGCCAATTTAAATGAAGTTTTGGAAGGCGTCATCTCCTGAGTTTCAAAAGATCTGTCAAAAGAATGGAACTCTTAATTTTTGCCCGCAAGGACTGCCGGGACCTCCGGAAAGGAGAGGAAGAAAAGGTTCCGAAGGAATTATGGGACTGTCAGGTCGAAGAGGAAAGTAAGGAATTGGACCATCTGGAATAAGAGGAGAAAAGGGAATTATAGGAGTTATTAGGTCACTGGGTATACCAGGGATTAAAGGTAAGCCCGGAAAATCAACTTCTACACCAGAGTGACCATTTCTCCGGCCTCCCGATTGACCGTCTACGAAGGTAATATTGCTGCTCTGCCTGTTTAACTCTACCACTGGAAAATCTGCTCCCCAGCTATCTTGGGTTTGGACCAATGGATTGTTATCTAGCAACAGGATCAAAATGGCGTCAGGTGGACGTCATTGCTGATGTACACCTAGAGAATGCGGGGAAATATAAATGTTTGGCGTTCAGTATTCTGGGAAAGGACGAAAACGCTGTGAGTCTTGTTGTGCAAAGTAAGTTGACACGAAAATTGATTATTTTTTTTTCCGGGGTTATTACCAAACCTTGCCTTTTTTCATGTTGGTTGTATAACTGACTCTTTAACCAGCTACTCCTGTCTAATTAAGAATTGACTTTTTCTACTATAACTAGCATATCTAGTCGGTAATTAATGCTGCCTTTTTCGTTGGTGACGTGTGTATGATTCACAAATTAGCCAACAGAATGATGAAACAATAATAACAAGACTAGAACATTACTTTGCTTTGGGTGAACAGCTCATGAAAGGCTATTTTTGAACTGGATTAGGAAAAAAAGAGAAATCTTTCTTTCTTTTCCAACACTACATTTTTAACCTCTCGTAAGCAGACACCTCTCCTAAGCGGACAAGGACACCTCTTTGGGTTCCACAGGGTCAAAAATAACCTCTTGTAAGCGGACAGTGAACAATATTAAGAAAATTTCAAACGAGATAGTTTCGATTTTATTGGTTTAATCTCATACTGACCCACATCAAAGCAGTGTCTGAGTCTGAACAGTACAGCGCACATGAACAGTACAGCGCATATGAAGGGAACCTCGCGCGCGTGACTCAAACGTGAGCCTGCTGACAGGCTAGTTGACATCAAACTTTGAAATTAATTCATGTAACTAGTTGCGAAATGTTAAATTTTGATACGTCTTACATGGATCAAAACAAAAAACGTAAAAAGCTCTCGCGAGTGCGCAATACGGACTGGAAAGCATCTTTAAACATGCGTTATATATTTTCTGTATAGTTATATATCATTGATCCACGGCCGTTGGGAAAATTTGTCGCGTTAATTTTTTTTTAGCAAGTGAAACCAATTTTACCTTGCCTATATCTAAGGATTTTTCAGTTGAAGCAAATAGGAACCAACCCTCCTTAGCCGAGCTCTTATAAAATATGATTATACTTTGATCAAATTGTTCTAACAAATTGTTCTACCTTGTCAAAATAATATGTCTTCAGTTTCTAGTAATGAGATTTTATCAGCCGCGTTCAAAACCATTCCTAACAAAAGATTGCAGTGCGCAAGCATCCATTTATGAATAAGGTGTATAAATATGGTGATCTTCCATAAGAATAGCTGATTAATAACAGCTGGTTTCATTCAGGTCGGCAGTGTGTACTTGCGGTTCAGTTCAAAAGCCTAGAGTTTGAATTATGAATTCTCTGACAAAAGAAAAATGAATCTCATTGTAACATTCAAAACTGAACTCATATTTTCTGGCCAGGGTTTCTCGAAAGCCCCAGAAGCCATTTTTAGATAATCTGTACCTAAAAACCGAAACGTGTATACGCCTGAATTCCTTGTTTGAGGAGAAGCTCTGTTCATATTAAGAATATGTGGATAAAACAACTCTGTAATCATAAGGTTTGAGATTTTGCTACAGCTTTCCGAGTGCGAAAACTTTTGAAGATCTTCGAGGAACGGGCACCAGGGCTTTTAATTAGTGGAGCAAACCTTTTTTATATTCCACTAGCGTTATTGACTAACTTTGTTGGCACAACGTCTAATTAAGCATATTTTATAGCCCGCTTGGGGGTTACTTAACTGAATACTCGAAATGGCGGGTGGTGGTCGCCGATGTTATTTGGGAGTTGTTTTCCTCAGTCGTTATTGATCGCTAGAATTCAAGACTGAAACTAAAATGAAGGCAGTAAGTAGTTTTCAACTATCTTTTTCTTTCTCACTCCTCCGTTGATTTCTTGTTATCTCAAGATGTTTACTGCGGCACTCGCTTAATTAAGGCAAGCTGACGTTCTTTTCGCTTTTCTTAAAGTCAGTAAATGAAGACTGGCTAACACATCCAGGAAGACGGTTGGGTCGCTTAAAATCTACGCCGACAAACACAACGATGTGGACGATTATGATGATATTCATGTTTTGGTTTCTTCCTTGTCTGGCGGTGAGTGAAGGTAGGAAGACATTCTAGGATACAATGAGGGTTCAATACGGGAGAGGAAGACTCACTTTTTTCAGGAAGATTCTGCACCATTTAATTGTAATCGCGTAGCGCAATGTCACGTTTTCTTTGGCTACAACTGTTCAGTTTTCAACGATCACTTACACTGCTCCTTAAGTACTAAACCATCAAGCTAAATGAAACAACTTTCCATAAACTGTTGAGTGAATCAGGCTCAAGGGGTCCCGTTATTTGTGGAAGTGTCTGCAGTAAGGAAGAATAAAGACGTGATTTAAGTAGCGATGACGTTTTCAGAGATCAGATTTTATCAAAGGACAAATTTTGTAAAGTGATAAATTAAATAAATTACAATATTTAGAGAGGAAGCCTTATCTGGTTTTCATGCGGGTCCCCTATCCTGGTTGAATTGGAGTTTGAGGATGCTGGTTTTTGTGAAAGGTGGAAAACCGGAGAACCCTGAGATCAAGGGGAGAAGCAACAGCGGACTCAAACCACATGGGGTGTCTGGAAAACCCGAATAGCGAATAGCGAATAGTCGCGAATAGCGAACAGCGAATAGTCCCGAATAGCGAATAGCGAATAGTACGAACAGTGCGAATAGTGGCGAACAGTCTCGAATAGTGGCGAATAGTGGCAAATAGTAACAAATAGGGTACCCAGTATCTCGCAGTCAACCTCGAAGCAACTTAGGATGTGATTTTTCCGTTAAAAAGCACAGACGCTTATCAGGACAAAAGGTGCTTCTAAACGTAATTTCTTCTGTTTTTACCGCTGCAAAAGCGTAAACACGTCTTTATTAGGTTATCCTTGTGTTTTCTGTTTTCTTAATGTCAGCGATGGACAGCCGTCGCCTGAGTCCGGAGAAGAAAAGGTAATAAATGATCATAATTTCACTGAAATTCTGTTGCTTATTTGGATAATTAAATAATGCTGGATATTAGATCTAAAGCGGTGACTATTGACGACTATTCGTCACTATTCGTCACTATTCGCCACTTTTCGCGACTGTTCGCCACTATTCGCACTATTCGAGACTATTCGCGCTATTCGGGACTATTCGCTATTCGCTATTCGCGACTATTCGCTATTCGCTATTCGGGTTTTCCAGACACCCAACCACATGCGGCGCCGGGTCGGAATCAAGCCCACGCCACATTCGCAGAAGGCGACTGCTCTACCTACTGCGCCATCCCTGCTCCAGAGTATTTTGGAAGGGCTCCTTAAATGCTTTGCAGTATTTGAGGAAAATTGCATTTATGATGACAGAGACAGGCAAGGTTTGGGGGATTTGGATATTGTCAAGGACTGCGTCGATCGTAAGAGAGTGATTGTTTGGTCAATAGACGTAAAAGATGGGAAATTTTAATGTCATACTACTGGCTTTTATCACACTGCATTGAAAAACGATCAAAATAACGCGAGCCTTTAATATCTAAAGGGCAAATCTGACACGGAAAAGACATGGTGAAAACGTATCTGATTCCATTTCATTTCAGCTCAAGAGTGCCGTCAGCTGAAGTACTCCCAACCAGTCCAAGACAGAGCTCTAACTAATCACGTGATCATAAAAATCAACACAACCAGAGAAGACATCTGTAACATTAGATGTTTCATCGAGCCAAATTGTTTGTCTTTTAACATAGGACCACTGGACGAAAACCACCAATACTTGTGTGAGATAAGCGACTCGGATGAAGTACTATATCCGGGAGATTTGGTTCAACGTAGTGGATTTAGGTATCAAGGAACACAGGTATTCTTAGAATTTGATTTTGTTCCCTGGCAATGGGCAAAGCGGGAGTATACTGTTTCGCCAATATTAACGACAAACTCTGGGCAAAACAGAAAAAAGTTTCAATCACCAAGTTATATCTGAGTTTTGTACGAATAAATTAAATGTCGGATATTAAAGGTTACTAAAATAAGCATTTTCCAAGGAACAAATTAAGTTACCAGCTACGACCTTACAAAGCTTTATCTTAATTTTCTTTCTTTCTGTTTTTGTTTTGTTAGAGTCCTTGCAGCAATGGTGCTTGTGCAAAGAACAGCACTTGTCAAGCTGGATACACCAGTAAAGGTTACCGTTGCATCTGTCCGACAGGATACACTGGATTGAGCTGCAGTCAAGGTGATTGGAGAATAGCTTTATTTAGTTGCCTTTGCTTCATATTTGATGAGTTTTCTAACACTTTCAAACTTCTCTTAAAACGACATATGAGTGAACAAAGCGAGACAAAGTGACATGTTTTTTTCTTTTGCATTCTAGTAATGCGATTTAAGGTGTTGAGTACAGGTCCTGCTCCCGTTCAAAATGAACATCAAAAATTTCGGGATTTTGTAATATTCATTAAATAGCCAAGTCCCCAGAGCAGTAACCGCCCCTTCTTTGGAAACATTGATTTTATCGAGGACCATTCTGTTCACAATCTAGATATCGACGAGTGCGATCTGGATGGCGGCCATGATTGCCATGTGAATGCTGACTGTGTTAACACTGAGGGATCCTTTAATTGCAAATGTGGCCTGGGCTACACTGGAGATGGACGTAATTGTACAGGTAAGGACTCAAGCAAGGGGAAATGTGCAGGGTTGATTCCTATTCATATAGGCATGAAAATATGTGCTTTTCAAGGGTTTTTTTGTTTTTTTTTGTTGTTTTTTTTTTAAGTGGCACCCATCTTTTAATGGCCAGCCATCAATATTAAAAGTAAGTTAATTTGTCTAGAAAAAACTTTATTCCGGCTTTGGTTCCCGGCTCGCGGCCGGTTAATTATTCCTAGTGCGTGACTGGTATCTAGACTATAAAGACTTAATTCAATCAATCACTCACTTTCTCACTTTCTCACCCACTCACTCACTCACTCAAATATTGCCTGCAGGGCAGAGCTTGGGAGGTACCCTTTAAGCATTGATATAAGAGCTTCAATCTTTAGCTGTTGGCAAAGATTGAAGCATTCTTGTAGCAACGTTTTGTTACGTGAAGCATTTCAATATGCAACAACTTCTACACCTTTCTTTGATGTTACAATCAATGAAGAGATCACTAAGGGGTATCAAGTAACAGAATCACCAGAACCAGTAACACGACAACACATCAAGAACGGTCGATTAAAAATAAACAAAAATCTTAGAAATAAGTATTCACAAAACTGGCTTGAGACTAAGAACAGTTCATCAACAACTTCAAGGGAAAAATTAACGCACAAGGAAGTTAAAAAGAGTTGTCAATTTCAAAATTACCTGAAAACGGTTACAAACTCAGCGCACAGAATTAGCCTGACAAGGCTTAGGTTATGATGTCACGAATTACGAATACAAACTGGAAAATATGAAAATAAAGGAGCATCAATCCCAGTAGAGGAAAGAACATGCTTAGTATGCAAAGAAAATTGCGTAGAACACGAACAGCATTTCTTGATGTACTGCCAGGGGTACGCTACCATAAGAGTTGAGCTCCATTCTCACATTTCAAACAAAGATGCACTTTACGAAAATCTGAGCGATAACGAGAGAACTAAGTACTTACTTAGAGCTGACAATAGAGTTACATCAAAAATAATAGGTAAATATATCAACTTAATGTTTAAAAAAAGAAGAGATTCTCAACTTACAAACGAAATGAGCATTATAATTTTTATTTCATTTTATTTGAATTATAAAAGAATCAAGTGAATGTTATTTCTTATTGTACTAGTTAATGTTAAACCTTTATTGTAAACAGACCAATACCTCCCTTTGGAGAATAAGGCGCATTAAAGATATACTATACTATACTATACCATACTATACTATACTATACTATACTATACTATACTATACTATACTATACTATACTATACTATACTATACTATACTCACTCACTTACTCACTCACTCCCTTCCTCCCTCCCTCCCTCCCTCCCTCCCTCCCTCCCTTTCTCCCTCCTTCCCTGCCTCTCTCAATCAATCAATCAGTCAACTAACTTGGAATATTAATCGAAAAAATACAATGGTCAATCAGCTGGGAAAAGATTATGGACATTGCATTTGATAAGCCTCTAATGAATTTTTCCACGAGGTCTAATTCATTTTTTGGCTAATGAAAGGTTACTGACAATCAGCTTTCATGTCAGATCTGTGTTGTTTTGAGTAGTATAGCTTGGGTGCTTCCTGTTGTTCGTTGCTTAAATAGCTGAGATATGTCGCAGATAGAAAGCAGCTGAGCTGTGCTATCATAATCTTAGTCTGTATAAGTCACAATTTCAGAATCTGAATTACGATGAGACTTGAAGAAAAGGTTACATCAATGACAAGATTTTTATGCTGGACAGTACACGTATGATTAATATTTTTCTCACATAATGTTCCAGACGGCCTTTGATTCATAAGTACGTAACACAGTAACACGATTGCCTTTTTTAATTGCTTTTTTGTCTTTTGTTTTCGTTTGTGGTTCAGAATGTGGGCCTGTTGGTGTAGAAGACAGGAACACAATACCAGATGCCAGAATGACGGCAAGCACAAATTTTGATAGTTATACGTATCCATACTATGGTCGGCTGAATGAGCACAGGGGAGATGGAGCGTGGTGTACAAACACAACAACAGACAGAACAGACTATCTTCAAGTTGATATGAGTGCAGTACGGTCTGTTTGTGCTGTGGCAACACAAGGAGAAAGAGTAGGCCCTTTCTGGACCACCAGCTACAAAGTGCACCTTTCTACAGATGGAGTAACATGGAACAGCTACAAGGAAAACAATGCTGAAAAGGTGACTAAGATAATATTTACTTCATACTTACTTAGAGTTTCGGATAGAATTGATCGCATGAAATCCCATGCGGAAATTTCTTCATCCAATCACAATCGCGAAACGACTTTCTTACACGTGGAAAAAGCGTTTCATCAAATCAGAAATCAGACCCGACGCGACCTTAGCGTGTTTTAGCCAATTCCTCAAACAGAAAGAAGAGATCTGAAAAGTAGAAGAAATCAAATTAGATGAACTCAACAAGTTCATGTGCGAATTTATTTTAAATGTCAAACGAAAATATGACCAGGATTACAAACCATCAAGCCTTCGAGAGGTTTGTCTGAATAAAAGCATAACTTGACTATTGTTCTGCTAAATGAAAAGCAAATAAATTTTCTTAAAATCGTCGATAGTGAAAATCTCAGTAAGTATAAAATAAACAAATTACAGCACGGAATGTGCTTTGTACGGTCTTAATGCACTCGTTGTTTTTGTATCAGAAAACTCGTGCGTAAAGACCGTACGCGCGCACTTTCCATGAGGTAATCTATATTTTCTTATCCAGGAGTGTAGGCCTATAGAGAAATCGTAAAGTTTTATTCTCAGTAAACGGGACAATTGTCTCATACTTAAGTCATACAAGCCCTGAAGTCCTTGTTTACAAAGGATGTTTGTACCGCTATATATTGCAGGAAAAAAAAAGGATCGGGAGCAAGAAATAGTTTAACAAGCCGGGTTGCCCATATAGCAAGTTTCGAAAAGAGTAAAAATTCTAAATACAAATTTAACTGAAAAAGTTGAAACTAAAAATCTTCCCATGTTAGTTTTAATCACTCAGCGAGAATTTCGATTTGAAAACAAGTCTAGCGTTCCTGGAATGGAAGTTGTAGGCATTTTCTTTTCAGTTAGCTTTGTAAAACAACTCTCGTAGACTTCTTAGGCCCAGTTCAGACGCCGAACTTTTCATGAGCCGAGCCTAATACGTTGAATTACGTACATGGAAAGTTCGGCGTCTGAATCAGTTAAGAACGGCTATTTGAATTTGGAATGGCTCAGCCGTTCTTCCCGGCTAGCTCAGCCAGGAATTTCGGCTTTGGAACGGCTTTGATTCAGACGTCGAACTTTTCATGTGCCTAACCTAATGCATACACCTTGCCTGAAAACCGCTGACCTTTCGATGTGGTTTGTTTTAAACTAAATTAAGTTCGGTGAATTAAGTTCGACGTTTGAATCAACAGCTGTACTTTTGACAATTTGGGTCGGTTCAAATTCGAATTAAGTTCGGCTCATGAAAAGTTCGGCGTCTGAACTGGGCCTAATGCACGTGCTTAGTTTTGTTACCGCAGTTCGATACCAGAACAGTTGAAGGCGCGCATGCATATTGAGTTCCTTTTAGGACTGACAAAATGCTCTTACGGGGTGTTCAGTGTGTAAAAAACTTCTGCTGATAAGCTTTTCATAAAGTGGAGGTATTATTGAATTGAACAAGATAGTCAAGAGAAAATTGAAGTATTTAATCTTAACTGACACGCGAGCTTTTCAGACGACTATTTCATAATTGATTATTTATTAATATTTTATTTATTGTTATTTTTTCCCTCTAATGTTCGAGTTTATCAGCTGAAGCAGCATATTTTTCGGCCATTATTTCTGTCACTGGTCACCGAAACAGCACAAGTTAAAACGACGGAGCTAAGAAGCACACGTCATAACACTGATAAGTGTTATTTTCGGTAGATCTTAGTTTGTAAGAGCGTAATTTACTTCTTTTTCATTTCCAGGTGTTTGCAGGAAACACGGATCAAAATAGTATCGTGAAACACTCACTCAGTCCTGACGTTAATTACATGTATAAAGCAAGATTCGTTAGATTTTATCCCGTCTCGCATGATGGCCATCCTTGTTTGAGAGTTGAGATATTTGTACTAAAGTAGTCACACCGGTTCTATTCGCCATGAAATAACCGGTAAAAGAATGAACAACCAAACGAGCACAAAGCAAACGAATGCTCAGCAGAACAAAAAGGCAGCCAAGAGTGCAGTAAACGTCTGTACAACGAAACGTCTTTTGAAAACCAAAACATATAAAAGTACTTTTCACCACATTTCCCGCCATTTCGTGTCAGGTAATTGCGAAAAAGTCGTTTGGGCCGTACACGCATCGTGCGAGTAAGATCCTAGGAAGAACTGGGTACCATGTCTTAAAATAACTTACGAGGGATTACCTTGGGTAGAGGGCCTATATGGGGGATTCACTTTTTTACCTTGAAAATCTCTTGATATACTGTAGTAGCCAAACTGCGATATAATGTTTGTAAATACTTACCCTTAAAAGTTTCCTCATTTCTAAAACAGCTCTCAGGTAACGGGCAAATGAAACATTTTCACCCTACCTATCGCTCAGGATTCTCCGGTTAAACAGATAGGTGTCCTACGTCCAAGGTGAAAACTACCAACGTATGACAATCTTGACAAAATATTTTAAGGAGAGAGCATAACTTAAGAGTGACCATTTATAATAGGTTTGTATCTTAGATGCTCAAAGACGAGACACCGGCAGGAGACGATCTGCTGTGAACGATATATAATAAGTAGTTTTACCAGAAGACTAATAAACTATCAAAAAAAGAAGGTCAAATTTATAGCAAACTGTTATTGGAGTGTGTTTTTGGCATGGGTTATCAGTAAATTGCTAGGGTCTTTTTCGAGGTTATCAGTTGCGATACTCTTTACACCACCCCCGCTCCCATCCCCACCGCAGCCTAATACACCGCTACTTCCCCGGATTCACCGGAGTGACAAAACCCTAAGGCTTTGTCAGAACGGTTTTTTATCATATCTCGTTTGTGCATTAGTCAAAGGGTAGTGTTCTTCATGTGTAATGTAAAGTTAATAGTTCGTCTTTTTACTCTAAAATACTGAAACTTTCAGGGGCTGCTCATTTATCCTTTCCAGACATTTTGAGAAGTCAATTGTGTATCCAAGTTGCCATGGCAACCATAAATCTCATGTTAATGTGGCCGAAAATGCACTTTTTTGACATAATTCTCTTTTGCGTTTCAGTTCTCCTAGCTCATAAAATTAAACAAATTATTAAATTTTTTTCTTTCCAAATCATTTTGGCTAGATTTTGTACTAATTTCCGTTATTTCTTGACCTTTTAAGAAAATTTGAAATCCAGAATGGCGGATCAAATGACGTCATTTACGTCATATGACGTCATAACGTATAAAAATGGTGTCGTGTTGTAAAGCAAGCTCAGACCTATCTACTCAATGTAAATTTATCCCACTGTACCTCAACAGAATGAAACCAAACTCCACCCGCCTTTGTACCACGGTGGGGGTTTGAGTTAGATTGTAAGTTCGAGGGACAAGGATCTAATTGACATCGGCCTCGATAAAAATAATCGCTCAGGACGAAGTTCGACGTAAGACATGTACCCTCGACCAAATGCAGTGGCAGTAATGAAATCACATAGCAAATCAAAAACCAAAGTACAGCTTTATTTGCAGACAGGGTTTACATGCGTAATGTTCTACCCGACATTTCGACTAAGCATTTCACCAAACCGAATCAACTGGACAACAAAGAAATGAAACGAGGAAATATACATAAACACAGTATGCATATCACTACATCTGAGTACCAAACAGCAAAACCCGTCTCAATGATCGAAGCCTGAAGGATGACCAAAATTATGAAAGAAAGGATAAATAAAAGTCGTTTAAGCTTGATTATCATTCAAGCTAAAGTCAAGAAATGCATTTACAAGCCTGAAAACTTCAAAAGGTCCGCAGACTTGCAGTGTTTGACTTGCAATATTATTTTTAAATATTATTTTTGCCGACGGCTTTGCAGTCATTTTATCGGCGGTAGCTTTACCAGTCTTAAACCAACAACCTGAAAATTCACCCAAGCATTTCATCAAACCGAATAAATTGAACTAAAAAAACGAGGAAATCTCCATACTTTGTAAACATGATTTGCAAATCACCACAAACGAGCAAATTCTGTTCGCTTCGGCTTAAAATGGTTTATTGACCCAAACAACAGAGGAGAAAATTTAAGCGGTCTGTGAAGCGACTGTGCCTACTAACACAAAGAAAACTTCAAAACTCGCCTTGCAGTGTTTACAAATACAGTTTTATTATTTTCAGACGTGAGGTTAACAACGAAAATTGACATAAAACTATGTCATTTACAACAACTTCCACTTCTTGTTATTGTTTAGAGATGAGCGAAATTAAAACGATGTCATTTAAACAACATGGTTTAAAATCAGGAAGACTTAAGAAAAGAAAACCTATTGAAGATAAGCTTATCTCGCCGAAGCAACTTGATAATTTTCATAGAAAACGTCACAACAAAAGATCAGTCGCTCGCCGCCTTCGGCAACTGTAAATCTTCCAGGCAGAAACTTGCAGCAAAAGGTGAAAAGACTGAACTGGACTAATTATGGCGTTCTGTAATTTCTCTAAACACACAAAACATGTTTGAGTTCTCTTGTTGATCACCTGATGAATCATGTGATTTTCCTTGCAAGGCTGCACATTAATGCGGGAATTAACTTGGGGAGTTCTGTGGTCTTCTGAGTCAGTTTTTCGGGTATTCGCCTCCTTTCTCAAGCTCCCGCTAGCTTCTGTTTCATGGCATTGCTAGGTATTGTTTCATCTCCTTTCTCTCAGCCCTGACTCGCTCTACTTCTCGGCATTGTTCAGTATTCTTTCGCCTTCTCTCCCTAGCCCTAGCCCGCTCTCTATCGCGATCTTCGTGGCTTCTTCTTTGCCTGTTAATTAATTCTTGCACTCAACTCTTATCTTTCACGTCCTGCTTCAGTGAAACCCTGCTATCGTTTTTTGAGTCACATAACAAATAGAAATGAGTTTTCTTTTCCAAAATCCTGCCAAGAAAAGATAGCGTTCCTGAGCTCCCTTGTTAGGGCTACCTTGAAGCTCCCCTCCCCAGAGGCTTTACGGACGGACGGACGCTCGCTCGCTCGCTCATATAGTCACGTCATAACCAAATTTTCTCGGCTTGATGGGTTACCTCATTTTCTAAGGAATGGGGCTCCGCTTGTGCAGCGTCGGCGTGCGGGAGCGCCGCTAATACGATTCAAAAGATTGTGTATTGTGTAACTAATGATGTTGTTTTTCAAAGAAGCTCTGTAAAGGATAAAGAGGGAGTGACTGTAATATTGAGAGAGAAAATAGGCAAGCATTTAAGAGATCCAAACAAATTTTCCCGAATTATTTCTCAAAAGTCTTGCGTTTATAAAAGAATGAGCTGAAGTACAATTTTTAAGGGAAAAACCTGATATGGCGAAATTGCGGGTAGTAGCGATCTGCTGGCTGTATAAATGACTTATAAAAGCTTAAGAAGAACGATTAACAGCTAATTAGCTTTAAACAAACAGTACTAATGGTAGTCATTTCACAAATGCACTGAAATTACTCAATATTTTATAGCTCGGACAAATGCACGTAACATTTAAATGGAACAAATGGCACGATATTGCAGCATTATTGCAGACAAAACGTTGTACACGATTGGCCACACTGTTAAAAAATGTTATGAGATTTTGGATGGTGCAACAGAAAGAAAAATATCTGCAACATGTTACGGGCAACAATGTTAGAATATGTCTCGTTCGTTGGGTTGCGTTCGTATTTTACCGATTTTACTTACATTAGGCCGGGCCTTTGCTCAGCTGCAAGTATACATTAACATTATTTTAACACTTGCATGTCATACAAAGCTTTGCGGATTTAACAATAAAATGCTCTATTTCTAACATTGTGTTCCAAAACGTGCCAACCACTTTATTTTAGAAAGTACTTTATTTTAGTAGAGCCCTTTTGTTGTGACCATTAAAAATTTTAAGACCACTTAAAAGGGTTAAGATTCCTTTCGCAAGTCTGTTTGCTTATGCAAAAGAAAATGAATAAATCTGAGTCTATAAATGATGAATACCTCATTTAGTTGCATGAGTGCAGTTTAAATGCTTTTCAACTCGACACAAAATGTTGATGATCTTGGTATTACTGGCAGTTTTACTCGTTCCACTTCCGTCGCTTACAGAAGGTAAGAAGGTAAAGGGTTTCTGCTTTGTAAGATATGAAGACCTATACACTGTACCAGACACTGTACCAGAAGGGAGGAGCTGTAGGAAGAAAAAACCAATTAATGCTAAAAGATTGCACATTAAAAGTATACAGAATTAGCAACATTTGTCCGTTTTTGTTAAAAAAAAATAAGGATTATTTTTCTTTTAAAATAATTTCCAACATGTGTGATAGGATATTCAATGCAAAAAGAAAGAAAAGTTAAAATGTTCAAAACAAAATGCAATTATGTTACACGGAGGAATATTGCAAAAATAAAGGCAATTAAAAACGGGGTTCAATCAGCCCTTTTGTACAATAGATGGCCGTTGTCAGTGGTAAGCATTCGATTGCTGAGGTTTTGCCTAAGAACCCTCGCAAAGGGGACCCATAATTTGTGAAACTGAAAAGGCATTTCTTGCATTAAAATACTGGAAGCGTTTAACAAAATAGACGTTATAAGAAATAACACCAAACTGCAGTGACAAACATGAAAATAAAACGCATTTTGGGAAACAAAATTCATTCAACTTAACGTTTCGTGTGTTTCGACATATATATTCAGAAGTGACCATTTAGAATAGAAGTAACGAGTAAATTTTGAATTTACGATAAGTAACTACTTAACAATAACAATGACAGAAGCTGAGAAAAGTTTGCATACTAAAAGTGCAAACCAATAAAGATAAGCTTTTCGCTGCTAACATTATCGTTTAGGGTAGTTTTCACTTTCCTAATTGGTAGCGTCCCCTTCATCTTGCAATTGGGAGCTTAAGAAACCATGACGGCGACGTCAGGGATAACGCCGATTAAAATGAACTTATATTTTACCTACGAATCTCGCGATACTCTGAAGTCATTTGCTTTGTTTATCACTGTCAAAACTATCCCAAAACTACATCCGGGACACAGCGATAAATTTTAAATAAAATTTTAAAAAAATTAGCCGTCGTGGTTCACGTTCTCCAGACAGCGCAGAATGTACGTTGTTGTTGTGCAGAGGACGGCAAAGAAATGTACCAAGAATTATAACGCACGTGCACAGCCATTGTACTGCTCGTTAAATCTTTTGTTCGTTGACGTTCCCGTAGTCGTTGCCGTCGTGGTTTTCTTGCTCCCTAATATGTATCAGCGTTTTCTCTTCATATTTGTCACTGCAGTTTGTGTGTTATTTGTTATAAAGCTGCGATGGCCAAAGAGAAAGATTTAAAATAGACTTTGATCTTACATTACAATCTTTCTTTTTATAAGAATATACTTTATAAGTATATACTTTTTAAGAATATCGAAACTGAAATTTGCGAAATTTTAAGAATATTTAAAGAGTAAACCCGAGGCTGAGATTTTGAAAAGAATATAATTTTTTGTGTTAAAAATTTGTATTGGCAATACAATGATATGTTTTGAACAAAATCGTATAAAATTTTTCGTTTCTGTAAACGGCAAAACTAACCAAAAAGCAATAAAGCTAGCACTAAACGTATGTTACATTTCCAAAGGAAATTATTTGTCATATACCAGGCTTTGTTCCCCCCATTCTGGCTCCTTCTAACTTCATGGAGACACCAGATACATTCGAAAACAGAAGCGTCATACGCTATTATCTTTGAGATTATTCACAACAATATTTTCAGCATAAAATATTTTCGGCAAAAAACAAGAATATTCAGCCTCGGCCGGAAAAACAATATTCTTATACAAAAAAAAAAAAAGAGTGCATCAGCTATTTCAAGTGAAAAGAAATTTAGATTATGAAACAAATCAAAGAATTCGCTGGATGCGCACGTACCTTAATTTTCCTAAAGACGCGTTCTTTAAAGCATTCTAATAAGAATATTTCAACGCAGAATGTTTCCCTTTTTAAACTCAGTTTACCGAATACCATATTAATTTATCCATTTAAAGTAGAGCTTCGGCTTGCTCACCCAATAGAAAAAGCCCTTTCACTTCCCTGTCGAGCTTAGCTCGAGGAAAATCCTGTATTGCTGTTCGTAGATACGCTGTCACGGGAGCGCATTGAATCACTTCAGCAGACTAATCCGTTCACATGGAAATATCTACCTAAGAAAAACATAGATAAAAGAAATAAAGAGAAAGAAATATTTCTTGTACCTGCGAAGCAGTAACTCATTTTTGTTGATTTTCTTTTCTTTTTAACTGAAACAGCTGCATGTGGAAAGCGTGTCGCTCAGTCGTCCCGCGTGGTAAACGGTGAAGAAGCCACACCCAATTCATGGCCGTGGCAGATTTCTCTCCGCTACAGAGATTACCCAGACGACGGTTCTTACGGTCACGTCTGTGGCGGATCACTAATTGAGAAGGACTGGGTTTTGACAGCAGCTCATTGTGTGGAATATGATCCCTATCCTACTGCATTCAAAGTCACTGTTGGTAAGTTTATCACATTGCTGCGTCGGGGATGTGAATGGTCCGCATTCTCTTGTTCTATCTTTTTAACACGTTCCTTTCTTTCCCTTTCCTTCGATTTGCTTCAGTTTTTCCTTCCTTTTTTTCTTCCAAGCTTTCTTCCTTCCCTTCTTCCTTCCTTCCTTGCTTCCTTCTTTGCTTTCTTTCTTCCTTCCTTCCTTCCTTCCCTTCCCCCGTTTTGCTTCTAAATCCTCGCTTGGTCGCGTCTTTCCTCTCTACCTTTTCCCCTTGTTTCCTGGCTTTTCACTTCCTCTGTCTTATTTTTCTCTCCTTCCATTACTTCCTTCTTGCCTCGTTGGTTCAGTACTTTCGTACTTTCTTTCTTCATTGCTTCCTTCCTTGTTTTCTTGCATCCGTTCTTCCTTCTCTGCTTGTTTGTTTCATTTCAGATGATTTTGTCTCAATCGATGTTCTTTTTTCTGTTTCTAGGTGCTCATTACCAAGAGGGTTACCCTACCTCGGTTCAAAAAACAATCAATGTGACAAAAGTTATCTACCACCCAGAATTCAGCTGGATAACAGCCAAAAACGACGTGGCATTGTTAAAGCTTGCGAAGCCAATTACACCAAGTGACAAGGTCAACACAGTCTGTCTTCCTGAAAGTGGCAGAGACCAGATATCCCCAGGAACAAACTGTTTTATCACTGGTAAAGTAGTATAGACATAATTCATGAGCATATATACGCCATAGTCTTGCCTAACCTTCACCCCATAATTAGTCAGATTTCGAATGGAGGGGAACTGGTTGATTGGAGCCCTGTTAAGGAGGGTGTGTTCCGTATACTTGCTAGTCAAACGTTTTCTTGCTTCAAGCATTTCTTCGTCCAGTGTGCCAATAGTAACAGAACGATTGTTTGGGTGGTCTCACAGATATGACAAGGTCAAATTTATCCACGATCGTCAATGATCAAAACGATTATAGGGGAGTACTGTCCGTGCAGAAGTTTGCGCGCCCAAAGTGAAGTGCTAGCACAATTAAGGGCTACATTTTTGAAGATCAACTTATTTGCCAATAGCTGTTTGCTAACGGTCTAGAAAGGGTTGCTGGAGTCCCATTTATCAGTTGATTTTTAAGCGATTTTTCAGCTAATTCTTAGTAAATGTTTCTGATGTCAAAGGACTTATCATTTATCAGGTTGCTATTGGTTAAAACCTTCACCCTGACCCTCGGTTTTGAGTTGTTTTTATTTCCATATATTTTTCAGGCTGGGGAAAAACGATTGGTGGAGGAAGTGGAGCGGAAGTATTGCAACAAGCAGTGCTTCCAGTGGCGGATCACAAAACATGCCGTGAAAAAATGAAAGTCGTGAGAAAGGTTCACAAAGGTCCTATGTTGTGTGCTGGAGGCCAGGGCAAAGGAGGTTGTCAGGTGAAAAAATGTCGATTTAATTCATATCTAACAAACAAATTTCGAAAATTAGAAAAAAAAAATGTTAAAAAAAAATCTCCTTAACAGGACCCAGAATTTAGACCCACAACGACAGTGTATGTTTATTTTAAAGAGTTACAACATGCGCTGTTCCCTGGCACATTAATAGATTCAAAGCCAACATTTCTTGAGAATTAATTGTCTTCAAACATTTGAAACTTGAAATCGATACCCCTAAATTAATGAATTCTGTGAAAATTGTCGTCAGTTTTGCTGGCAGATCTCCATTGACAACATGTCAAGCTACTGCCACGAACAACTGTTCGTCCCTTTCATCGTGTGCTTTGTGTTCATTTTGGTCGGTTAGTCGGTTTTTCTGTACGTCCATCCGTCCGTCAGTCAGTCAGTCATTCAGTCCATCCGTACGTCTGTCCGTCCGTTCGTTTAATTCTTCGTTCGTACGTTAGATCAATCGATCGTTCGTTCTTTCGTTCTTTCGTTCTTTCGTTCGTTCGTTCGTTTGATCAATCGATCGTTCGCTCGTTCGTCCGTTCGTTTCGCTTGTTTGCTCATTCCCTGGTAACAGCAGGTATGCCCAGAGCCTTGCATAGTCGCCTTCTATTACGGCTATTGAGGTTAAAAATATACTTACCTAAGTTTCTTTATTCTCCCTATAGTTTTGAATATTTAATTTCTTTGTTCCGCATTACAATTATTGAATATATTTTACCCCTTTAGGGAGATAGCGGAGGACCTCTTGTTTGTGAAGAAAATGGCAAGTGGGTTTTGCGAGGTGTAGTCAGTTGGGGAAATGACATGTGTATCACGGAGTATTTCACTGTGTTTGCTCGTGTCTCCCACTACTTGAAGTGGATAGAGACAAACAAGATGTCCTGATGGATGAAAAAACATAACAGAAGTAAGTTAATGTAGCGTGCTCTATGAGATAGCTACTCTCGTAGGTGCAGTTTTCTCGTCAAATTTTTGTTCCAGAAAGTAATCAACACTGATTTCTGCCAGCTTGAGCGTTTTTGTTTTTTTGTTGTTGTTTTTGTTTTTTTTTGTATACGTTTGACCGCTAAGCCGGGCTTAAGGATGAATCGAACTTAATTTAGAACACGGGATTTCCTCTTAACTTATATTTAGAATCGCGCTTGGTTAAAGGTTTTTTTGAAATTATTCACCAGGAAATTTCAAAGATGTGTGTCGTTGTACTGAAAAATAGTTCTCACGTTTCTTCCCAGATCTTCCGGTCAGGAGATTTCAGAACCACCTGGTTTAGAGCTAGAACCTAGAATGACCTAGAAGACAACAAAAGGAGAAATAGCAGGGGAGACATTATTTTGGGGATCTCTAAATTATCTGACGAGAGGAAAAGAAATCAGCTTAAATTGAATAAACTGGGTTATTGTCAATAATGTTGTCAGTTGTATTATTTTTGCGTTGTTCGTTTCGACATCTATTGCGCGGGGATGATGTATGAGGCCATGGGGGAATGAATTTGTGAGCGTTAGCCCAGTGCTCGATCAAGTCATTATTTACCAAGCGAGTGATACATTGCTTTTCAAGAGCCGTTATGTTTAAAGTGTGTTCCGTTTGTTGCCATAATAAAGCGCGCCCTGATTGGCTAATTCTAGGGGATCATTCTCCCGTAATTTGATGAGTTTACATAAATTTGACAAGAGATAGGCGAAGATTATCAGTGCAAAGACCGAACAAAGGAACCAAACCAACCAAATTAGCTTTTCCGGCTTGTAGCCCAGTAGCAGTCAATTGTTTTGATTTTTTCAGCAGCTAACCAAAGTTAAAAAAAAGTTTTAAGAAATTTATTGGAACAATGTATTTATTCTTCTTTATTTGCCAAAGAATAGTCGCGTGTGACAAACAAATTGCTGTCCACTTAAACTAAAGGCTTAAAAATTTACTGTAACTATTAATGTTATTAATGTTTTTAAGACATTGAATCACTTAATATTGCAGCCTAGCTAGTCTCGAGTACTTTTATTAAAAATAAAGGATAAAAAATATTAAGTCAATATCAACTTGTGTTAAGTAAAATAACATGGAAAACATTTCAGTGCAAACGTAAATCAAATTATACTATTCAAATTATTCTTCCTGAGTTGTCTTACCGGTCTCCGGCCAAAAGTAATTTCGTAAAAAAACGCTTCAGACGGCCCAGGAAGGCGAAAAAACACCACACATGAGTCGATTAACGTTTCGTTTAATTTAATTGGGATATTCAGACCGAGATGTAATTTAGATGTGCAATTTTCAGAGCTTTATTCATAACTCTCGTAGACTCTGTTCGTTTCTGACAAACAATTATTAACCACGAACACACAGAGTGGTCTGCCTGTGCTTTCTCTGGCGATGAGGTGATCTCTATGATAGTTTCCTCGCTGAAAACAGCGTTAATTTGCATTTGAAAATAAATCTTTCAACTACAAGTCTTCATAAAGTAAATTAAACCTACCTTTCCATTGCTAATGCGACGATGGCCAGCAAGCAGGCTAATGACAGGACCTCAGATCATACCGTTGTTGTCCAGGAAATGTGTCATTTAACACAAGATAACCACGTGGACAACGTTAGAGTCACGCGTCACGCCACTTGCACTTTCCCTACAGAGATGGATATGAGATCGTTGGCTCATGGTTAGCATCTAAAATCTGCGGAAAAGTAATCCTTCGTTTGTGCCATCCCCGATGATGGGATTGCTCGTCAAAGGCTTCCCCGCGCCTTTTTCCCCGAAAAGCGGTCCTTCCGTAAATGCAAGTATATCGGCGGCTTATGTTGTTTAGGAGCACCTTACCTCCCTCCTCGTCCATTTTTTTTTTTTTTTTTTCTTGTTAGTGGTTAATTTTTATTTGCTTATTTTATTAGTTCACTAGAACTTTAACTCGAATTCCAACTCGAACTTTAACTCCAAGTCCAACTCGAACTCGAACTCGAATCCGAACTCGATGGTTCGGGATTCCCTGAACCTTTTAATCAATACTCATAAATTACTAATTCTGTGGACATTGTCGACAGTTTTGATGGCAGATCTCCATTGGCGACATGACAAGCTACTACTACAATTAAACGTTCGTTCCCTTAATCATTTGTTTTGTGTAAGTTGATTCATTCGTTCTATCGTTGGTTCGTTCGTTCACTCCTCCGATAGTTCTTCCTTTAATTCGCTAATTTTCTGCTTCCCTGGTAGGGTAGGCTACCATGGCAACAGTATGACCTGCTAAAAACACCCTTAATTACAGCTTTAGGGGCCTATAATTCAAAAACGGCACGGTGAAATTTTTTCACATTATCAAATTTTAATAAGCACGATAACACGCAACTTTTGGCAAAGTTTGAAAAAATTCTGTATATAGGTTTAACAGCCACCTTAAAATTTTGAAAATTTAAGGTGACTCTTAATTTTATGTACAGAATTTTTTCAAACTTTGCCAAAAGTTGCGTCTTATCGTGCTTATTAAAATTTGATAATATAAAAAAATTTCACCGTGCCGTTTTTGAATTATAGGCCCCTAAAGCTGTAATTAAGGGTGTTTTTAGCAGGTCATACTGTTGCTATGGTAGCCTATTGTGTCGTGGAAATGATAACAATGTGTTCACCAATGATTGGGCAGTTTTTTGATACCATGATTGTAGTATCAAGTGATAAAGAGTGGTCATAATGACCCATCAAAATCTAAGTGCTGGACACTATTTTGAAACAGCTTAAAGTGTTTGTCCCGTTTGTAGCCGATATAACACAAGATCTGATTGGCTAATTCTAATGCATTTTTTCCGGACAGGACCAAAAAAGCAGCCAAAGAGCTTTTAATTAGCCATCTAAGAAACTCCTTATTAATCTCGACTGATTTTGAGATTCGAAACAACAACTTGACACAAGAAAAGAAAAGAAATTTGCACTCTAAAGGTACCCTTTTTTCAAAAGTTTTCTTCAATTGAGGCGCAAGAGAAACATTTCAGAAAACATTTTCGCACAGAGCTCAGTCACATTCCGGTGACTCGAACTTTAACGGGAAAGCTGGTTGAGAAGAAATTTAGCCTAAGTATCTTTAATGGCCTCATTTGCGAACAAGGGTCTTTGCAGCTGCTAGAATAATGTGTTATCAACGTTAAAACAAAAACATATCTTAAAGTGGAAGTATTAATTTGAATTCTTTCAAAATGTATGTATTGTACCGTTGACAAGAGACACGTTTTAAAAAATTAACACCAAAAGATATTTTGCCTCTTTAAAATTATTGGTGCTGCTTTTGGTAAAAGCCCAGTAAATGGTTAAGAGAGAATGCGACTATCATGTAGAGAGAGAGAAAAGTCAAGCTCTAAAAGAAACAAATATAAATTTTTTTTTCGAAATCTTTCTTAATAGCGTTGTGTTGATAAAAGAACTGAGATACTTTAGTGAAGGAAAATTTTAGGTGGAAACTCCTGCCTGCTGTATAAATGACTTATGTATAAAAGCTTAAGACGAATGATTAGCGGCTAGATCACGGTAAACCAGCAATGCTAATATTAATCTTCTCTAGAAATGGACTGAAATTACTCGGCTCGGACAAATGCACGTAACAATCAAATAGAAAAAAAAATGGAGCATTATTGTGGACAACAAGTTATACGCGTTTGGCCACCCTGTTACAAAATGTTTCGAAGTTTCGGATGGTTAACAGGGTGAAAAGATCTGCAGCATGTTACCCACAACATTGTTGAAATATGTTGTGTTCGTCGGGTGCATTACATTGCATTGCGTTGTGTTGCGTTGTGTTGCGTTATGTTGCTTTGTGTTGCTTTGCGTGCGTACATAACGCCTGGCATTTACTTAGCTGCAAATACACATTATCATCATTTTAACATGTTCATATGCCAAAAATATCTCGTTTCACTGAAGAAGTTCTGTATCGTTCTTAGGCATTGCGAATCGACTAGCTTTACTGGTTTGAACGAAATAACGTGGGAATATAGTGAATTGTCTCTCCAATATGACATTTTGAAAATTGAAACGCGCGGCTATTCAGTTTTAGTAAAAGCTTGAACATGATCCAATATCTATAAACTAGACGGCTCAATTTTACAGAGTAGGGTACTTTTAATGACACAATAGATTCATCAGGCATCTATGTTTGTCATCTTATTTTAGATCGTTTTTCAGATTTCTAATTTCACCTTCATCGATTTTAGCTTGTATGGTGAAGAACTAAATCTCAAAACGGAAAACAGTCGAATAGAATGACAAAGACTGCATTATACGAAGCTCAATCGATGTATCGATAAGATATTCCACTTCTCATGTTGTGTTCCAATAGGTGCCAGTCACTTAAGTTTAGTAGAATACGTACATATCGAGTGACTTGTGCCAAACAACAATTTAAAAATTTGAGAGACCTTTTGTTATGACTATTAGAAAAATGCCAAGACCATTAAAAATGTTAAGAGGCTTTTAACAACTTTGTGTGCTGATGTAAAGGAAAATAAATAAATCTGAGACTACAAGTGATGAATACCTCATTAGCTGGGTGCAGTTGAATGATGTTGATGATATTCGGATTACTTGCAGTTTTACTCGTTCCACTCGGAGTTCCATCGCTTTCAGAAGGTAAGAAGGTGAAGGGTTTCTGCTTTGTAATATGTGAGGAGCTATTTATGAGCGACCAAAAGTAGGGCGCGAAAGGTGCAAATACTCAGTGAATTAAATTCTAGTGAATCTAGTTTCAATCCAGAGCGATTTCAATTCTAATTATTATTAAAATGTTAAACTGAATTTTAAATGTTCAGTGTTTATGGTCGACGCATTTAGCTACAACTAGCTAGCTCGTTTTCAGGCACGCCACTTTAAACTGAAAGAAACAAATATTGCAAATAAACATAATCAGCTTAAAGATCCCGACTGGCCGGAGGCAGACCAGTTGGCTATTTACAAGCATGACCGTGGAGTTGAACTGGGGTCTACCGAGAAACAACTCCAGCTTAATGGTCAGAGCGGGACTTGAACCCGCGACCTCCGGATTTCAAGTCCGGCGCCCTACCCAGTCGGCCACGCTGCCTCCGTTAAAAACAAACAAACTCTCGAAACACGACACGGTACTAGAAAGGACAATATGCACGTGACCACGTGAATGCTTTTCATAGACGAAGTGCCAAACTAAACCTTGTTATGGACCAGAAAGGGTAGGAAATAGGACATACCAATCTGAATTCACGTCTGGCTCTAGTCATTTCGGAAAAATTCCTGTTTCATTCGATCTCGTTAGGATTTGATAGAAAGCGTAACAAGAACATTACCCATGCAAGCTCCCCGCAAATTCGAGCTAAGACAGTTCAATGCGAGCTACGCGACGATTTTTCCAAGATCAAGGCCTGTTATATCAAAATGGCCGACATGGTTGATCGAAAAATTTGCACGGTGTGGACAATTTGTAAAAATCCTGGAGATGTTTTTTTGAGCCTGACAGCAATCAGAAAAGTATTTTAAAAAAATAAGAAAGTAATTTTACGGTTAGCTCGAATTTAGAGTCGAAAACTTGAGGTAAGCGGACTTAGGTCAGACTTCGCATGTGCTTTACAAAATGAACAGAAATGAGAAATGCAACTCAATTCTCTTCGGAACGCCGTTTTTAAGTTTAGAATCTCGCTTAATTATTGAATTATGTGTACTGAATCGTTTTGGGAGCATAAAGCCCAGTAAATTGGAAAAAAGAGCTTCCTTTTGTTGCAGTAATAGTTGCCTAAGTTAGTCCGATTATATATTTCGGTTGTTTTCTGTTCTCTTGTCAGTATGTATTTGTTCATAGAACAAGGCAAATGCTTTTTCTCTAAGTCAAATTCGACCAGGAGAGTGGTTTTACTTTAATTTTGCTTCTGCAATATTTTTTTTTCCTTTTCTTTTTCGCCAAATTCTATTCATTTCAGTTTTTGTAAACATTTACGACTACTTCCCATCTGGACAAACTTTCTTTTCTAGGACGTATTTGCTGGTTCCTTTAAAATGAGATATAGCAGACTATAATGCTGTAAATAATTGTGGAGATATTAAACAAAGAATACGATGTGGTTAATTTGGCGATAATTTTTGATTGGACCTCTAAGAGTTAAAATGTTCCACTTCTAACGCTGCGTCCTAAAACGCACTAGCTACTGTATTAAGCTACCTACATCAGTTGAAGTGATGTTTACAGTTCTCACGCAAGTTTGTGTGCCAATCCAAAGTGCAAGATGCTGGCGAATTTGAAGGTAAGAAGGTGAAGGACGTATTCTTTTTAAGGTATGAGGAATCAAAAGAAAGACGGAAAAAAGGGCAGGTCAAAGTATTTCCAGTGGCAGTCCAAGGCGATTTCAAAGCTCAATATTATTATTTTAAAAGACATTAAAAGCTAGCTCGTTACATTCATGCGTTCGTCGCTATTTTACATGTTGTTGCTTCCTCTTATCCCATTTACAAAGAAAATCCCGAAAGGAAAAAATAAAAAGCAGGAATAAACAGCATGAATTCTTCTGAGCCATTAGTGAAGAAGGAACGAACTCGAAGCAAAGAGCGAAAGTTTTCGTTGATGGTTAAAATTTTCTTTGATTATACAGCTGCATGTGGAAAGCGTGTCGCTACGTCGTCCCGCGTGGTAAACGGTGAAGATGCCACACCAAATTCGTGGCCGTGGCAGATTTCTCTCCGCTACAGAAATTATGCTTACGGTCACTACTGTGGAGGATCACTAATTGAGAATGACTGGGTTTTGACAGCTGCTCATTGTGTGGTCCGTAACCCAGATCCGACTGCATGGAAAGTAATTGTTGGTAAGTTTATCACAAAAGCTCAGGGACGTGGATGGGCAGTTGTCTACTTTATTATCAGTTATATATTTATGAGACCTTCCTTCACTTACCTTACCTTTACAAAATGTCCGTTTTTCTCTTTCCCTTCTCCTTACACCTCCTTCCTTCCTTCCTTCCTTTTTGCCATATTTCCTTTCTTGCTAGCTACCTTCATTCTTTCCCTCCTTCCTTTCTTCCATCCTTTATTCCTTCCCTCCCTCTCCCCGTTTTCCTCCTATATCCTCGCTTGGTTGCATTTTCCTCCTCCTTTTTCCCCTTGATTCTTTACTTTTTTCGTCCTCCCCCTTCCTTCCTTCCCTCGTTCCTCCCTGCCTTCCTTGCTTTCTTTCCACTTCCCTTCTACGTTTCTGTCAGCTGGCTTTCTCGCTTCTTTGCTCCTTTGCTCGCTTACTTGCCTCGTTTCCTCCTTATTACCTTCTTTATTCATTGTTTCCTTTCTTGTTTTCTTGCATCTTTTCTTCTTTTTTTGCTTGTTTGTTTGCTTGCCTCGTACCTTTTTGCTTGCTTTATTTCAATTGAGATTATTTTGTCTTTATTAATTTTTAAACGTGTTTCTTCCTTTTGTTTCTAGGTGCTCATTACAGAGAGGGTTCCCCCACCTCGGTTCAAGAAACAATCACTGTGACACAAGTTATCCCCCACAGTGACTTCGGCTGGACAACAGCGAAAAACGACGTGGCATTGTTAAAGCTTGCGAAGCCAATCGTACCAGGTGACAAGGTCAACACAGTCTGTCTTCCTGAAAGTGGCAGTGATCAGATATCGCCGGGAACAAACTGTTCTATTACTGGTAAAGTAGTAGAGACATAATTTATGTACATCTGTGTATAGATCAAAGTCTTGCCTGAAAGTGCTACTAGCCATCAAAATTGTTTTTCATTAATATAATTTATTTTCCTGATCATTACTGCGAAAACAATATCGTTGTAGCTATTTTCGTTCATTTCCTGTGAATTTTCAAAGTTTGTAAAATCAGCTTTTCCATGTTCCCGATCGAGTAATAGCAGAGAATGGGACGAGTTGGCTCTTGACGTCATTCCAGGAAGAACAATTCTTTGATTTTGAGAAGGATATACGTGAACATGAGACAGTGTGAGTCAAAATAATCGTTGCTGGATGCAAGGAAGATGTGTTGTTGGAAGCTGTAGCAATACGGGAAACTTAAAAGAGATTACTCCTCTTTATTCAATACCGCTATCTCGCTGATACTCGACCAGAAGCGAGAAAAAGACTAAACTGAAATGGGCTAATCTGTGCGAAGAGGGAGCCATCGAAATTCTTCGATCTCTGGTTTGCCGCTATTACAAAAACCAAGAGATTTTCATAGTCTATATATTCTTCTATAGCGTCTTGTGGAAAGCTCAACATTGCCAAGGTACTGCATAATACACAAATTTGGGATAAGCTGGTAGCCATCTGACTGTTCAACGCAAACGATCCCGCGAGTCCCAGACCAAAATATTGGAAACTAGCTGAGGAAATTATGAGGCACATTAAACGCATCGCGTTTTTGTACTCGAAATAGAGACTTTTCTAAACGAATAATAAACGAAATTTACGTCCTACAACCAGACGATTAAAATTGTTGGGGCTTCGAACTGCTGAATTGATGTATTTGTGGAGGTCGTTATCCGGCCGTGTTTCTCAAAGTTCATTGCGCGTATACAATTGTTTTGTTCTTTGAGCTTCGTCTTTGAAGAACGAAATATATCTCAATGACACCCTTAGAACGAATCAAGCATTGATAAATATATGAGGAAAATACAACTAACGATTTAGGTTCGACTCTACAGCTGCCGACGGAGACTTTTGTGCCGAAAGATTGCGTTTGTTACTTAATAATCTTTTTTTTTTTTTTTTTTCGGGGAGCAAAAAGCGTTCTATTAAGTTGGTAGGAATGAGGTCTTAATGTTTTTTACGAAATAAAAAAAGGGAATTCGTAAAAAAAAAAAAAAACAGTACTTGAAACATGAGATGTAAGTCTTTGTTCCAGTTTATATTTATGTTGTCATGTTTTCAACGGTCGGAATGAAAGCAAGTCAGAAACCGTTAACAGTTTGTACTTTATGACGCACTGCTATGTTGGTCTAACAATATCTCAGTGCGTTTCTTTTAATACTCTTCTGTTGAAAATGACATTAATTACTACTGCTTTCGAGGGGTCGTTACTTTCGGAAGTCTACGGTATGTTAGCGTGGCTCAAAAGAGTAATATTTCCGTGAGACGCCTGGGCTCTAGCACGCTCTTCACAGCGAGGCATCACGCGATCACTTGAACGGTCGCGAGATAGCGCGCAAGAATTAAAGTTTGCAAAAATCAAGACAAACATAGCGGCGCGACGCCTACATCGCACACTTTGTCAGAAAAAAAAAACTTAGCCAGTCTCACGTTTGTACATTAATGGTACTCTTCTTCAACGGCTTGTGCTGCTAACGACAATAACGAAAAGGAAAACGCTATTCGCGTGGAATCGTGGGCTTTAATGATCAGCGGACCGCCTTCACGAGTGCGTAAGGGGCGATCTTGCAAAGTCGGGATTTTAATTTGGGCGTAGAACGCGCGCGAAGAATTCCTTATCCGTGAAGCTAATGTCTTAAAAAGTGATCCGGTGACCCTACTTTTTTAATGCAAAAAGTTATTCAACAGCAAAAGCGGAATGCATGTGCGAAATCGCAACACAAAATGGGGAGTGGAATTCCTTCAACTTCGAAATTTTCATTTTCCAAAAAATCTACTCCATATATTTTTTTTATAATTTTTCTTGGGGTTACCGGCTTAGATTTTAAGATAAATGGTAAAGGTAAAGTCTGCGTACCAGCCAAGTGGCCCATCAGGCCGGAGATTATCCCGGTTTCTGTAGCATGAAGCGACTAGGAGTATTTCTACTCCCCCCTGGATGGGATGCTAGTCAATCGAAGGGTTACCCCCAGCATTAAGTTCGCCGGTACCCATTTATACACCTGGGTGGAGAGAGGCACTGTGAGAGTAAAGTGTCTTGCCCAAGAACACAACACAATGTTCCCGACCAGGGCTCGAACCCGGACCGCTCGATGCGGAGACGAGCGCACTAACCACGAGGCCACCGCGTCTCCCTAAGATAAATGCAGTTGATAATAAAAGTGGGTCAAGTTTGTTGCTATGCAACAGAACAGTGCAACCTTAATTTATGACTTAAACACAATAAAATGTACAGTGGAGAGTAGTCTTTAAAAAAATTGCACAGTCATTCAAAACAATACAGTTCCAAGCCTGAAAAATAGCACCTAGTTCTATAACGGTCTAAAAAAAACAGAGAAATGTTTTAAGCCACCTTAAAACTATTTTCAATCATTGATCTGGATAAATAGGCAGGATTGGACTGCGACTACATTGCATTTTAACTTGTATTTCGGAAAAATTAATGTTCGAATCTCAAAATGTTTTGACACTCCGAAATCTGGACGTTCCGTTATTAAATTACCAACTCTTCGTGTTCATCTTCGTAACTCTTTAAGAGCTGTAAGTTAACTTTTTAGCCATTATTAGAACCTTTATAGGACCCTACAACCCAAATGGACTGGCAAATTGTCGATCCTGGCCTGACTTGCAATCTGGCGAGATCGACTGGCGACCCACACTTCAAGATGTATATATGTACTTCACAGCCGTCCTAACCGTAGCTAGACTCCGAATTTTAATGCTAGGTGCACGTGGCACGGTCGTTTCATCGAAAAAAACATTGTTTTTTTTTTGATAAGATATGAGTCACAAATAACCCAAATATGTTTTGACAGCGCTTGAAGCTCAGTCAAAGGTCTCTTGAGTACTTTAGCTCGCTTCCCGCGATGACGTCACGGGTAGCCCGACCCTGAAATTGCAAGTTCAAACGTTTGTGGAAACGCAGGGATTTTATCAATCGAGATAACTTTTCGCTTACGTAAGTGGGGAAACTAGTATATTTCATTAAATGAAATTATTTTGGGGTTCAGAGGCACTTTAACTTCGTTCCATAATTAGTCGGATTTCGTATGGAGGGGAACTGGTTAGTTTGAACCCTGTTCAGGTGCTTGTGATCTGTATACTCACTGGCCAATCAATGCATTTCTCCATCCAGTGTACAGATAGGAAAAGAACGATTTTTTCGGTGGTCTCAACGATATGAGAGGGTTTGTTCACGATCGTCAACGATCAAAATAGATTACAGGGGAGTACTGTTGGTGCAGGAATTTTTGTGTCGAATGTGCTTAACACTATTAGAGCTACATTTTTGAAGATCAACTTATTTGCCAATATATAGCTGTTTGCTGAAGATCTGGAAAGAGTCGCTGGAGTCCCAGTTATCAGTTAATTTTTCAACGATTTCTCAGCTAATCCTTAGTAAATGTTTCAGATGTCAAAGGACTCATCGTTTATCAGGTTACAGTTAAAATTCTCAGTTATCGTTTAAATACTTCACCCAGATCCTCTTGTTTGTTTTTATGTTCATTTTTTTTTTTCAGGGTGGGGACGTACAATCGGTGGAGGGAATGTGGCGGATGTATTGCAACAAGCAATGCTTCCAGTGGCGGATCACAAAACATGCCGTGAAAAAATGAAAGGGTTTACGGTCTACAAAGGACCTATGTTGTGTGCTGGAGGCCAGGGCAAAGGAGGTTGTCAGGTGAAAAAAATGTGGATTTACTTCTTGTGTAACAATCAAATTCCTGAAAATTAGGAAAAATTGATGTAAAATCTCTTTAACAGGACGCCATAATTTAGACCCACAACGGCAGTGTATGTTTATTCAACAACAACAACACAAAACAATTCTTTATTTAAACACAATTTGGTTTAAAGCAATAGGTTTGCTTGTGGGGTCGTGCATCTAGCTAAAAAGTTTAAGAAAAACAGAAACATCTACAGTAATAATATGATAATTTTGTGTTTATTCAAGAGTTGCAAGATACGCAGGTCCCTTGCATAGTAATAGATTCAAAAGCCAAAATGTTTTTTGAGTATTTGTTATTTTCAAACCTTAGAATCTTGAAATCGATTTCCCTAAATTAATGAATTCGGTGGAAACTGTCGTAAGTTTTACTGGACATCTCCACTGGCGACATGCTAAGCTCTCAATACGAACTAGCGTTCGTTCCCTTTATTATGTGCTTTTTAATTTGTTCGTTTCGGTCGGTCGTCGGTCGGTCGGTCGATCGGTCCTTGCGTTTGTCACTGAGTCTCTCCATCCGTACGTCTGTCCGTCCGTCCTTCCGTTTGTTGATTTGTTTGTTCGTTAGTTTGTTCAATCGTTCGCTGGTTGGTTCGTTCTGTATGTTGTTCATTCGTTCGCCCGTTCGCCCGTTCGCCCGTTCGCCCGTTCGCCCGTTCGCCCGTTCGTCCGTTCGCCCGTTCGCCCGTTCGCCCGTTCGCCCGTTCGCCCGTTCGCCCGTTCGCCCGTTCGCCCGTTCGCCCGTTCGCCCGTTCGCCCGTTCGCCCGTTCGCCCATCCGCCAGTTCGCTCGTTCGCTCGTTTGCTCGTTCGCTCGTTCGCTCGTTCGCTCGTTCGCTCGTTCGCTCGTTCATTCAGTCGTTCTTTCGCTCATTTGCTCACGAGCTCTGTATAATCGCCTTCTTTTGCATCTACTGAGGTTAAAAATATATTTGCCTAATTTTCTCTTTTAACCAATAGATTTGAGTATTTTTAAATTTCTTTGTTTTACATTGAAATTATGGAAAATATTTACTCTTTCTTCTAGGGAGATAGCGGTGGACCTCTTTCTTGTAAAGAAAATGACAAGTGGGTTTTGCGAGGTGTAGTCAGCTGGGGACACTACAATTGTGAAACGGATCACTTCACTGTGTTTGCTCGTGTCTCCAACTACACGAAGTGGATTGAGTCAAACACGATGTCCTGATTGGTAATAGTTTATAAGGTATGTTTATATAGCGTGCTCTTGACATGTCCCGGATGCCTAATCACCTGCATGACTGATAGTTCAACGAGTGATCCACGATGATTAACTTTAGAATAGTGAGAAATTTTTCATTTACTAACACTATAAAATAAGTCAATAGCTTGAAAAGTGAGGTAGCTAGTCACATAGGCGGATTTTTAAAATTCTCGTCTAATTTTTATTCCAGAAAGTCAAAAATTTCTGCTAGCTTAAGAGTCTTTTTGTATACGTTTGGCCGCTAAGAATTGACCCCGTGCTATGCCGGGATCTTGGATAAACTTAACTTAGTTTGGCTATACAATATTTCCTCTCAACTTATATTTAGATTAGCGCTTGGTTGAAAGTTTTTTTAACTTAACGAAGGAGCTTGTGTATAATTCACATTTAAATTTCGTAACTGTATATTGTTGTTGAATAGTTTTTTCGTTAAAAGTCACGTCGAAATGACAAAGTCTAATCTGGTTGTTTTAATAGTTTGTACGTTTCTTCCCAGGTCTTCCGGTCAGAAGCTTTCAGAACTGCTTGGTGTCGGCGGACATGGACGTAGAAGACAATAAAATAATAATAATAATAATAAACATTACTTTGGGAACTCTAAATTATCTGACTATAGTAAATGGAATGAATAAAAAGTTATCAACTTAAATTGAATAAACTGAGGTTAAGGCTAATAATGCTATCAGTTGTAACATTTTTATGTTGTTCATTTCGATAACTATTGCGCAGGGAATGTGGTATGAGCGCATGGGGAAATAAATGTGTGATCGCGGGTCCACGGCTCAAGTCATTATTTACCAAGCCAAGAATGACACATTTTTATTTTCCAAGAACTTTATGTTTAAAGTGTGTCCCGTTTGTAGCCAATATAACAGACGTTCTGATTGGCAATTGTATCAACAATAGCCTCCATTTTTTCGCGAAAATATGCTCGGATATTTGTTATCCGTTCCGTGAGGCGAACAGTTCCCAAGAGCGTAGCTCGAGGAAAACTGTGAGCTCCGAGGAACAGATAATGTCCAAAGACAAATAACCGAGCATATTTTCACCCTAAATGGGGGCTATTGCGTTTATTTTCCTTCAAATCTTTTTCGCTACACGCGCAGTTTTGAAAATTGGAGAATATCACTCGTAAATTCCCCAGTTTAAGCTGGGGCATATTCGGTCACGTGGTGCGTTTAGACCAATCACGCGCGAGAGAAAATATTTGATGGCTTATAAAGGTCTTTTTTTTTTTTTTTTTTTCGCCTTGCCGTGTCGACCTCCTTACTCAGGTCCGTACGAAAAGGTTCGGCCTTGGTCTCAGATTTTCCCTTAAAGATCTCACTTTCGGTTAATGAGTAGTTAATCTAAGAACTACGGAACTCGTGCTCAAAAACAAATGACAACTTATCGTCGGCTGAACTCATAGCTACTACTAAAAAGAATAACAAAACATCGTGTCACCTGTCACCTGTCTACAACCCACCTGCCATACTGTTGTTCAGACCGATTCTGACATAGCGTCGACAATAGGAACTTGACATAACAACGAAACAGGAAATTACACTGTAAAGATACCCTTTTACCGAACGTTTTCTTAAATTGAGCTGCAAGAGAAACAACAATTCAAAAAACAATAACGGAGAAAGCTGGTTGAGACGAAATTCAGTAGTCTAAGTTTCTTTAATGGCCTCATTCACGCAAATGGGCTTTGCAGCTGATACAATCATTGTCCTGTCATCAGCATTGAAACTTAAACATGTCTTGCAGAGGGGAAGTATTCATTTAAGTGGTTCCTTTTCCAAATGTATGTACAGTATACCGTTGACAAGAGGACCCATTTAGACAAGTTTAACTGAGGAAAAATACCAAAAAATAATGTTCTGATTCTGACATAGCATCGACAATAGGCACTTGACATAACAACGAAACAGGAAATTACACTGTAAAGATGTCCTTTTACCAAACGTTTTCTTAAATTGAGCTGCAAGAGAAACAATAATTCAAAAAACAATAACGGAATAAGCTGGTTGAGACGAAATTCAGTAGTCTGAGTTTCTTTAATGGCCTGATTCGCGCAAATGGGTCTTTGCAGCTGAGACAATCTTTGTCCTGTCATCAGCACTGAAACTTAAACATGTCTTGCAGAGGGGAAGTAGTCATTTAAGTGGTTCCTTTTCCAAGTGTATGTACAGTATACCGTTGACAAGAAGACCCATTTAGACAAGTTTAACTGAGAAAAAATACAAAAAAATAACGTTCTTCTCAATTAATGGTGTTGTTTTAAGACCCATAAAGGTTTAGGAAGAAAGTGGTTATGGTAATGACTGAGAAAATAGGCAAGTATTCGAAAGTCCAAATACATTATTCCGAATTCATTCTCAATAGCATTCCGTTTATAAATGCGCTGAGATACATAATTTAAGGTAAAAACCTGAGATGGTGAAATTGGGGGCGTTAACTGTCGGCTGTATCAACGACTTATAAAAGCTTGAGGAGAACGATTAACGGCTAAATCGCTGTAAACAAACAATGTTGATATTTGTTGTTTCTCGGACTAATGCACGAAACATTTAAGTAATAATAACGTTTGTACACATTTGACCACACTGTTGAAACGACGTTGAAATATTTTGCGTTCGTTGCGTTGGTTTGTTTGCGTTGCCTGAGTCATTACGTACCTTAGGCCGGACCTTTACTCAGCTGTAATTGTACATTAACGTCATTTTAACATTCGAATACCTTTGAGTAACTCTTTTCAGTGAGCTTAAAAGTTCTATATCGTTTATAAGCGTTGCGAATCGACTAGCATTACTGTTTTGGAAGAAATGACACGGGAACCTAGTGAATTTTCTCGTCAATCTCACATTTTTAGAATTGAAACGTGCAGCAATTCACTTGAGTAAAAATCTTGAACATGCTCTAATATTTACAAACCAGATGGCTCAATTTTACATAGTAGGGTACTTTTAATTACACAATAGATGCAGTCAGTATTTTTGTTTGGTAATCTTGTTTCAGATGGTTTTTTACATTTCTTGTCTAAAATAAAATGAAAAAGGCAGTATTATCCGAAGCAGAATGGATCTATTATGATTAAAAGGCTCTATTTCGTACGTGCCTACCATTTTATTCTAGTAGACGACTTCCTACGTATCAAGTGACTTGTGCCAAACGACAATTACAAAAGTTTACAATCCTTTTGTTGTGGCCATTAAAAAAAAGGCAAGACCATTAAACATGTTCAGAGTCTTTTAGCAAGTTTGTTTGCTGAAGTAAAAGAAGATAAATAAATCTGAGTCTATAAAAGATTAATACCTTGTTTAGTTGGGTGCAGTTTGAATGCTCTTTTACTCGGCACAAGATGTTGATGACTTTGGGATTACTGGCAGTTTTACTCGTTCCACTTCCATCGCTTACCAAAGGTAAGAAGGTGAAGGGTTTGTGCTTTCTAATATAAGAGGACCTAAATATGAGCGACCAAAAGTAAGACGGATCATTAATTGTTTCCATGTGACCCATGTACAAATCAAATCTCGATACACAACACTATACCAGGAAGACAGAGCTCTAGGAAGAAAAAGGCTAATATAATGCCAAAAGACTAAAGACACAATTAGCAACATTTGTCCGTTTTTGTTAAAAAATAAGGGTGTTGTTTTTTTCAATAGCACAAAGCCTTGTGCGTGTTTCTTAATTTCCAATATGTATGAGATATTCCATGCAAAAAGAAGGAGAAGTTAAAATTTTCCAAAAAAAAATGCACTTATGTTATATGTAGGAGTATTGCAAAAATATAAAGATTTTTATAAAAATTTGTACAATATAGATGGCCGTCGTCAATAGTAACTATTCGACCGCCGGGGATTGCTTGAGTATCCTCACGACCCTAATTTGTGAAACTGAAAAGACAGTTCTTACACTAAAATATTGGAGGCGTTCATTACCAACTATTTTGAATGAAAAGAAATTAAGATCATGAAACAAGTCAAAGAATTCGCTGCATGCGCACGTATATACCTTGATTATCCTAAAGACGCGTTCTTTACAGCATTCAAATAAAAATATTTCAATGAGTGCCCATGAGTAAAAAGGAAAAGGGTACCCTTTGAATCATACTCTAGTGTATCTAATTCCAAGCCAAAACGATTTCAAACCTAGATTTCAAATCTACTACTAAAAGCGCATTACATTCATGTATCTATCCAACTTTCTTGGCTCTTGATACTATTTCACCGAACATTGTTTCCATGTAGGCCAGGCATATGCAAACATAATTTGGAAACACGACACCGTACTAGAAAGAAAATTAAAAAAAGAGAGGAACAGCCAGAATTTCTCAGAGCGAAGAAAGAACTGCTTGGAGCAAAAAAGACCACGACCAGCGTGATTGCAAACGACGAAACATCAAAAGTCTACACCATATGATGAGCAACATTTGTGTGCTTTAGTTTTAAATTATAATGTTTTCAGTTTCAATACTCCATGAACAAAGAAGGACGAAGGAGTTAAAATTTTCTATAAAATTTTTTCATGAATATTGCAAAACTATAAGATATTAAAACTAAAGTTCACTTAGCCCTTTTTTGTGCAATGTAGACGGCCGATTTAGTAACTATTCGACCGTCGAAGTTTTTCTTAGGAACCCCCGCAATCAGAAAGAGGACATGTAATTTGGAAGCAAAGCTTTATTTGTATTGAAATATGTTAGGCGTTCAATAAAACAGACTTTGATCTGTAATTATCAGTTATTTTAGTCGAAAAGAACTAAACATTGTGAAGCAATTTAAAGAATTCGCTGCATGTGCAGGTAGCTAACTTTTTCTAAAGACGCGTTCTTTATAACACGATTCAAATAAAAATATCTCAGAGCAGAATTTTTCCTTTACTGAGACATACTGTTGTCAACCGAATGCCAGCTTGAGTTATGCTCGCTCAGGAGAAAAAGGTCGTTCATTTCTTTTTCGAGCTTCGCTTCACGTAAATTTGCATAGACTGGACGTTCTCGTGGGAGCGCCTAGGGCGGAAAATATTACGCCCAGTAGAGATCCGCAATGCAACCCAATGGAATTACTTTAAAAAAAAATCAACAGTCCATATAAAAATATCTAACTAAGAAAAGCTTAAAGCTCAACTCAGATAAATTGTGAAATAAAGAGCAAGTAATATTTCATATGGGAAGCAATAATTCCTTTTTGATGAAGTTACTTTTTTTAATTAAAACAGCCGAATGTGGAAAGCGCGTCGCTCAGTCGTCCCGCGTGGTAAACGGTGAAGAAGCCACACCCAATTCGTGGCCGTGGCAGATTTCTCTCCGCTACCGAGATTACCCAGACGCCAATGCTTACGGTCACATTTGTGGAGGATCACTAATTGAGGATGACTTGGTTTTGACAGCCGCTCACTGTGTAGAGTTTCAACCCGATCCTGCTGTATTTAAAGTCATTGTTGGTAAGTTAATCACATAGCTGCTTCAGGGATGTGGATGGACCATTGTCTATTGTTATTTCCCTTTCCTTCGAACGACTTCAATTTTTCTCTTTCCCTTCTTCTGACACTTCCTTCCTTCCTTTCCAACCGCTCTCCTCCCCTCTCCTTTACTCCCTCCCCCCCAGCTCCCTTGCTTCCATGTTTCCCTACTTCAATTTCTCCCTTGCGCTTCAGTGATTTCATTCTTTCATGCTCTCTCAATGGCTTGCCTGTTTGCCTGAGCGTTTGCTTGCTTACTTGATAGCATGTTTTCTTGGTTCCTTACTGTCTGCCTATCTGCCTACTAAACTCTTTTTTATCATTTTGACTCCAGGTTCCCATTACCGTGAGAGTTCTAACTCATCGGCGTCGGTTCAAGAAACAATCAATGTGATAAAAGTTACATATCACAGCGAGTACAGCAGTAACACACTGAAACATGACGTTGCATTGTTAGAACTTGAGACGCCGATCACACCAAGTGACGAGGTCAACACAGTCTGTCTTCCGGAAAATCGTCAAGATCAGATTTCGCCAGGAACAGACTGTTTTATCACTGGTAAAGTAATAGTTTTCTCTTTATATTGTTTGGCCTTTTGTTTTGATTTTGAATAATCTCAAACTACACAAAACATTAGACATTTACACAAGAAAAATTAATACTTTGTTTAACTTTTAATTCCGGGTTAGCGTTGACCGGCCTCCAAACAACCCAACCGCGCTCTGTCCCTGATAACAACAGTTTAACCATGGTGCTCCGCTTATCCGCCATTCGGGCCGCTATAAATGCATGAACATATATTCGTCAAAGCCTTGACTTAACTTTGCCCCTTAATGGATCGGAGAGGAACTGGCTGGCTGGAGCCCAGTTCAGGTGCATGTGTTCTGTGTACCGGTCAAACATTTAATTGTTACAATGTATTTCTCAATCCCAGTGTACAAATAGGCTCAGAATGATTGTTTGGGTGGCCTCACATATTTGGCAGGGTTTTTTATGATCGCCAAGGATCTGAAAGATTACAGGGGGGTACTTCTCTCATGCAGGAAACAGCGAGCTGAATATGATGAAGTACTAGGACTCTTTAAGGGCCACTTTATTGAAGATCAACGTCTCTTTCAAAAGGCTGATGGGAAGGTCTGATGGGGTCGGTGGAGACCAGTGGGAATACCCGAGGAAAAAATAGAACGACTTTCCGATCAAACCGGGCCAACCGGTACCAAGATCAGAAGAATGGCTCTTACTATTTTTTATTCCTTGCTCGAATTCCTTACATGAGTGAAATCTACTGAAGAGAAGTAGGGCAATGAATCGGTTTGCAGGGACCGCGGAGACCATTTCAAAGTGGTAAGGCTGAAAAATCTAGCCAATACAAACAAACGTCAGTTTTTCGCCATTTATCTTGCGCGCCATCTGGAGCCCTAGGATATAAATCCCAGCTATAAAAGTGGTAGGGCTATAGCCCTACCAGCCCCTCCCCTCCGCGCTCCCTGGTTTGTCAAAACAGAACGGCAAAGTTCTGTCCGACCGGTCTGATCGATCGAAGTGGACCACCTCCAGGGATGATCCAGAATATTCCGAACTTTTGGTATAAATGTTCGGTGATTTCTCAGCTTAATTAAGCTTATTCTTAGTGATTAATGGAGTCGTCAACTGACACGTCATCTATCAGATGGCAACTAAAATTCTGACCAATTCGCTGCTATTAGTTTAACTCCACCCAGACTCTCGTTTATGGTTTGTTTGTTTTTATTTCCATTTATTTTTCAGGGTGGGGACGTACAATCGGTGGGGGAGATGCAGCGGATGTATTGCAACAAGCAGTGCTTCCAGTGGCGGATCACACAACATGTCGCAGAAAAATGCAACCTGTGTCAAAAGTCTACAAAGGACCAATGTTGTGTGCTGGGGGCCAGGGCAAAGGAGGTTGTCAGGTGAAAAAATGTTTATTTCGCATCAAACAAACAAATTTCTGAAAATGAGGAAAACGATCGTAAAATCTCCATAAGATGACACCAACATTTAGACCAACAACTACAATGCATGTTTATTCAAGACCTGTAAGATGCGCGGGTTCCTTGCATATTGACACCTTCAAAAGCCAAAATTTCTTTATGTTATCTTCAAACCTTTTGGCCTTGAAAATCGATTCTTCTAAATTACAATGAATTCTGTGGAAATTGTCGTCCGATTTGCTGGCTGACCTCCACTAGCGACAAGTCAACCGTTCGTTCCCTTCATTTCGGTCGGTCGCTTTGTCCGTCTGTCCGTCTGTCCGTCTGTCCGTCCTTCGTTCGTTCTTCCACTCGTTCACTCAACTGCTCTTCCCTTTTAAGAACGTGTGAGCCCAGAGTTCTGTATAATCGCCTTCTTTCACGACTAATGAGATTAAAAATATACTTGTCTTAGTCTTTCTTTTCTCATAACAGTTTTGAGTATTTGATTTCCTCGTTTTACATTAAAATTTTTGAGTATTTTTACTCTATTTTTAGGGAGATAGTGGAGGACCTCTTGTTTGTGAAGAAAATGGCAAGTGGGTTTTGCGAGGTGTAGTCAGCTGGGGAACATACATGTGTCTCACAGAGTACTACACTGTGTTTGCTCGTGTCTCCAACTACGTGAGTTGGATAGAGACAAACAAGATGTCGTGATTGATAGAAGATAACATCGAAGGTATCTTTGTAACAAATACTTCAGCTAACCGATTAAAAGCTACGACTTTTATTGACACTATTAAGCAAAAAATTGAAAGACTAAAAACTTGAAAGACGACGTAGCTGGTCGCATAGGCGGAGTTTTCGGATTCTCGTTTAATTTTTAATCCAGCACGTCAACAATTTCTGCTAGCTTGGGCATATTGACTCCATGCTAAGCCGAATTTCTAAGCTGTGTGGACTGGTTGTTGAATAGCTTTTGCGTTTAATTTCTTCCTAGGTCTTCTTGTCAGGAGCTTCCAGAGCTACCTAGTGAGGACATGGACCTAGAAGACAACAAAAGAGGACATAACAAGGGAGACATAAATTGGGGGAGCTCTAAATTATCTCACAAGAGCAAAAAGAAAAATGAAACTTAATCAACTTAAATTGAATAAACTGGGGTTATTGCCAATAATGCTATCAGTTGTAATATTTTTGTGTTGTTCATTTCCATATCTATTGCATGGGGATGTGGTATGAGTTCATGGGTGAATGAATGTGTGAGCGCTAGCCTACTGCTCAAGTCGCTATATAGTACGAAGCAGGAGACACATTTTCATTTTCCAAGAGCCGAGTTATGTTTAAGAGTGTGTCCATGAGAAAACCAGATAGAACCAGGCTGGAGGTGATACAGCTCAAATCACCGATTTCATCACAAATGTTAAGTTTGGTGAAGGCTGATTATGGCAAAAAAGTAGATCAGAATATTTTATTCCCCTCAAGCTAGGGGCCCCCTCCAAAAATGGCCACTTGACACTAATTTATGCATATTTAATTAGTTGTCTTTGGTTTAGTATTTTTACAATAAGAAAGGCAATGTGAAAATGATACGCACTGTTCTACTATTATCAGTCTCAAAACACAGATATTCATTTGAACTAAGCAATTTCGTTTCTCCCCGTGGCTTCATCTTAAGTAAGGAACCTCGTAGTGTTGAGAATAGCCTTTTAAAATTCAGTTATGGAAAATATCTGCAATGGGCAACAGCAAATGCTCATTATTCTAGCATAGATAATGACAGCAATCACTAAAATTCTGAAAAAAGCCATAATATGTTTGGGGACTTTGTGCTGGCGTGTTGCTTGCATGGGATGTTACGATTTATGGCCATTTCATGAACATCGACTAAAACACAAAAGCGGTTTTTCTGTCCTCTAGATGACCTGTATGTCGTGGTTATCTTTTTTCTTCACTTGTATTTTACGCCTGAAAGCGTAAGTTGATGAAACCTGTGAGTTGAAGCTTCTGCTGCAATATTTATATCGATATTTCAATATTTTTTGAGAATGACACAAAATATAGTTCCGAAACTATTTCAAAGATGTGTCTCAAGTGCTGCTTTTCGCCGAATTTTGACTCGTAATCGACAGGAAAATCATTATCTAGTTCTTGTTGTTTTCGAGTTAGGTTAATACAGAAAAACACACAACCTATAACCATCAAAAAAACATTATCTTCTCATATAAGAGATATATCGACCAATTTACAAATTCTCTCAACTTTAATTATGTAAACATATGCCAAAAGCAGTGGAGAAAATGTAAATGATGTCCTTGTCACTAAAAAGATAAACAGAGAATATTCCAGAGAATATTAACTCGATCGCAGAAGTGTTAATGCACAACGGAGCGAAAATTCACAAAATATCTGGCTCGGACAGAGTCATAAACCCTTCCTTCTTGCAAACCCTTCCTTCTTTTTTGATGAAAACCTTACGCCTCCCGCCAAAACCAGGTTCTCGTGCACGAGATATAGAAATAGACAAAGAGAATACAACTGAATTGAACTCTGGGAATGCAACTTTATTTATTTTGTTTTTTAACTTTTTATTTCAATTTTCCTTGCTGATTATTTTCCGAGTTTCCCCGGCCTGGAATAAAGATTCATCCGCTACTTCTCCTTGTGTTGTCGTCTATGTATCTACACCAGGCTGTTCTGAAAGCTGCTCACCTGCAAAAGAACTCTAATTACTATTTAACGACCAGTCACAGCTTTCCTTTTTTTATCTACATATTAACTTCTAAAATTACCATATTAGTAAACAAGTTCACATAAGGGTTTGGGAAACTATTAACCAGTCGAGAGTCTATATATAACTTAAGGGAAAATCTTGTAAACTTAAAGTTACTAGACGTCATTATTAAGCCCGTTTTAACCTCATGGCCTCAAGTCCTAGCGGCCAAACGTGTACAATGAACTGCCAACTAAAAGTATTTGTTAACTTTTTGAAACAAATATGTATCAAAATAGATGACAACCTGAAAGCTACACCCACATGTGACCAAAACTTACAACTACATTTCCCAGTTTTACCTAGTATTAGGAAATCAAACTCTTAAACTGTTCTAAAACTGAAGTTTATTAAACAAAGCATTTGACCGTTGCTCACTTTTTATATGTTGTCTTTCAGTTGTTAGCTAGCCCATATTCAGCATCTGTCATTTAGTTTCTTAAGCATCCAAGTCATTTCAAAAGAATGATATTCAATACAAACCCACCTCTAATTACCTCTTTCATCAATCAGGACATAATTATTCTCTTTAATCCAGTTCAAGAAGCGGGAAACACGAGCAAACACAGAATAGTGATCTGTCAAACACTCGTAATGTCCCCAGCTCACTGTACCCCGCAAAACCCACTTGCCATTTTATTCGCAAACAAAAGGTCCTCCGCTATCTCCCTAAAATAGAATAAAAATTCACTCGGTTTAATTGGATACACGACTCTGTAGATCTTGGTTGAACTCTTGGCAAACAAACTCACGTAAGGACAAACAAACAAACTAACAAACCAAACAAGTGCACGGATGAACGAACAAACAACGCACAACTGAACGACAGACAGAGACTGACAGACAGACAGACAGACAGACAGGCAGACAGACAGAAAGACAGACAGACACAGAAAGCCAGAGAGCTGGACAGATAGAGAGAAAAACAGACAGACAGTCAGAAAGACAGACAGACAGACAGTCAAACAGAAAACTGAATCCCTTCCAAATTTGAGAAATCTCAGGCTTGTTAGATGCGGAACAGCAATTTTTCCGCCTCACAACCTTCTTTGCCCTGGTCTCCAGAACACAAGACAGGCCCTTTAATTTGCAGACTCTGGTAAATTTTTTAGTTGATTTCGCGGGATATTTGACACAACGCATTGACAGACAGACAGACAGACAGACAAATCCTATTTTTCTAATTTTGCGAAGTTAGCTTGTACACTTAGATGTGAAAGAGTCCTTTTTCGTACATGACAACCTCCTTTTCCTTGGCCTCCAGCACACAGCATAGAGCTGTTGTGGACCTTTAACAAATCTTTCATTTTGTCACGGAATGTATTGTGATCCACAACTGGAAGTACTGCTTGTTGCAACACCTCTGATGCATTCCCTCCGCCGATCGTGTCTCCGATCCCCAGCCTAAGTAATATCAAAAAATGCAAACAAATAATAAACACTCACGTAAAAAAAATACTAGGAGTCGTCTTGCTTGGACGTTTATCATATTACAAGCGACATATTGGCTACTTAGCAAGCAAAATAAAATAACTGAATGACCGAGAGGTCCTTAATTCAAAGTTTTGACAACATACATCCTCGTTAAAAAAAAAAAATCTTAAAAGTTGTTGTCACTGACTTAAAAATCTTAAAATAGACGTTTCGGCTAAAATACTATAACCTTCTTCAGTGATGAAATGAATGTTAATGGCGTCTAAATGTAAATGAGATGTTTATAAGAATGTGAGGAACTCGCTAGGGATTAATTTAGCATTTTGTAAATGTCTGGAATATGCGCGTGGTCATTAATTGAGTTCGGTTCGCGAATGGAATGCCACGCTTCCAAGAACAATCTACGCGACCACAAGGGACAGCGGTCTATGACCTTGACATTATTAGAATCAAATTCGTGGTTGTTTTTCATACAGTGTTGCGCCAAAAGAGAGTTCTTGTCACATGTGAGGACGGCTCTTTTATGTTCTATTGTTCTGGATCTCAGTGCTCTGGATGTTTGACCGATGTAAAGTTTTTCACAGTTTTTACAATTGATTTTATACACAACACCAGTTGACAGGTCTTCGGTTTCTTCAGGATCGAACCAACCGTCTTGACGGGTTTATGAGCAACATTTACGTCGAATTGTCCTAAAGTTCTTGCAATTTTTTCAGAGATTCCTTGAAAATATGGCAAAGTAATAAAGCCTCTGTGGCTTTGAAGTTTTTTGAAGCCTCTGTGGCTTTGAAGCTGACTCGCTAAATTAATCCCTAGCGAGTTCCTCACATTCTTATAAACATCTCATTTACATTTAGACGCCATTAACATTCATTTCATCACTGAAGAAGGTTATAGTATTTTAGCCGAAATTTCTATTTTAAGATTTTTAAGTCAGTGACAGCAACTTTTAAGATTTTATTACTATGCCTGACTACAACTACAGTATTTTTATACATCCTCGTTATTGTTCTACTTTACCAGTGATAAAACAATTTGTTCCAGGCGATATCTGATCTCTGCGACTTTTCGGAAGACAGACTGTGTTGACCTTGTCACTTGGTGTGATTGGCTTCGCAAGCTTTAACAATGCCACGTCGTTTCTCAGTTTTGCCGAGCTGTGTCTACTGTGGTAGGTAGCGTTTGTCACATTGATTGTTTCTTGAACAGAGGTGGGAGATCCTACACGGTAATGAGCACCTAGAAACAACGTGAAGAAAAGAGTTTGATCATTTAACACAAAATCACCTCAATTGAATTAAAAGGGAGGGAGGGAGGGAGGGACCCTAAGAAGGAAGCAATGAAGAAAGGAAGCAAGCAAACAACGAGGCAACGAAGGGAGCGGCGAGGTAGCGCGGAGAAAGTTAGCGAGCGAAAGCAAGGGAGGAAAGACGGAAGCAAAGAAGGAAGGCAGGGAGGAAAGAAGAAAGATGGCAAGGGAGCAAAAGAGCCGCAGAAGGGGGAAGAGGTGCAGAAACAATTAATCAAGAAGGGAAGGAAGGGGAGAAAGACGAAAGCAAGCAAGGATAAAAGGAAAGGGAAGACAGAGAGGGAAGGAACGAAGGAGTGTAATGAGAAAAACTGAAGCAATTTAAAGGTAGGAGAAGAGCATGAAGAGAAGGAAGGTATTGTAAGGATATAACAGTAGGCTACGGTTCATCTCCGTCCCCGACCCAGCTATGTGATAAACTTACCAACAATGACTTTGAATGTAGTAGGATCGAACTTCCAATCCTGACTGACTCGACTACAAATTCGATTTCACAAGTATCAGCCAGCTGTTCCACCAATCGTCGACGACCAAGAAGAGCAAGAGCAAGAAGTCACCTTCGCTCATCCTGAAGTGTCTGAAGGCCCCCGAAGTCCCCGAAGATGATATGCAGTATGACACAGACAGTGGGCCTGACGATGCCGTGGAAAGTGACAACGACGACGATACTCTGACCTTCTTAAGAGCCGTAACAACTCGCAGTGGAAGAGCTGTCCAAGTCCGATATTTCTCTTAAGACGTCTCTTGAAGTAAAACCAACAAATTAAGATTTCAAATATCACCTTTCCAACAGCTGTAAATTATTGGTAAAGTTAAAGAATGCACTTTTTTGTACAAATTTTGATTACGGTTTCGTGCATGTGTTCGAGAATCGTGGAAAGTGAATTTTTTGTTTCGTGATTCGTGAAATCGAAAATTTACTATCGTGACTTCGTGACAAGACCCCCCCCCCCTTGCCCCCCCCCCCCTCTTTTATTCATGTGAAAAGTCAATTTCGAGAAAAAAATCCGATACTTCCCACCGAGAATTTTTCGTCTCTTGTAGTACCCGGGAATGCGATAATGTTACAACACCTTATTATCCAATTTTTGCTCTATTATCTGTCAAGTAGTCGCTTACGAGCTGAGAGGTTAAAAACAAAAGAACATTTCAAATTTTTACCTCCAAAAGTGGTCGCAGTCGCTTATGAGATGTGCTTGATTTCAAGAGGTTCCAAATATAGTGATTTCACGTGGAAACTTTGGTATGTTGGAAAACAGGTCGCTGAGGAGAGGTTGTCGCTTACGAGAGGTGGTCGCAACTGGAGGTTCGACTTTATTTACAAAACCTGAGGGTCGAGAAAAGCACTGCACTCTCATGTCAGGAAGAAACACAAAGAAGAGGGAAAGAAAGAGGCGGCGAGGGTCTGGGACGAAATCGAGTCTTCATCGTCACGTGATCAATTGACCGTTTTGAAAAATGGCGGCCACCAGTGTAAACATTTACTCGCCGCTTTCAAGGCTTAGAGCGGACAATCATTCGTTACTAGAACAACTAAAACAAGGCCAGGATGACATCTGGCACGTTATGAAAAGAATGAACTCGACAAAAGACTCATTTCCGACTAGAACGTATGGAGAAACGAGTTTTACTTATCGAGGAGTCGATAGAACGCCCGTGAGAGTGTCAAGGAAAGTTGACCAAGCTACAACGGACAGAAAGCAAACAAGCACTCCGAAAAGCTTTGGGCAAGCTTTGATCGCGGATGGAAATGACAGGAGAAATAGGACGCCCGTCGGGCCGACTTCAATTCTATCTACTCCAGGGAACCGTAAAAGGGTACGTTTAAAAGCTTCGTGTGAATGGTTATGATCAATGTTCTTTCTTCTAGTTAGTAGTACCTTTCTTAAATTTTGCGGTGATTTGAAAATCAGACAGAGTGTTATGCGAAGGAGGCGTTTTACTAAAATCTGTTTTATCCGGAAGGTTCGAAGGTTTTCACCTTCAAGTCAACTCATGACATACATCCGAATACATATACAGTATGTGAATTGAAACTTTGATTAAGCTTGTATATTTGTTTATTCAAAATCCCGTACAAGCCCGTCAATGTTTGTGTTTGTAATTTTGACAAATTGTCCAAGTTAATTCTCAATTCGCATTGGATATATGTCCAAATTAACAAATAATTTTGACAAATTCCAGCGCATTGTAATTAACAGGCCATAAGACGCCATTGTGGTTCAATTTTGTAGTGAATTTGGAAATAATTGAATTCAGAGAGTTCCTCTGACTTCCAAATTGGGCTTAACCTACATGTATAGCCCCGTCCAATTTTGAATTTCTTTTGAATATTTTTTTTTAAAATTCAGTTAATTCCAAATTAGATAGTGTGGTTTTCATTTGGGTGTCGAAAAGTAATTGGTTTTGCAGCAACTACACCACACGATTGGCTTAAAAAAACTCACACCATTTTTTTCATCCAATCAGAAGTAAAACCAAAACCAATCATGACTTGCTCCCATTTGGTTTCCCGCACATTGCATCAGCTACATGTAATTACTTTGAGTTTTGATTGGTTCACTGGATTATCTGTGTCCTTTGTGATTGGATGAAGTGATTACTTTGGTTTTGGCTTGGTGACACCCAATTGAGAATCGCTCTATATAAATAAGCTATACCACTGAAAGCTTACTACTTGCAATTAAACTTTTCCATGTCTTAGAAAAACAAATTTGTAGAAAAAAATATAAAAAAGAAATAAGGTTTATGCAGGGATGTCAAAGGTAATTGTTTGTTTGAATTAGTTTAATTTGACAAATTCTAAGTGATCGTGAGATTGCAAATGATAAATTTCTATGTACACTGTAGAACCTCAAATGAATAAACCTGGAGTGGGAAAAAAGAAAATGGTCTTACGTAAATCCTTTGTCTCTTCTTTGTACTTTGTAGAGATTTTTGTTGTTATTTTTATTTTGTGGCATCCATCTGTAAAGTGGCTATTTAGCTAAGTGCATAAATTTGACCACGTTAAATAAAGGTTATCTAGTTTATAGGTTGTAGGTCTCTCTTCATCATGATTTAGGGCCCATCAAGTCAGATAAGTTAAACTTTTTAAGTTTCAGTTCGGTTTCTCATTTCTTTTTTTTTAGACACCCAAGAAATCTCTTCATGTAAGCTTTGAACCTTCTCTGCGTCACGAGCGCAGTGTAATTGGGGAGGACAATGCAAGAAGATCTCTTCTGGGTTATGATTGGATTGCTGGCTTATTAGACAATACTTCTTACCTGTCAGAAAGACCAGATGACTTTTTTGATGATCTGAAGGAGTTCAGAAGAGTAAATAAAGAAGACTGCTTTGGAACTACTCTCTCAGAGTGAGTTCACATGGTGCATCTATAATGATAGATTGGAATCGGGATTTCTTGAAGGCTAAATTTGTTGAGTGTCCTGATCGGGAGCCTCTGGCTCAGGGGACTTGGTACCTACCCCCTGTGTATATATGACATTAATAAATTATCCTTATCCTTATCAGGGCTCACAAAAAGTGCCATCTGGTTGTCTGGGACAAGTAGATTTTCCTGTTGGGCAAGTAATTTTCCATGCCCACTTGTCCGACAGACAGAGGCCCAGAAAAGTCATTTGCCAGTCACGTCATAAAAAGGGCAAGAAAAACAGGCATGCACTTGCCATGGGCAAGTGAAATTTGAGAGTTACTTGTCTGAAGGGCAAGCTCTGCCATTAACGGAAACAAAAAGTTGTTTCCCATTTGATTTATCCCCAATATCTTGACATCCTGATTTCTTTCGCCAAATTTCATTACCCTTGCTGGCTCTGGAGAGTAGAATTTTCCACTGTTGCATGTAGCTGTTAAGGTCATTCCACTGAAACAGAACCTGCACTGGGATTATTGTCAGACTTTGCCTATTGATTGTTTATATTATAGGAACTTAATTTTGAAATAAAAATGAGGGTCCCTGTGTTGGTTTAGGAGCAAAGTCTGCAACAGCACCTTGTTTATACCCAATAAATCCTTATATTAGCACCATGATTGTAGTCCCAATTGTAGTCCAGGCTTTATTTTGGGTGTCTCTAGACAAGAAAAATATAACTGACAAGTACCAAAAATGGTTTTCTTTGCACCCTGAGCACTCCTGTAGGGATTGTTGGAACAGGCCATTATTAGGGCAATATTACAAATTGCTTGGGGGAGGAGACAACCTGCAGTGAATATACTGTACGGGGAATTGCAACACTCCCAGAGTCCGAGGGGTTTTATTAAAGGGCCCCAGTCAGCCACACCTCTGTTTTTGTTTATATGCGAGAGTTTGGCTATTATATTTTATTCCAAGCATGTCGAAACAAAAGATAATTAAACATGCTTTGAGGAACACAACTTACAGTAAAGCAATAAGATTTTGCTTCACCATGCAATACATGCATCTCAATAATGTCGATGGCATGAAAAATGGCGGAGGCTGACTAGGGACCTTTAATTAAGGGCTGGGCACCACACAAATTGACCAGCTGTGAAGACAATTTTGCCTGCCTGTGAAAACCAGATGTCCTCCTGCTGTAATGAAACCCTTGAGATTCACAGTCTCTTCTTACTATGGAAACTGGGATAATTTCTCACTGCTTTCACAGGCTGAATACAGAGTCTAAGACAATTTTAAGATTTCATCAACTTACAGTATGCAGACCAAACAATGTTCGTGTTGTACCCTTAGATTTACAAGTTAGATTAATAATATTAATGACATTGAACAAGTACACTTTGTAATAATTATTGTGAATTTGTGGTTTACTATGATATACATAATATTTTTTGCACAATATATGTTTCATTTTTGTCATTTAGGAGGCCATATACACCAGTAAAGTTTACTCCCTCCAGAAGCACTCAAAGCAACACTAAGGATGTGTTTTCCTGTAAGAGTTTTTGTTTTTCTTTGGTCATAATTCTCCTTGAAAGTGTAAAGAGTAACATTCATTCAAATCAATCCTGTACACTTGTTGCTCTTTACATTTCTTTCTTGTATTAAAATTGCTGCATCAATTGAAATGCATACCTCAAGTATAATTTATTGTACCTTGCCCTGACCTGGTCATTGAAAATTTTACCAGTTCTTGTGTCTGATTATAACATCTCATGAACATACATGTTTGAGGCAATTGAACTTCTGTTTCATTAACTAAAATTATCATGTTCCTTGTAGAAAACTATCTTACTTCCTTTGTTATGATTAATAGAGGGACTCGGGAAAGTTTGTGAGAACCAAGAATGGCTGCAGTTAGAATATGGCAAAAGGCAACTGAAATAAAGTGGGGTTTTTGTGATTATTTTTCTTTCAGGTGACAATGCATACACTTTGAATGAAAGGCTCTTTGCTGTACCTATCCATGGACCAGAAACTCCTTGCTCAGTTTGCCATACAAAGCGGGAATCAGAGTATGAAACAGAAGGCAGTTATGTTCGGTAAGGTTTCAGTGCCTGTCAGGTACCAGTGAGTATCTGCATTCAGGGGTTATATTAAGGGCCAGGCACCTGGAAAATTGCCTGGCTGTGAGGACAATTCTGTCAGGCTGGTTTGACCATCTAACGGAAAGTTTTTCTCAAAACGAAGTTCAGTTGTAATAGTTTTGGTGGCCTGTGAAAACCAGTTGCCGTCCTGTTTAAAATGCCAATGAAACCCCTGCTATTATGAAGGTGGCTGTCACTTTATTATGAGGCAGAAATTATCTAATTGTGAATTCTGGTTTCATTGGGACCAAGTGAGCTCTCCATAATATAGAAGTGTTGGTATTATGGAGGTGTTGATAATGAGCCATTCAATGGGAGTATTTAGCTTTTGAATTGCTCAATTCTAGCTGGCAGGTATGTTTTGCAGGTGGGAGGTTGCAGGTTGAAAAATCAACTTTTTAAGTCTGAGCGAGTCTACTTAGCACTTCGGTTAGCCTGAATAGCACTCCGGTTAACCTAAATTAGCTTAGGGTTGCTTGTGGTTAGCTTTTATACTGGGGTTTATTCGACTTCAACTCAAATAAACAAGCCCTTTCAACCTGCAACCTGCAACCTGCAAAAACTACCTGCTCAATTCTAGCTCTTCCTGTGTGATTCTTTTCCAGTTTGGTGTTTGGTGCCATTGTTCTGCACATTAAACATACTTGTAATCCTACTGCTGTACTCCATGGAATATACTTAGATTGCTGACACTCCTTCCCTATGGCTATAATGTGGCTTAACACATGTGAAAGGAGTTCATGAATTATTTTTATTGTTGGATATTTTGCAAGGATGTTCAAGGAGCTAAAGTTCAGGGGGTCCTTCTTACAGTATCTACCAATTGCCAAATCAGTTGATCATGAATTTGTTGATAAGGGAGGTTTTTAAGGTGGCCAAACACAGTTTTCGTGTGTGCTTTTGCTGATGCAATTCAGTGCACGCACAAGGATTGCAAAAACAAGCATGCTGTCAATAGAGTGATCATTTTATTTACTCAACACCCGCACTAACTGTGCTATTTTTCTCTATTACTGAACGCAGTGTATTGATGGCTTTAGTCTTTTATTACAAAGATATGTTAGAAAAGCTAAGGATGCAAAGTACCCAGCTAAATGCAGGGCAGTTTTTATTGAACCATTTTAACCTTAGTTAGTAGTATTTTAATTCTTGTTTTAGTTTTTTTTAATCTTAGTTAGCTTACCGCATAGGTTTTTGTCCTTTTTATTGTATTTTAGATTTTAATGTATTTTAAAGGTTTAACATTTATTTTCTCAGAGGACCCTCCTGAAAACCACCTTGTGGTGATTGGAGGCCTCCTCTTAAAATATTATGTATTATTATTATTATTATTATTATTATTATTATTATTATTATTATTATTATGTGCAGTTGCTCGAAAAATTGAGACCAGTTGCTTTTGCAGAAACTTGCCGATTTGTAACGATCCACTTTTCAAGAAATTTGGCGAAAAATAGTTCAGAAACCATGTGAATGATCTATCACAAAAATCTGAATTTTGACATATGGAATTTTTAATAATACAGAATGTGCAGTGAAAACAATTTACAGCAAATTACGAAAATCGTCTATGTCAAAATTTTATTAGAACAGTGTTGACAGACGGGATTTAATGTCAATTCGTAGTGGGCAAATGATGAAAAAAATCTAACGACTGGATTAATTTTAAATAAACAAAAACCATTTTCTAAGCCTTGTTTTTAACCAGCCCCATTGCCATGGCAACAGCACACACCTTCGCCAAAATGTGAGAATAAACCCTTCTGTGGTTAACCTTGACTCTTGCAGAAATCGGGCACCAAAGGATAAATAGTTTTAAAGTAATGGTGAATTAGGCACTTGAAAGCACAGGAAATCATTTTGTTTATTTTCTCATATCAAACCTTCCAGGCTTTAAATATTACCTTCAGTAATCCCTTAGTTACTGCTCTAAATCTGTAGTTAAGACCCCCCCCCGCCACTTAAAGGACCCTGGTCAGCCATTTTCAATGCCATCAAAATTATTCATATTGTACGGTTAATTACTGTAAGTTATGTTCCTGAAAGGATGTTTAATTATCTTTCGTAATTTCACAGATTTGATTTTCTTCATGTCAAAATGCTCCAAATAAAATATAATTGTCCAACTATTGCATGTAAACAAAAACAACTAAGGTGTGGCTGACTAGGGCCCTTTAAGGGACTACAGTCCATAAAACACTCTGGCCAGCAACTGATATGTCAGTGGGCTTAAACTAAGGTACATATTCAAGTCTCAGTCTGGGGTGCCAGCCACTCAACTTTGTTACCTCCTTGATTTAATTTAATTTCAGCAAACATAAGTCATTGAAAAGTCCTTCATTACAATTTTATTTTTATAAAGGTCATACAGCATATGTAATCAGTTTTACGTATTTAATTTTAATAAACAGAATTTAATAATAATCAGAAATAATTTAAGTTTGTTTCTCTTTTCAGAGTGAGTGTCCCACGGTCATCCCTACTCTCACCATACAGATTCAAGCCTCACAGACGAGCTAGTTTTGATCCTACTGATACAGTGAGTTTGTCGTCACACTGCCTGGCTGGTTGGGAAAGTTCTAAACCCACAGTCATCCCAATGCCATCATCATTAGATCTAAGAACATCACTTCACAAGTCTCGCACCACTCTGGTGAGTGATACATTGATGGAAATTATAATAATTTGCGAAGTATGAAGTATGATATATGTGTACAAATGAGGTGTACATGTTCATTTAATTTTGAACCAGAGCTCTTGTACATGTACATGGAACTCTATCATGAACAGACTTTTAGAAGACCAACAGAAAAGGAGGCTGGCTTTCATTTTTGATACATTTATATCGCCCTGTTCCCTGACGTGGAAAAGTATTGAATGGGATGTTGATGAACTTGTTATAACTTATGATGTGAAATGAAGAAAAATTGTTTTGTACATGTTACTGCAAGAAAGAGTAAGAGAGGAAGGAACCATGTACATGTAAAGTGCCCCCTTGCGGCAGTATTATTACAAATTATGTATTAGATAATACATGAGAGGTGTGATTGTTCATGTAAACCCAATCATAACATCAATATCAGTTATATTATAGTTAATTAAGGTTGCCCCCAAGAGACCCTTTTCAATATATTAAAATTCAGCTTGGCAGCAAGGCCAAGAGGACACAAACATTTAGGAAATTGAATGACCATGTTTATTCCATTCTTTTGTCTGTGTCCTCTAGGCCTCACTATCAATCTGAATTTTAATTTATCGACAGTGGCCCATTGACTTTGCAGCACTAAATACAGTAATACAATTACAGTCAAACCAAGTGAAACGTACCCCTCAAGATTACACTATAATGATTCAGAATTGATTATTTGAATATTGAAACTGCCAGTCGTTTCAAGAATGCAGTAATGAATTGATTATTTGAATATTGAACTCACTAGTCATTTCAAAAGTCAATATTAAATTGATTTTTTAATGCATTAAACCTATTAGCCGTATTCTTGGAATGACTGGTGGGTTCAATTTTCCAATAATCAATTCATTATTGCATTCTTGAAATGACTAGTGGGTTCAATATTCGAATAATCAATTCATTAATGTAATCTTGAGGGGTACGCTTCACTTGGTTTGACTATATAAAGCATTCTAAACAAGGTCAATCAGTAAACATATTTTTTCCACTTCAATCTGACAGGATGCTTCTCGAGCTGGGCGCTTTCCCAGTTCTGCAGCTAAGAGCACAGAGGACTTATTGAACACCAGCCATTCACTCAGATATGGACTTCAAATGTTAGAAAGAGAGCGCAGAAACGAGACCTCTCAACCAGCCCATACCACTCCTTATCCCATCCTCTGATATAAATGTAACATTATGTCTTTCATCTGTCCAAGGTGTCCTCTAAATTGTAGTATTCCTTCTTGTGTGTCGTCGTAACTAATTATTAATAGGGATTTTTTTTTTTCAAATTGTGCTTCAATATTATGATGGAATATATTTATAATAAATAGTCTGATCTTAAAGGAACAAATTTTGATGAAAAGTACACTTTGTTTTATTAGTCAACCTGCTTTAAATTTAGTTTAGCTCTATGAACTGTGTTTTATGTTGTCCAGTGGTCCTCTTTTTTTCTAGGTTTTCTTTTGCATGTCTCTGTTGTTTTATGATATTTTCTATTTAATTTCTTCATTTTTCAAAATTAGAGGTTTCATTTGATTTGAAGATCAAAATATCTAGTCTAGCACAAGCTATGAATTTAAGAATGCATTCTGTATATGGCAAAGCCAGTAACATAAATCAGTAAATCAATTGATTGGTCAAACAATAAAATAAATGGTGAATTTTAATCTTGCAAGCTTAAATTTAGTACATTGTTGGACATATTTTTCAATGCTTTCCTTTCTTCAGTTCAGTCCTATACAGTGGCCGGTGTACATGTAGTAGTGGTTTGTTTACAAATCTATGTACAAATCCAGGCTATGTTTTACATATCCGGACGCCACGCTTATCTCAAGTCCATGCTTTACAAATCCAGTCTGCAGCAGTCCAGTCCAATACAACCTGCATGCTCGCTCGACAGAAATTGAGATCCTCTTTGCCTCATATCAAGTGACTAGCACGTGAAAAGAGGATATGCAGAGACTTGCAGCATTCCTGTGTATTGATAAACCACTTTTACAATGACGTGGCACAGAGTTGCTTAATATCACAAGTAAGGTCACGCAATCTTTTCGCTGAAAGAACTTCTAGACTTAGTATTTTTGTATTATCGAGAGCTACCCAAAGTGCCCTTCTGAGAAACCTATTTCTGGCCTGAATACCGATACATTTAAGCCAGCTTATCGTTAAGCTCTCAATGATGGCAATGGTATTGGTAAGAGATATACGTCAAAAAGTAGACACTTGATATTTAGAAAAACATGAAAAAAATCGCGAATTAGGATTAGTAATCACATGATTTTGCAAACGTCACGCAAGAGTCAAGTCTTATTAGTCTGCAGTCTGGAGTTGGTTGCACACCTCCTTTCTGAAGAGACGTTTCTAGCCGCGGTTTTACCTGATCTTTGATTTGAAAGCAGTGATTTTCAAGCGTCCTTTTCTAATCTAGTCGTCACGAACTGACTGGGCTGAAAATGCTTTCAGTGACGCTGGGCTATAGTCCGTCGATCGCTCGGGCATTCACTGAATTACTTCCGTAGAGGTAAGGAAACTTAAGAGCAGTAGTTGAATGATTGAAAAACTAGAGTGGCTGTGAACTTCGTAGTGACTCTCTTCTACGCGTTTGTGGGGAAAGAAGCAAACAGTTCTCTCACTGCCGAGGTCGAAACCCGTATGGTTATGCGTTCATCCCAAACATTTTTACAAAAAAATTATTTAAAATGATCATGATGCAATGACGGTCCTCTTAGATTTTATCATCTGCCAGGACAGCTAAATTATTTTGACGAAACCTGCTTTCTGACTTTAGAAGTCGGCAACCGATCCGCAAGATCGCTATAAGGACAGAGACGGGATCAGATAGTATTTATTTCCTCCTCGATGCAAATGTTCGGACCCCTCCCCCCTCCCCAGCGCGGCGTGATTCCAAATTAGTAACCTCAAACTTCGAAAGCTTGATAGAAAACTTGCGGAAATCGAAATTTAAACGTGCTACCATCAAAAAGCAATCAAAGGAAATAAAATTATGAAACTTCATGGAGATTCCAGTGTCGTGCTATGAAACAGTATACCCTTGAAAAATGGATCTACGTGTCAAGACAGGCTGAACTGAATTACTGATCTAAATATAACAAAAATATTTCGGCCGACTCTGGCGCTAATTGTTATTGGCATTTTTCGTAAGACAAGCCGTTCTTGAGTGAATAACGAACAAAGGAAAAATAAAACGCTTTTTGTCTCGATCCCCAAATATCTCACCTTAAAATTCGACAAAGTTAGAATAGTTGCGTGTAGTAATTTCGTGATCTTCGTCCAAACGGCTCTACGCTCCCGAGAATCTCCTAGTTTAGGTTCTTCAATCTTCTTTTTATTTTCACACTAATGGTCAAAAGGTCTTTTTCTTATCACAATAATGTATTAAGTTCAAACTATCTGTCATTTAACTTTCAGTTATCTTCTTTACATTGGCTATTATCACACGAATATGCTAGTCATTGTCACGTGACTTGTTAAAAAAAACATTGGCTTTTGATTGAACTGGATTACGGGGATGGAATGAATGTAAGACGGATTCCGCTCAAAGTTCGAGCAATAAGTGTGAAAATTAATTATTTACTAAAAATCTACTCATAGCACGGTAACTTTTGGAATACTATTTAAAACAACTCACTTTATTTCATATCTCTAAGAGACCCCGTGATTAGATTCTCAAGCATTCTCGAGAAAGTTAACGTCAAACCTCGTGAGAATGCTTAAAGCGTGTGTTGTTGTGTTTTTAACTAACCCGAAACTTCTGTTTTAATTGAAGTATGGGTAACTTCAGGTTCAATTTTCGCTCGCGGGGTCAGCTTGGGACAGAGAGATTAAGTCTCGATAAGTTCTTAGCTGTATTCAAAATATTACAATGCCATGAGGTATTTTTGGTAACTTAATTTTTGCCATTATTGCTCGAATGTTCTGCGGAAATCATCTTTATTCTCAATCATTGACAAGGTTACATGACAGGGTACTGCTAAGTATCTTCATGGCTCAGTGTGTTCCCAAAACAAAAAGGAAATGTTTGCATCAATTAAAATATCTCATATTTTAAATTCTGTTTTGAAACATCGACATGGCCACCGAGATACCACAGACAGACACCAGCATCCGGGAAGTTTTATCTTACACGTACTTAACTAAATGCTTTTGTAGCTTGAATCTCAAAGAAAAACATGTGTAGTTAATCTGTAGCATGCGAGGAGGCTCACCTTTGAGTCATGCCCTCGAGCGCGCAGCGCAGGAAAGCGATCCGGCGGGATGGAGTCTGGTGAAGAGGCGCCAAGATAGTCATCTTCTCGTCTCGCGGCTTCGGCGCTCGATTTCGCACTCGAGGCTACGCCGAGCGCGCTTTTGTTCCAACGTGAGCCTGCTCACAGGCTAGTTAATCTGAGGTATTTGTGTTTTAAACCCAGAGTAGCAAAAACTCAGTACCTTGTCAAGCCTAGACAGACTACTACAACACCATGCGGAAACTTGTGCCCTTAGAATATTTATCATATATAACCGTGATCATTAGCCATGAAAATGACACTCATTTTATTTAACTCAGTAATTTAGTTTGCATCAAACATGAGCACGTAATCCAATTTTTTATTCTTCTTTTTAAAGGTCGAGGGGTGTCACCTTGATATCTTCTGTAAAGTAAATAACACAACGAGCAGCGTCAGTCTTTGATCACGTGACGATATGGAGGATCAAATATCACACAAACAAGTTTCTGGCTCTGATGGAAAAACTTTTAAATGTAAGCAATGTGAGAAGGGTTTTCATCATGTTGGAAATCTAAGGAAACATGAGAGATTACACACAGGAGAGAGGACTCATAAATGCAACCAGTGCGGAAAAGTGTTTAGTCGTGAAGAAACTTTGAAGCAACATAACAGAACACATACTGGGGAGAAGCCTTTTAAATGTAACTATTGTAGCACGTGCTTCACTCACATAGGCGCTTTAAAGATGCATAAGAAAACACACACAGAAGGGAAGCCTTTTGCATGCAAACAATGTGGTAAACGTTTTACTGGGGCACGAAATCTAAAGGAGCACGCGAGAGTACACAAAAGAAAAAAGACTTATAAATGCGACCAGTGTGGAAAGTGGTATACGCGGCCAGGGAATCTAAAGCAGCATATGAGAACACACACCGGAGAGAGGCCCTTTAAATGCAAGCAGTGTGATAAAACCTTTACTCAGGCTGGAGGTCTAAAGGAACACGCAAAAGTACACTCGGGAGAGAAGCCTTTTAAGTGCGACCACTGTGGCAAGTGTTTTAGTCGAGCAGGGAATTTAAAGCAACACACGATGATACACACAGGAGAGAAGCCCTTTAAATGCAACAAGTGTGAAAAGTGTTTCAACTGCTTAGCAACTCTAAAGAAACATGACAGAACTCACACAGGGGAGAAGCCTTATAAATGCAACCTGTGTGGCAAGTGTTATACTGTGGAGGGAAGTTTAAAGCAGCATGAACGAACGCACACAGGCGAGAAACCATTTGAATGCAGCCGGTGCGGGAAGTGTTTTAACCGGCGAAGGAACTTGAAGTTGCATGAAAGAACCCACACGGGAGAAAAGCCTTTTAAATGCAACCTCTGTGACTGGTCCTTTAGTGATAGAGGACATTTAAACCGTCATCAAGTAGTTCACACCAGAGAAAAGCCTTTCGAATGTGACTTTTGCGGCGAGTGTTTTCGACATATTGGAACGCTTCTGAAACATAAAACTGTTCATACCGGGAAGAAGCCATTTGTGTGTAACCAGTGTGGTAAGTCCTTTACTACGAAACCGTCTTTAGAGGATCATGAAAGAACACATACAGGCGAGAAGCCTTACAAATGCAATTTCTGTGGCAAGTGTTTTTTTCGCGCAAGCACTTTAACCGAACATAAAAGAACTCACACAGGCGAGAAACCTTATAAATGCAAGCACTGTGACAGATGTTTTAGTCACTCCGGAACTCGAAAGAAACACGAAGCAACACACTCAGCAGAGAAGAATTTTGAATGTGATTTGTGCGGCAAACGTTTTATTCTGTTACCCAATTTAAAACAACATCAAATAACTCATTCGGACAAGAGGCCTTTTGAATGCAAAGAGTGTGGCAAGTGTTTCAAGAAGGCAGCATTTTTAAAGACACATGCAAGAGTGCATACGCGTGAGAGGCCTTATCAATGTAACCTGTGCGGTCAGAGTTTCGGCTATAACAACAATCTAACATTGCATAAAAGAAGGAAACACACAGGCGAGAAGCCTTTTAAATGCAGCCGTTGTGAAAAGTGTTTTAGTAACTCATGGAGTCTTAAGGAACACGAGAAAACACACACGGGCGAGAAGCCTTTTGAATGCAAAAAGTGTGGCAAGTTCTTTACTCGGTCAGCAACTCTTCAGCAACATTTCAAATTACATACGGGAGAGAAACCTTATAAATGCAGTTATTGTGGAAGGCGTTTTAGAGCTTCATATACTCTTACGTTACATAAAAGACAACACACAGGCGAGAGGCCTTGTGAATGCAAGAAGTGTGGCGAGTGTTTTGCAACGTTAACGACTTTAAAACGGCATATAAAAAGAACCCACAACACAGCGAACACAGAAACAAGCCAAGATGACGGCTGCTTCAGTATCTCAGAACTTCTGAGCCAGCGTAAAAACACAAAAACAGGCGAGAAGCGTTTTGAATGTAGTCTTTGTGAAAAGTGTTTTAATAACCCCTGGAGTCTTAAGGAACATAAAAAAACGCACTCTTTTGAATGCAAAAAGTGTGGCAAGTCCTTTACTCGGGAACAAACACTTCACCAACATGCCAAAATACATACGGGAGAGAAACCTTATAAATGCAGTTATTGTGAAAGGCGTTTTAGGGCTATATACACCCTGAGGGTACATAAAAGACAACATACAGGCGAGAAGCCTTGTGAATGCAAGATGTGTGGCGAATGTTTTGCAACTTTAACGACTTTAAAACGGCACATAAAAAGAACACACAGCACAGTGAAGACTGAAACAAGTGAGGATGGCAGCTGCTTCAGTATCTCTGAACTTCTGAGCCAGCGTAAGAAAACAAAAACAGGCAAGAAGCGTTTTGAATGCGACCAGTGTGGCAAGTGTTTTAAAACTGCAACGACCCTGAAGAAACATAAAACAAAGCATGTCGTGGTGAAGCAGGAAGCGAGCGACGATGACAATTGTGTCAGTATCCCTGAAATTTTAAGAGACATTCGAAAAGACAAACGAAAATGAATTTTTATCAACGTGTCCCTTGCAGTGACTGCTTAAGTAGATGACAAAACTTGAGGGCACGTTCTTGAAAGGGAACTGAACAGCGTTTTAACTAACAGTTGGTCTGCATGCGTGGGAGGCGCCGGAGCGGTGCGCGAATGCAAGAATAAGCGCGCCGCGAAAACTTGCGCACTATGTTCTCTAGCGCTTGCTAAAGGAAGGCTAACCAGCAAAGAAACATGATCATAGAGTAAAATCGCAATTTTCACGGCTGTCAGCCATTTCAAGAAGCGAAATTACGTGCTATAATCTTTACCTGTTTTTTCCTCATTGGGTATAATTGAGACTAGCTAGGTCAGTTTGATTGCCTTGGGGCAGTCCATTACTTCGCCTTTTTTATGCTTGGATTTTGCTGAGAAAAATTGAAACGACTGTATAAAAGGAATTGTCAGATAAATATTGCAGGATTTGGTAGAAAAATAGAGTAATATATTCGAGTGACTTGATAAATGCAAACATGTGAAGATGATTTAGCCTAAAACGGTGTAAACAAAGTCTCGATAACACGAGTCGTGAAAATGTGGTCTACGCATAGCTTCTTTACTTTTAGTCGCATATAAGAAGCTCATGTTTTTAAGTGTTCCGCCAACTACTTGTTATTCCCCTTGATCTGTCGTTCGTGAGAAACCAGTCCAGTCCTAGAGTCCACCAGTTTTCCAGTCCTCTAGTTCCCCAGTCCTCCAGTCCCCCAGTCCTGCAGTCCAGTCTTCCAGTCCAGTCCTCCAGTCCAGTCCTCCAGTCCTCCAGTCCTCCAGTCCAGTCCTCTACTTTTAAAACTAGATTTTGCGAATAGACTGCGCACTAGCGAGTTAATGGCCGTTTCCGCTTCCAAATTGTAGTTGTTGTTGTTGTTGTGTGAGGGTAGTTTGGAGTGTGTAGGGTTGGCAGCTAGTTGTTTTGCTTCAGCTGAAGGTAAGGGAAGCTTTAAAATCTCGTGACAAAAGCTAGATCAATAATATCAATGCACGGAAGTCATTTCTATCAAATTGAAAAGGAAACTTCACGCGAAAGAAGACGAACGTTAAGCTTAGTTTATTGGCTGTGTCTCTATGTCCTACAGCCGGACAGGTTTTTCAAAATGCTCCGTGTCCGGCAGTCAAAATTAGTTTTTAAAAATTTTAGTTCATAATGTCAAATCCTTGTTTATATGGCTGAATACTAATTTTGGGGAGCCCGGCACCCGGTATATCGGCACTCCGGTTAGCCTAAAAAGCACTCCAGTTAGCCTAAAAAGCACTTCGTTTAGCCTAAAAATCACTTCGGTTAGCCTGGATAGCACTCCGGTTGGCCTAAATAGCTCTCCGGTTAGCCTGTTTACGGTTATGCGTCAGTCAATGCCAGCAGTGCCCCTCTCCCCCCCCCCCCCCCCGGACTAACCCCCGGGCATTAGCATTTTTTTAAAAAAATGGGCAAATTCCCCGGGATGGGGACACATAAGCTGTTTAAATGCCCTGGGGTGGGGAAGAAAAAAGGGGGCAAATGCCCTGCCCCCGGGATCGTTGCCTTCCAACACCTATGCAGTTTTTTTTTATTAATCAGTGAATAAAACATTCAACTGTTCAGTCTTTTAATGCAACGGTAAGACTTCAAGGACAACTGTATGTGTTAGTTGATTTTGATTATATTTATTTCTTTATATTTTGTTTTTAACGGTTTTCAAGATCTGTCTTGAAGATCGCATCATTTGAATTCGCAAACCACCTTCATGAATTTAAAAAATGCTAGACTAGTTTTGAAAGCAAAATGTGAAATAGTCGTGTTCACCTCAGTGATAGTTTTGTTATAAACAAAATGTAGTTCACCTTGTCGCTTATATTTATATGCTTACAAGTAATTAAGAAATATCTAAAATTGAGGAAACATACCTTTAAAAACATCAGCAAGTTTCTCTAGTCCCTGACAGACAAGCCATTGTTCGACAAACGCCTCATCTTTCCCGATGAACTCATCCATGGCACTTTCAAAAACACGTCTGTCAAATGCCCGAGGGTCGCCCTGGGGTACGTAAATGCCCAGCCCCCGGGCCGCAATAAAATTGCGAATGCCTTACCCCCAGGACTGACAATGTGAGCAAATTCCCCACGGTTGCCGAGGGGAGGGGGGGGGGGATGGGCACTGCTGGAATTTACTGATGCATTAGCTTTCAATAATGCTAAGGGTAAGTCTATAAATACCAAAGGTTGCCGGTTGGTTGCAGTGGTGCAGTGGTCATCAGTATTGCTTGCCAGGCCAGTGAACCAGGTTCGATTCCTCTTGGGTTCACCTGTCATAACATTCATTTTACATTGTTTTACTTTAAAAAAAAAATCTAAGTCTCACTGCCAGACACAGAGTATTTTAAGAAACCTGTCCAGCTGCCTGACATGTAGCCACAGCATAGTTTATTCTATTAGACTGCGAATTCTTTATCAAAATCTTCATTTCGAAATACAGTTGAAGTTCTCCTGACACCCTAATCTAACTGTAGTTACTATGTTTGCTATGTTTGTGAAACTCATTAAAAATTCTTCCTTAAGACTGAAACTCGGTAATTAAAAATCCCTGTCTAGATCAGGACATTAAAAAATGATCAGAATCGATGATCGAAAAGCTAATCGATTAATTGATATTATTCGATACTGATGATGATCAATTGATTAGTTAAATTTGTGATTATCGATTTTGATCGATTACTGAAGTAGAACCAATAGATTGTTTTCATGTGACATCATCATTTTCTAAAATCGAAAACTAAAGAGCCACCAAAGTTTTTATCCCCATCAGGCATAAGAGGGGGTAAATTTATATCTGTTAACAATGTTACAGCTCAATAGTGTGCTTTGTTTGAAAACCGGTGTATTTTGAATTTCACAGTTGTGACAGTACAAAGCTACAATCACATTTGTCGAAAAATATATACCCATCTCATGAGTTTTAGCTTTTTTAGAAGTTAAATCACTGGGAAAGGTGCTTATGTAAATGTTTGTTTGTTCATTACAGATAATCAGTTGCCTAGATAGCCAAAGTAAGTTCCAGATGACTTTTTTGTTTACACTATTTTCTGGCTGCCATATTGGTGCAGTATCACAGAGGTGCACCAACATGGCGTTTCCATACTGGGCTCTGTAAATTTTTGCAAAACATTTCGACAAATATCTGCAGTCTGGGAAAACAAACAAACCTAAAACTTGGAGAAGTGTCTTCTCTATCTATTTCCTACAAGATCACAATTTCTTGACTTTTAATCCACTGAATAGAATGGTTTTCGATTCATTTTTTTATTGCGTGACAGTGAAAACAATTTATAGGCCTTATCACAGTTTTCGACACCATCTTGATGGGTAGGCAAAGCGGTCAGAAATTACGGTGTTTGTATGGGAATCCGATGGCAAATAACTTTCTCCAAATTTGAATTTTACACAATTTGTGAATCAAAATGTTAAAATACTAGGTAGAAGAAAATGATAAAAATAATTAAAAACAAGGGCAGTGGAATATGACTAAATGCAAAGAACAGATCCTTCGTTGTGACCAGTCAAATCAATGTTTTATCCATTAAGGTTGTTTTTTATGGAAATAAGTTATTCCTGACAGATCGAAACTGCATGTCAAGTGAGATCACGCGAGGACTACACCAAGCCTATCACTGATTGGTATAAGAAGAACATTAATTTTTATCATATTCCACATTTGCATAAGACGTGCAGATTGTGTGGTGCCATGTCGCTTTCTTATATCGCTGATATCTCTTTCGTGGGCTGTATTATCTTAACTGGATATTGCTTTGAAGTTACAGACAGTGCTCCTCAAAAAGCTGCTCTCAAATCCAAGCCGGTGGATGTGAGGAGGAACATGTACTTTTTTGATAAAAATTGATAGAAATCGAACTTGATTTACATTAAATCCATCGAAATCGATAATCACACCAGCTTTTGCTATTGATTTTTATCGATAATAATCAGTTTTATCGAGTATCGCAAATATCGGTTTGCAACATCCCACTTTATTACAATCTTAATGGTAAGCTTGAATATCAGCTTACTTTTTTCTTGTCAGGCTAACCAGAGTATTATTCAATGACAACCATACACTATTACTGGCAGGGGCAAGGAATATTGTTCTTTATACTGAGTACTTTGTTACAATTATAGAGATTTGTTAAAGATGATTTCCAGTCCATACTGTGCACTCTCAAGAGTTTGTTTATCTTTTTTGTTTTGTTTCATGTAAGACATCACAAAATGTAAACATTTTGCAGCTACTTACATGAAGAAAATTCAAAGTTTCATGTCAACCGCCAATATCAATGCAAAGCTTTATGCTTCGCCCGTTCTTTCTCATATCACTTGATGAGACAACTTCACAGCTGTAAAAATCAATGAAGCTGTTGGAAAAAGAATTTGAAAGGCTTCAAAGAATTAGATAAGTTATGTGGTTCGTAACGAACAACATTGATTTGCGTTCCATCGAGTGAGACTAATACAATGGTGTTTATAAACATTAGGGTGCTTTGACTGAGCAGTATGGACTGCAATTCATCTATGAATCCAGGTTTCACTGTACGTGAAATATTAGAATAAGTCAACTGAGAAAATAAACGTTACTTTCCACCTTTGTGACAATTTACTTTGTTCTTGTTTTTCAAGGTCTAAAAACACTGATCATTGTGGTAGTTTCTGCAAATTACAAAAGGTTTAGCAACAGTTTTTGATAACATGGAGAAACATGCATTACAAAACAGATGAGAAACCTTTTAAATGCGACCATTGTGGCAAGTGCTTTAATCATGCAAGAAATCTGAGGAAACACTGGATACTACACACAGCAGAGAAACATGTTGAATGCAGCCAGTGTGGCAAGTACAGTGTTTTAGCTATGTAGGAGATCTAAGAAAGCATGCAAGATTACACACAGGGGAAAAACCTTATGAGTGCAACCATTGTGAAAAGGTTTTTCGTCACTCAGGGACTCTACACCGACATAAAAGAATACACACAGGCGAGAAGCCTTTTGAATGCAATCAATGTGGCAAGTGTTTTAATCAAGCAGAACATCTAAGACAACATACCAGAACACATACTAAAGAGAAGCCTTTTGAATGCAACCAGTGTGGCAAGTGTTTCAGTCACCTAGGAAATCTGAAATCACATGCTTGAATTCACACAAGTGAACACGGGTTCAAATGCAAGAAATATGACAAGAGTTTTCGTCTCGCAAAAGGTCTGAGGAAGCAACTGCCAGAACACATACAGCAGACAGTACTTTTAAATGCACACAATGTGGTATATATTTTGACCACGCAGGGAACCTAAAACAACAGGAGAGACTGCATACGGGAGAGATGCCTTATGAGTGTAACCACTGTGGCAAGTGTTTTAGATGGGCAGGAAATCTGAAGCGACATGCAAGATCGCATACGGGAGAAAAGCCTTTTAAATGCAAGCAGTGTGGCAGGAGTTTTAGTGATACAGGAAATCTAAGGCGACATGTGGCATTGCATGCAGGAGGAAGACATTTAAATGTAATCAGTGTGGCCAGTGTTTTAATCAGCCAGGGAATCTAGCGCTACACAAAAAAACACACAATGCTGTGAAGCCAGATAGGAGCGAGAGGGATGATAGCTGCTTTAGTATCGCAGAACTTTTAAGTGATATTAATGAAGTCAAACAGGAATGAAGGCTTGGCATCACAAGGCCCTCTGTGGACATACTTCAAAGTACATGTACTGTGAAAGGAAAGTATTGTGTAAGGAATTGATCCTTCATCTCCCTATTGTCACAGTCATACAGTTTCTTCACTGAGCCATTCTACACAGTAAAATGGCTTGCTACGGTCTCCACTGTAGTTGTACTATTTGGAACTGGGTCACAGCTGTATTCATTGGACTATTAATTTTACACTATACCTGATTATATGATCATTGTGTTTTCAGTATTTCAGTGCTATATAACATGTACAACAGCACTTATTTATATGTCTTAGAATTCTCTGCAGTAACATTTAAACAAGTTACCTTGACCTGCATTTCCTGTAGTTAAGTTTATTGGAATACATTCTCCATGAGGTGGAAATTAAGTCATTATAGACATGATCTGAGCTGACCATGAATAGAAGCTTCCTATTTCTTGACTCGCGCAGGCCAGCTTTGTTTCACTTCATACATGTAGATGAAAGAAAATAGTTAATTTTTAGCCTCCTAATGATCAAATTAATCCCTCTATGAGACACAGTTGCAGGGAATCTTGGTTATTGTATTCATCAAAACAAATATCTAGCCCAAGATGATGAATACAACTACCATGATTCCCTTCAGGCATGTCTCAGAGGGGAAAATGGCCATTGAGCCTCCAGTGAGGATCTGTAAAGGAGGGCTGGAATCTCAGTGTTCAGTTACATTGTCGGCAACTTTTCAGATATCAGTAAAAATTGCAACCCATTCCTGAGCAAACAATTAACATTTTAACCAATTCTCCTCTGCCAGCCAAATGCCGACACTGGTCTTCATCCCCAAAATATCCTCTAGTTGAGCTGTAAAACCATTTAATTACTAATTAAAACTAACTCAGCTTAAAACTGACTCAGTTTTGGGGAGATTTTTCAGTCAAGAACTCCATAATGAATCATGTGAGTCCCACTCCCTGTGAGTGCAGTAATCCAAATGGTGTGAGGTAGAGAGCAACCAGGGGATATTTTTGGGAAGGGAACCAGCTTTGAATTGGTGAATATCTTGGGCCAAGAATCTACTGGCCAAATATCTCCAAAGCCACCTTTTCCCATTTGTTTTGCAAATGCATGCAGTGTCTGAAGCAAGTGGGAAAACGGAGTTGGCGCTTCACTACAAGCCATCCGAGAAGCAGTTTCAGTGGAAGAGACTCACTGTTTTGCAGATGTATTAGACTCTTTCATTGATTTCAGTGAGTCAGCCAACCCAGCCAAATTCTCTGGGATCACACAGGGAAGGGTACAAAATCAAAAGAACTCATGGTGTCCCATGGGAAAAGGAACAGGAGAACCTCGGGAATGTGAAAGGGAATTTGCAGTAGTAATTGTATCTTAATACTACACAAAGAGATGTGGGCGAGAAAGTACTGGGACCAGGGCAACCCCAGGTTTTTTTTTGGGGGGGGGGTGGGGGGGTTTCACCTCAAATATTTTGGTGGGGTGTGTGGCCCGAACCTTGAAACCTGTACCCTATTTCAGGTCAGCATGGAAAATCAGATCGAAAATCCTGTGCCTCTGTGTCAGATACCCCCAGTTAAAGGACCCCTTGGGCCATACCAACTCCTTGAACCCTGCTGAAAGTGTGAAGGAGGAGTAGGAGCACAGCTGACCACATCAGAAATTTAATCTACAAGGCAAGGGAGTTTTTTGTCTCCCCTTTACACCAGCTCAAAGGATTTCTTTCTCTGGGGAGAATCTGCTGAATAAATTATGTGGATATAGGCACAAGACTATGTGGAGGAATCTGTTGACCTTTGCACATACATGCCTTGCAGATTTCTATAAATACCCAAACCTCTGCAGGAGAGAGTTACGCCTATCCCTACCTTAGAAAGGTAGCATAAAATTAATTGTGGGATAAGTGCGATTCAGTCATGTCAATGTTTCGATAGTTGGGGAAGTAGAGGGAGCCTCTAACCAAGGAACCATGTCTTCCATGCGCTGTCAGGGGTATTCAACTTCTTTATTTTCAGTTTCATCACAAATTCATTAATTTTGACAAAATATGATCAACACTTACTGAAACTCGTTTAAAACTCGATAAATGTTTTAACACTAACGGATCTTATCAAAAACTGAATCTGACTCATCCCCAGTCCTCTGTTGTAAGGAAGTATCATGAAGACATGGAGGACAACAAGTCAGAAATTGAATACTTGCACAGTTAATATTAAAGGGAGAGTTTCTCGGTACGGCGCATGTCTGTATTATTTATTCGCGTGTGCATGCTTTTTGGCACTGGCCCAGTTTTTCATTGTTTATGAACCAATCATAAACAACTTACCTTATTTCGCATGCAAATAGCCATAAAATCATCAGCAATGGAATAAATTGTATGGGTCAACACCAAATTCAATAGTCGACAGTGTCTGTAAACTCCACTGAAACCTTCTGAGAATTTTGGTCATCCATCATTCTGCGATGACTAACTATAGCATGTGATTAATTAACCACATCTGAGTGGGGTTTTTAAAGTGATAACATTGATAAGAAGCAAACAAAAGTATTTTGATTTAGAGACATGTGCCAAGCCGTGAAACCCTCCCTTTAATAACTGTAACTTGACTTTATAGAAAGTTTTTGTCAATATAAACAGTATCGATTAATACAATGATACATATAATTCCTGTAAATAGTACAATAGAGCAGTCTTTATCATAATTCTTAACTCAACATAGGACTACCTACAAATTACTCACAAAAAATTTCAGACAAGCTTAATTTCGGACAAAGAAGTGTCCGAAAATAAAACCATCCAAAATTTTTAAGCGTCCAAAATATTTACAATACAGTATTATACTTTTAAGCAGTTTCAAAGCTCTTAGTTTCCTAATATGGAAGGAACTCTAATTATGACACTGCTTGAGATACGTAACAGCGTGTCAGTGTATCTGTAAAACCTCGAGGGAGCAGTTAAACTATCATTTTCACAGCTGTTGTTTTGGTTTAATTCATGTTTTTTGTGCATAAATTTACCTTAGCTATTAATTTGTTTCTGCCAAGTGTCTGAACTTTTTGTCTGAAATTTGTCTGAAATGAGATAAAGTGTCTGAAAATCAAATGTCCGAAATAAAGTATCTGAAATTTTATCGTCCAAAATGTTTTGCAAGTAATATAGATGACTTTTGACCTAATAAGTAGAATGCGTACTTGATTGGTAAGATGATGACACAAATAACATTCACTACTGCATTGTCTAAACAATCACACAAACATTTTTTTTTAAATTATTGTTAATGTAAATACATGTAACAGTATGGTGGTCAACTGTAGTTGATACCAGTAAGTGAATATGATTCATTTCCGTTTTCTTGTTTTAAGGCCTTTTAACAGTTCAGCAATACTAAAGTAAACAACATTCTCCTCATTGTTCGTACATGGTTCCCCTTTGTTGTGTATTGTTTCATGTTGCCTTAAACTTCCTGGATTTGTGCAGCACCTGCCACAATACTTACAAAAAAGAGACTTCTCTACTGTGTGCATTCGTTTATGTCGCCTTAAAGATCCTGAAAGATTAAAACACTTGCCACACTGGTTGCATTCAAAAGGCTTCTCTCCTGAGTGTGTTCTTTTATGTTCCCTTAAATGTCCTGGCTGCCTAAAACACTTGTCACATTGATCGCATTTATATGGCTTCTCTCCTGTGTGGATTCCTTTATGAATCTTCAAAAGTGCTGCACGATGGAACCTCTTACCACACTGGTTGCATTCAAAAGGCTTCTCTCCTGTGTGCGTTCTTTCATGTTCCGTCAAGAGTCCTTTCTGATTAAACTTCTTGTCACATTGGCTGCATTGAAAGGGCCTTACTCCTGTGTGCAATGTTTTATGTACCTTTAAAGTTGATTGCTGACTGAAACGTCTGCCGCAATGGTCACATTCAAATGGCTTCTTCTCTAAGTGTATCAACTGATGCCGCCTTAAATTTCCTGCCAGAGCAAAAGACTTACCGCACTGGTTGCATTTAAAAGGTTTCTCACCAGTGTGTATTCGTTTGTGTTCTCTTAACCGTCTTGCGAGATTAAAACATTTGCCACACTGGTTACATTCAAAAGGCTTCTCTCCTGTGTGCACAAGTTTATGGTGCTTAAAATGTCCTGACCATCTAAAAACCTTGCCACACTGTTCGCATACATAAGGCTTTCTTCCTGTACGTCTTACACGTTGCTTTGATGTTTTTGCCTGCCTAAAACACTCATCACACTTGTTGTCTTTTAAAGGCTTTTCTCCAGTGTGTTTTTTCTTACCGGCAAGTTTCTTTACATTTCCTGGTCGTTTAAACCACTTCCCACACTGGTCACATTTAGAAGGCATGTCTCCTACAGATATGTGTTTGATGTGGCTTTTATGGTCCTGTAGGAATAAAATGCAGTAATTATTAATTTTAATGTCACGTATTTGGTTGCATTTTACAAGGCATTTCTTTGTAAGAAATCTCTTAAGTTTCCATAGAATATCCACCTGATCATTGATTGATGCACTGATTTGGCTGTTTATTTATTTATTTATTTATTTATTTATTTATATTTTATTTTATAATATAGATAGGACCCTGTGCGCACACTGATTGGTCAAAAACCCATGTTTTATCAGAGTTTAAAACAGAGAAAAAGTGTGTTTCATTGTTTTTGGCCACATTACCTCTATGTAATAAAGCAAATGAAGAAGCCTAAGCCGTGTATTACACTGTGAAAAAACACTCCAGACATTTGAGAACACTCGAGAAATGTAGAAAACACTTGCCTGCAGCTCATGTTTTCTACATTTTCTTTCCTCGTGTTCTCAAATGCCCGTCGTGTTTTATCACAGTGTAATACACGGCTTAGGCTTCTTTATCTGTAAATTATTTTTAAGTATGCCATTGAATAATTTGTAATAAATAACTAAATAAATAAATAAATAAATAAAAATGTAATGATAAAATCTCCAGTCAAAGGATGAGGAATTAGCAAAGAAAAGAAAAAAAAAAGAGAAAAAAAATATAACAACTCTTTGGCTTCAGTACGATACCCAGATATGATAGTCAATCATATCTGAACTTTTGATTTTTTGCAAAGCTGATGTTGAAAATAAATAACAAGTTTTTCAAGGCTTGAGTTACTTCGGCAGAACACGTTAGTCGTTTTTTTTTATCTTTCCTCTAGCAAATTTATTCACCAAACACAATCAAAGAGGGTCGTACAGGGGGTCTCTGGCACGGTTCACAAACGTAAAAAATAGAGGATCACAGATACATGTATAAAAATTTCGTTTTCCCGAATCACAAAAATAAGCAAGTAAGATACTCTTTTCAATAACCTCTCCTTACACTAGAAAGAGTGTTTGAAGAAAGCAAAATCGCGAAGACCAAGTCAAGGTTCCATACTGCAAATAGCATACCTAAGACACTCTCGATAGATGACTTAAACCATTCGGAGGACTCGCGTCTCAAAATCATGAAGAATAGAGTGGTAAAATCACGAATATCGGTTAATAATTCGAATTCTTCACGGGTCACGCAAAACCTTCAGGTCACGAATCACTAAGAATAATTTCCTAAATTCACATTTCACGGAAAATAAAATCAGCTAATCACGCATCACAAGAATGCCACTGTACAACCCTCATGAAACGCAATCCACTGGATGACTGGATTGTGTTTGAGTTCAATCGAACATAACCTAATAGATTGAGTTTGACTGGGTTTGATCTGCGTGATTGAATTCGATTGCTTCAGAAATCGAACTCACACAAAGTGCGGTGTTTGATTTCATTCGATTGCCAAATTCAATTGAACTCAATCCATAGTTTCAGTTTGATTGAGTTCGATTTCCAAACGTTCCATTGACTCCCGCGCGCGAGGATCGACGTTTAGAACCCCTGGCCTGACCCTCGGGACTTAGATAATTTGCAATTTCTTGATGTTCAAGTGACATCAGTTCGGCAACAATGTCATCATGTTGGTGGATTACTAGTAAGCAAAATAAAAATTAATCAGCATCTGTTGTCAGTACCACAATCACACCCGCCACGCCTTCGTCAGTTCAGCCTCGGTGTATCGGGTCCCATTGATAGCGCTTTAGTCTTTTTTTACCGTTTCTTCTTACAGCACCAAAATGAGACTTCTCTGACCACTAGGATCAGTCTTGTAGCTTTTCAAAATGATATCAGTAAGTTTTTCTTACCTTCAAACGCAAAAGATTCAACAAAGTGAGCTTTGAACACTGCTACACTTCAAACGACGATCCATAAACTAAGATGGAAGCGTTCATAACTGACGCTAGAAAATGACGCTAGCACCCAGTCCACTCTGGTTAAACATTAGCGTTATTAGCATTCAAAAGTAAAAGTAAATAGCGATGGACTGGACTGGACTTTTTTCCTCTGAACGACTAAATCGAGAAAAAGGGGAACTGCTGAAAACGCAAACCGTTAAACGGCAAAGAGAGATAAATAACCATGCCCAAATTATGTGAAAATTAAACACATTTCTAAAAAATTACAAATTCTTTTTTAATAATTTTGCAATGAATGGTTTCATAGCTGGACATGTTATGAAACAGAGCACAGACAACTGAGTAAAAGCTTTTTTCCATCTTCCATGAAGAAATGTGCAAACCTTCTCTGCAATTGCTAAGAACCAACCATACAAAACTATTGTGATGCCATTCTGAGAGAATGCAAGCAGTGTATTACTGTATAAAATAAACTTTAAAATATCATTGCCAAGAGACTGATGCAAATAAACAATTCAATCTTACAGCATTTTTGCTGTATGGATATTCATAGTACAAATTTGACCCAGTTTATTGTTTTCTTTACAAAAAAAATGTGGTCCTCATCCCCAATCTTATTCCATGTGTGATTGTAGTACTATGCAAATTACTACTGAAGACTGGTATCAGGGTTCAAGCCCTGGCTGGGGTAATTATGTTCTGTTTCTGGGCAAGACTCGTAGTACTCTGTCATGCTCCTTTCCTCCCAGACGCACAAATGATACCAGCGTAACTAATGCCACAGGTAGAACTATAATTGCCTGATTTCAAGCCGAAAAGGACTAGGTACGAGTCTGTAAATTATGGGATTAGCAACTATTGATCCACATAGTCAGAAAGAGCACACCGAGATTCACAAAATCCCCAAGTTTAGTGTTAATCAGGTTAGTTTTGACTGAGATACAGCCATTTAAAAACGTCAAAATTACACAGAAATATTTGGTCATCCGGACACAGCGTCCGGATGGCCATACATTTTTTTTTCTAAATTTTGATGTTTTCAAATGGTTGTATCTTGCTTACTATTGGGTCTATTTGCACCAAACTTGGGGATTTTGTAAAGCTTGGTGTGCACTTTATGACTGTGTGGATCAATAGCTACTAATCCCATAATTTGTAGACTCGTACCTAGTCCTTTTTGGCTTGAAGTCAAGCAATGGACTAGCATCCAATCCAGACGGAATAGAAATATGTCTAGTCTCTTGCAACCTTGTTCCCAGGACCTGGCGCAGGAAGAAGAGAGACCCTGGAAATGAGGTTGAGTGCCTTAATGTTGCTGAAGCAGGGATACATTCAGGCAAGATGGGAAATTTTGAACTGATGCAGAATTTATCAACCTACATGTACCTCTATAGAGGAGAGAAAGACAGAAGTAGAAACATAAACTCAATGATTATTAGCAAATACGATTTTAAAAAAAATTCTCATCCAGTGGCAAGAATACAATGTATTTTATAAGATGTATAGACAGTTATACATGGGAACAATCTTGGTCCAATTATGCATGCTTACAGTTATAATGAATATTCATCCCCCCCCCCCCCCCCCCTGCTTCCCCCTAGTGATGTAACAGTTACAATCGTGATTATGACCGTTCGGTTCAATAGACGATTCTCTGATTCCACATCTCGATTTTGGTTGGATTTTTTTGCATATCTTTACCAGGGTGCCCTCAATGAGTTATTATATTGTGAAATCAGAATTTAGAGCTCTTTAAAAGGTGCATTTTTGATTGATGAGTAAACATGGTAAAAATGTTGCCCTTCTACCACCCCTTGAGAATTTCCAAATAAGGCAAATCATGTGCAACACACTCATTATATTGTACATCCTCAGTTGAGGGTCTAGGGTTGTATGTTGCGTACATTGTGTGTCATGTTGTAAGAATTAAAAAACATTCATATTTTGCAGTAATTGAAATTGAAAGGCAATAATCGCAATTGAATCAAATCACAAGGAATATGAATTGTTACACCCCCCAACCTGCTCTCCCTCAAAAAAAATCTTTCCCTTGTCTCCTGCATTTACTGAAGTTCAATGAGTCAAGTAATCCTCTGACCAAGTTGGTCCAGAGGTCTTAGAAAGACTCATTTAATTCTGCTACAGAGACCTCAAAATTAATTTCCAAGGGATGTGACATGCAGGTCCCCCTTAAAGGATATTGAACTTACAGTACCACCTGAAACTATTTACCCATTACGACACAGTACATGTCAACAACATATCAGTATTGCTTTCACAAATGGCTAGCCCCCGACAGAGATGGTCTGTCATCTTGTCAAATATTCCTCCTCAATGAGAGGATGAAGCAAGCCTGGAATGAGCCCAACAGTCTGTGTGCAAGAGGCTATCAAATGGCTGACAGAAAAAAAGAGGATTGCTGTAAATCCATGTCACTGGAATTTTCCTGATTAAAACACTGTTCAGTTTGCTATCAAACTAGATGCTTTCAGAATTTGTTGCCTTCCACCAAATTCATCCTCAGAACAAGTTGATAAGTTTCACTGCTCCTGTTTGATTACTGTAATAGTGCTTAAAAGTTCTGAGATACGAAAGCAGTTGTCATCCTTCTCGGTTGTAATTGCCTCCACAGTGTTGTGTGTGCGTTTATGACTCGTGAAATTCCCTGAATTTCTGAAACACTTGCCACAATGGTTGCATTTATAAGGCTTCTCCCCAGTATGTATTCTGACATGTTGCTTTAGATTTCCTGCCTGATAAAAAGACTTGCCACATTGGTTGCATTGAAAAGGCTTGTGATCCATGTGTGTTCTTTTATGATGTGCTAGGGTCCCTGTCTGACTAAAACATCTACCACACAGGTTACATTCAAACGGCTTCTCTCCAGTGTGTGACCTGGCATGTTCCCTTAGGTGACCTGCCTGACTAAAACACTTGCCACACTGGTTACATTCATAAGGCTTCTCTCCAGTGTGTGTTCTTTTATGACACAGTAGATTCCCTGCACGATTAAAGCACTTCCCACAATGGCTGCATTCAAAAGGCTTCTGGCCTGTGTGTATTCTTTGATGTTGCTTCAGAGTTTCTGTTTGATTGAAACATTTGCCACATAACTTACATTCAAAAGGCTTATCTCCTGTATGCGATTTCAAATGCCGCCTCAGTGCTCCCGCCCAACCAAAACACTTGCCACACTGGTTACATTCATAAGGTTTCTCTCCCGTATGTGATCTTGCATGTTGCTTTAGAGTTCCCGCATGACCAAAGCACTTGCCGCAATGTTTACATTCAAAAGGCTTTTCTCCTGTATGCAATCTCAAATGCTGCTTTAAATTCCCTGCATGACTGAAACCTTTGCCACAATGGTTGCATTTATAAGGCTTCTCTCCTGTATGTAATCTTGCATGTTGCTTCAGGTTCCCTGCTAGGTTAAAACACTTGCCACACTGCTTGCATTCAAAGGGCTTCTCTCCAGTATGTAATCTCGCATGTTGCCTTAGATTCACAGCCTGATTAAAGCACTTGCCACAATGGTTGCATTGATAAGTCTCCTGACCCGTGTGTTTTCTTTCATGTGTTGCCAAAGTCTGTGCCTGACTGTAACATTCATCCCACTGGTTGTATTCAAAATGCTTCTTCTGTGTTCTATGTCGCAACAGATCCTCTTGCTGATTAAAGCATTTGTTACACTGGTTACATTTAAAAGGTTTCTGAGGCGAGGAAACTGTGTTCTGTACCATGTCTTTCTCCATGTTATCAGTTAAAACCAAACTTTTGTTTTTCCAGCTCAAGTTGAGTAGTTTACTGCAGGATTCCTACAAAACCAAATTAAGGTAAAAGTAAATAGTCTGACGACTCATTTTAATACTGAAGAATTCATGGAATAAAAGGGCTTAACAGATATTGATCACAAAACTTCTAAATTTGAATGAAGATCATATTGATTAAAGATGATTGAGGGACACATGTTTCCACTTAGTTAGAACTAGCTAGTTACATGTAGCCTGGTTTACAATACAGGTATATCCACTGCTCTTCTCAAAAGCAAGCTTTTTCTTAAGGGGCCTGTTTACATGGAGGCAGGGTGCCCCAGCTAACCGGGCTACCCAGCTGGAAGGGTTGATACGTAGCCCACCTTTACATGCACCTCACCTAACTGGGACAGTGAGTGGGCTGCTTGGGCTATCTTTTGAGTGGCCCCTAAGCACAACAAACAAAATGGCCGACCAAAGAAACTTTTTGGCCACAAGTTTAACTTTTTTATCGCTCATTCCGCTAGCGGCCTCCTTTCAGTGTATAGGACCGTTGTTAATGGTTACTGCGAAAAAATTCACCTCACACCGCCATGTTTTCGTGGTTTATCTCATCTCGGCTAGCCAGGATAGCCCAGCACGAACCGTTTACATGGTAAAAAGCTATCCTGCCTAGCTAGGTGCCCCAGGCAAGTAGACAGGGTGCGCCGGATAGGCGGGCTACCCTGTCTAGCATGTAAACGCTTCAATGCATTTTCTTAAGAAACGTATGAGAAGTTAGCCCTCCCTGGGTAGCTCGGTTAGCCAGGACACCCTCCCTCCATGTAAACAGGCCCTAAGAGTGATTTTGAAGTAATGTATCAAACATGAGAGACAGTGTTTCATCAGGATATCCAAACACTGAGAAGAGAGTTGAAAACATGACGTGCAGTGGTGTATTTTTGACGAAATTTGAGGTGTTTGGATAGCCCATGAAACATGGTCTCAAGTGTTTGATATATCTTCTCAATCAAATCAAAAACTAAGGAGAAAACGGAGAAGTAAAATCATCAAAATCTATGCTAATTAAGACCAGGTATCCAAACCTCCTTTAGGGTCATGATTTCCTTTGTTTAAACTTGATGAATTATTAATAGGTTTGAGTAGCACATGATCAAAAATGAAGCTAGCGTTTTATCAACAAGAAATATCACTATATATTTCATATACTTAACCATAAAAAGCAGTGAAATACAAATATTAATAAAGTTTGTTTGTAATTTTGATTAACATGCAGTGATTGAAGACTTTTTCTCAAACTCATTAATAATCAATCAAGTTAAAGCAAAGAGAATCACAGCCGTGAAGGAAGTTTGGATATCCGGTCTTATTTAGTTAATTAGCATAGATTTTGACGATTTTACTTTTCCGTTTACTCCTTAGCTTTTGTTTCGATTGAGAAGATCCATCGAACAGTCGAGACAGTGTTTCATCGGCTATCCATGAACACCTAGAATTTCGTCCAAAATACTCCGCTGCGCGTAATATTTTCAACTCTCTTCTCAGTGTTTGGATATCCCGATGAAATACTGCTGTATCTCGTGTCTGATACATTACGTAATATATGCTGCACTTCACAAGTAGTGTAACACAAATAGCATCTACCGGAACCACTAAGTCCTCTAGAACATGAGAGATCAGACGCCATTGATGTACATGTAACTTTAGTTATCAAAAAACTTAACTTATGGATACTTGCATTGCGTGTGTAGCTTTTTCAATAATTATTTATTAAGCTTAAGCTTACAAAGGCTTCTTTCACTTCAGTTTTTCGAAGCATTCAGGATGCACAACTTAGATTATGACCTTCAAAGCAAAGAGAATTTGCATTGAAACAACCGATCACCTCGCTCGACTAAGACAAAGACGTTAAATCTATTTCGAAATCAAGATTCGGTGCACTGAAGATTCGAAGATTCCGATTTGTGTTTCTGATTTCTCTTTTTAAGATCGGACAGAAAGAAAATCAATGCTAACACACACGTAGATTAGTGCTGTATCACTTAATAATGAAATAAATAGGTTTCTCTTACCTTTAGAAGCAAAATAGACAATAAAAATGAGTTCCAAACACTCACAAGCTTCAACGACGCTAAAAGCGACCATTACAACAGTGCTCGATCCAGGCTCTTCGTGACTACTATATAGGTCTCGTGGAATATGAAGACAAAAGGGTGATCGACAGGTGCTTCAGCTGGATTTCAAAAAACGGCCAACTGCCGGCTCCTCTACATTATGTCTTTATAAAAAAATAATCACTGAGAAATATTCGGCTATGCGCTTGTCTATGCGTTTTGCCTAAGCTCTCAAAAATAAAAATTAAAATAGGTCCAAAATGCGCTCCCGTGACTAATTAAACGCGGCTAGCAGATTTATAGACTGGATTTCCTGCCGTTTTCCGCGGGCTCTTAAAGCGGCTGGAAATCGAGCCTAGGTGATTTAGTGGTCTGGGAAAGCTGATTTTTCGTTCAGGAAGGCAGTACAAAGCACAAAGAAATAGGTCGGATTGAGTAGGACTGTTCAAGAATGAAAAAAAAAAGGTGGGAATTTTCCATCCATATTTGCTGAGGTTAATGTAATGGTATGAATTTGTTTTTTGTGCATAACATGAATTTAATTAGATAGAAGTGATGAATAAACGAACTGAATACTACTTGTTTACTTCCAGAGAGAATGAGACAAAAATGGTGTGAAAACAACCCCCGAAAAACACGCACTGACAACTCCATTCCTGTTTGATCTGTTTAATGCTATTTAAAGTCCAGATATCAGCCATGTTATAAATGGCAAAAAATGAAACAAACAGAACAAAAATAATTTGACATGGCTGATTTTAATACCATAGAAGGCTGGAGAACATTTGGGGTCACTGTGATCTCAACAATGTTTTACCTTAACCTAATAACAAAGTAAAATTTGTTATAAACTTATCAGACTAAAATAAATGAATGGGTGGGAAGTACAACTGTAAGAGGAGAAGCAATCTGGCGGAAAGGAGTCTGGTGAAGAGACGCCAAGAAAGTGAGCCCTGGGGTGCTTACCATTTACAAAAACCATCCGGTTGGAAATTTCAGGCATAAACATTAAACAATTAAATTGAACATTGCGGGAGAAGGAATCGCTATAAAGTATATCCACATCAGCCAGAGAGACTTAAAAGAGCAGAAAAATAGCATCAACCCAAATCACAGCCCATATTTTCTGAAGCTTCCCAAACGGAATGGCACGAACCATTTGATTTTCCAACTGGAATTTCCGGTTTTCCCATGTAAATGGTAAGTACCCCTGATCTCTGTAATTTTTTCATTTCTGCTTCGTGTGAGCGGAGTGGAATATCATTGGTTGAAAAGCGAGAAAGGCAAGAAAAGTGTCACAAACGGAGGATCAAGAATATATAACCATTTTATTGAAAGATTACGCATGGAAAAACTCAAGTACAGAACAAGTTATATTGTCTATAAGTGAGCTGCATGTACTATTGCCCATGCATGACGGATTTATAATGATAGAACAATAGAATAATCTTTATACAAATGAGAAATAGAAAACATGTTCCATGCCCAGGTGGGAACTCTCATGTAAAAAGGGCACAGGTGCTTGTTGTACCTTTCAGGGGTTAAAAAGCTGCCCCCTTGTTCAATGTTTCTATCAAGCTATAGAGACATGTACATGAGTAGAAGTTTAGGAGAATGAGAAATGCTGTGGGAACCCAGCCCACAGGCAGGCATTTCCACAGCCTTTTTGAGTTCTCCCAAACCTTCCTCGGTATTTTCTTAACAATAACTTGATAGAAACTATCAAGTAGATTCAAACTATACTCAATAAAAACCAGGTGAGCAATGCTTTCTATTTCTTTTAAAAAACACCACGACAAAAAAGAAAACAACTTGTTTACTTTGATCCTCAAAATATAAATTCTCTTTGCTTGTGCCATCTTTACGTCAAAAGCTCATGCTAGTTCTGTGTTTCTATCATGTTATACAAATACAGCTTTTAGTGCACACTTTCTTACAGTTGAGGGTGCTTTCCAATAAGCCTAGAACATGCACCTGCTTAGACGAGTTATTACATAGAGGTTAACATATTTTTTACTCATAGTCTTAGACATTGTACAAGTTTGCAGAAAAAAATAATGATCTAGACAAATCTATGTCTTTCTTACTGGAAATTTTGACATCTTCTATGATCAGTTACTAAATAGGCATAAGGCAACATGGAATCTATTTGCTTTATATATAGCAAAGAAACAAAACAAAAGTTGATGACATGATATCTCAGGGTTGCCACCTGTCCTAGTAAACTACTACGTTCAGGTTTTCTTCAATTTAACGGTTATTTTGTATATGGTTAGAATACTGTGACTGAGCTCCTTTAGAGCATAAAGACACTGGCCTAAATGCAGGTTTTTAAATTTCTTAAAGGAGGTCACTCCAAAAAACATAATATTATATTTTTGTCAACACTTAATAACAACCTTGCACTAATTTTAGACGCTCACCGAAGTTTCAGCCTCTTAAACTGCAGGTTTTCCTTATGAAATGCATCTCCAAAGATGCCCAAAATCTCGACATCGTTACCACCGTTTCGAACAGTACTCAGCAGCCAGGCCACGTTTTTGTGAAGTCATTTCATCCATGAGATTTTGTCCAAATGGCTGAACCGACAAGCCTGTTAACTTCCACTCTGGGTTATGGCTGCTCTTAAGCCATATTATTTTGAGCCAAACATGCTCCAAACTCCAAAATGATGGCATTGAAGATAGTGAAGTGGATAATCGCTTGGAAAAAATACATTTTGCTGACCTTGTGAAGGATGCAAAGTCAGTTGCAGGTTTTCTTCCTTTGTGCCAATTTCGAGTCGGACAGAATGACATCACAAAAACATGGCCTGGCCGCCAAGACAGTTTCAAACTAGTGGCCTCTGAAGTTGCTTCTTCAGGATAGCTAGCCCTTCAGAGGCTGAAACTTCAGAGACTGGAAAGGCTGAATGTTTACTTGCTATGGGAGAAGACAAAAAAGTAAGCTTTTTGGAGTGACCTTCTCCTTTTATTACCACATTATCAAACCAGTTGACCTGCACCTCTTAAAACCTCTTTTGATTCATTCTTAGGGCTAGGGGCCCTGTTCCTGTTTTATTTTTATCTCATTGTCAGTTAAAAGTTCAGAGATGCTGAAGCGCAAGCCATCTTTCCCGCTTGTTTTTGGCTTGACATCCCTGTGTGTTTTCTGATGCAGCTTTAATGTCCCTGCATGTCTAAAATGTTTGCCACACTGACTACATTCAAAAGGCTTCTCTCCTGTATGTAGTCTCAGATGTCGCCTTAGTTGTCCAGGATCATTGAAACGTTTGCCGCATGGGCTGCATTTAAAAGGCCTCTCTGTTGTGTGTAATCTTGCATGCTGCCTCATATGTCCTGAGCGATTAAAGCGCTTGCCACAATGTTTACATTCAAAAGGTTTCTCTCCTGTGTGCACTCGTACATGCTGCGTAAGATTCCCTGCCTGATTAAAAGTCTTACCACACAGCTTACATACAAAAGGCCTCTCTCCTGTATGCAATATAAAGTGTTTCTTCAGATCTCCTGCCTCGATAAAACGCTTACCACACTGGCTGCATTCATGAGCCCTTTCTCCTGTATGCCATCTTGTATGTCGGCTTAGATGCTCTGCCCGATTAAACAGCCTACCACAATAGTCACATTTAAAGGGCTTCTCACCTGTATGTGTTCTTATATGCCGCATTAGAGTTCCCGCCTGGCTAAAACACCTTCCGCAGTAGTTGCATTTAAAAGGTTTCTCCCCTGTATGTACTCTTAAATGTTGCCTTAAATGTCCTTTTTGACTAAAAACCCTGCCACATTCATTGCATTTATGACGATTATCAGCCAGGTGTAGTCTTTCATGCCACCTGAGTTGTTGTTCACAGTGGAAATATGTGCCACAATCCTTGCAGTTATGCGTTTTGTCATCCATGACAGCTATTTTTGTGATGTTTGTTTCTCCAAATTGTCAAATATTGTAACTAAAAACTGATGCATCAGATAAGACAGTCTTAATGATGTCTGTGGACCTTCAAAAACAAAGAAAACACACATTTCGTAAATAATAAAAGCAGGGTGAAAGGAAAACCGGTTTAGGGCTCACCTTTTGAGGAAGCTAAAACTCATTCATACTATAGCCCTCCCCAAATTCTTACTAGCATTCATTATTTAATTTAAAATTACACAAATACAATACTTTCATCTCTTGTGGCACCATAGAGAAACCCTGTAGATCTGATCACCAACAGGCCACAAAACCCTGGCCATATTAACCTTTAAATAAGAAAACGAGTGATCGAGCTTTTGTTTGGGCCAGAACAAAGTGGCCATAATAACGAGGTGGCTGTATTAACAGGATGGCCATAAGGCAGGGTTCTGCTGTAGTTAAGGTTACTGTATAACTTAACAGGTGTCTCCCATCTATTAGCGATATAGAAGATATGGTTCAAACTGCAGATACATGTACCAAAACAGCTGGACTGGGTTGTTTGAAAGCCGGTAAATCCCAACCCAGGATTAAAAGTTACATTGTAACCTTAGTATTAATTTTTCTCAAATAAAAATGTTTTCACTGCATATGATTTGTAGTTTCAATAGAGATTGTTCAAATTCAGCACTAAAGGATACACAATATGAACAAGAAAACATCGCGGAAGAGTTGCAAAACTCAAATCAAATTTATCGCTAATCCTGGGTTAGCTTAATCAGGCTTTGAACAACTGGCCCTGGCTATTACTATCAAATTATAGCTTGCAGAGCTGGCTATCAAACTATACCAGTAGTTTTGAAAAAGAATGACTTGTTGAATTTTTCACAACCCTTAAATGCAAGCGTCCAAATCATATTTTGAAAGCAACAAGTCAAGGCCACTTGCTTGAAAGCAATGATTGTCAACCTACGGGTTCATGACACAGCCTTCCAGTCACAAAAAAATTCTGAATAAAGTGAAATTGGTTGAAAGGTCTCTCCGAAAACAAAAGGCTATGTATAATGAACATTCCATTTATTATCCCCAATCCACAGCCCCCTCTCCCCCCCTACCATCCCCATATGGAGGGCAGATTCAGACAGCCAGATTTTTTGTTGTCAGCTTCTTTGAGGTTTACATTTGAGGGGTTCAAAATTTTTGTCTGACAGGGCCCTCCAGTTTTTCATTCGTATACAGGGGTGCTATGTTGTGGAACAGCCTTTCTCATGAGCTCTGATCTGCAGTTTAAACATAAACTGTGTCATTACAGCTTTGTACGAGACACAGCATCCTTGAAAAGCAGCTTTAGTGATATGATACATGTAGGGTTTCATTACCTTAATGCTATATTAATTATTGGTTAGTTTAGTTAGGCAGACTTAGATATTAGTATAGGTAATCATACGGTTTTGAGTTCAGTTTGGAACTAATTTACACGAGTGAGTTTTTCAAAAAGCTGAAATTGCACGAGCCGCTTTGGCGAGTGCAATTTCAGCTTTTTTAAACACTCACAAGTGCTAATTAATTCCAAATTGAACAAGAAAAACCGTATGATTACTTATGAATAATATAAACATGAAAAAAATGCACACGGAGGAAATCCCCGATGACCTTTGTTGAAGCCATTTTTTCTCAGTCAAGAAAACTTTTTTCAAAGTTTCTGCACTAAATTTTCGTCATCATTTTACGTGATATCATTGGCTTAGAAAATTAACTATTTTCTTTCAGCCAATCATAATCTAGAATTATGATGAGTAATTTGCACTGGTGTTGCACTTTTTGCACTGATGTTACACTTTTTGCACTGCTGTTACACTTGAACTGCACTGCTCTCAGCCAATCAGAATCAAGTAATTTTTTCATGTATATTATAATTATACTTTTAAACTGTGCTGAAGGAATTTTTATCGTGTAAAAATGATAAAGTTATCAATCAATCAATCCAGTGTGCAAGAAGTTTCCCTGACCATAGGAATGGATGTTTCAATCACAAGTTTCAAATATCGCTATTTCAATCGAATTTATCTTTTATTAATTAAGACTTAAATTAACATTCTCGTCTAATCTGTAGAGGAATCCCAGTGTGCAGATAAGCTTACTCCACAACAACAGGAATTTGGATAGCCCATGTACAAATAGCCCACAAATCTGCACAAATATACTTTTCAAGAACGCTGATTGAATATTTCCAAGTCACAAATTTTCTTACCATCAGGATCCTATATCACCTAATCACCTAATCATTATCATTGCAGCTTTAACCTGACGCTCCATGACTTCGCACTTTCCGTTTACTCTAAACCGCTCCATCGTTTTTACGGACCGGTCATGGAATGCCTGCTCGCTTGATCTGCAGAGATTTAGATCACGCGACTCGCTAGTTACGTTATACATGTACGTTAGTGCTTTATGAAAGTTTCTGTTACCTCTATACTGAAGGAAAAACAGTCAGCGAATGTAGGCCGCCTCTGAAACTCCAAACGACCATGAAGCATCCAACGGCAGTAACAGAAGCGCGCGTCCGTGCAGACTCTGGGAGAGAGGGAGGGGAGTCTCAAAGTAACCCGAACGGGGGGTGCTAAAGAATGCAATCTTTTTTGGTGGGAATTCGCGGTTGCGTCGCGTGTCGCTTTGTGCAGCCCGCGTTTTTCTGGAGGAAAAAAGCGCGATAATCGCATTAACCGTTTTGAAAGAGAGACTTTTTAGCGAAACGACTATTCCCGAAAACAGAGGTTTTCCTTTTAAGAAAAGAATGCTAATTTCTATTGTTATGTCAACAAACGATAGAGGAGTTGATATTACGTTTTTAAGGGCCTCTTCATATGAGCCCGGTCAACCGGGCTGACACGGTTTCCGAGATCTCGCCTCGCTTCTCTTTCCTTCGTAAAAATTTCGATGTGTTCATATGAGAAGCCAGGCTGGCCCGGTTACCGAGATCTCGATTTTGCGACCGAGATCTCGGTAACCGGGATGAAAATTTTCCCACATGAACACTCCAGCCCGGGTAACCGGGACGAAACTTTTAGACGAAATAGCTTCGCTTTCGCAACATAGCGGCCAAAATGACATAATTTTTGCCCTGTCTGTATTAGACTAAGAGTCCTAAAGCCCACAAAGCTGCGACAGCCGCGAACGATACAAGTTTATGTTCCACCATTTTGGTTGTGTTTCTTGGATTTTATCCCGGTAGACCGGGCTGAAATTTCCCATATGAACAGATGACAAAATTCGTCCCGGTTACCCGGCTCATGTGAAGAGGCCCTAAGACCGGGTTTAACTGGAGCAGAACGTGAGAGAGAACGGCAGAGATCTAGGGAGCAAGAATTAACAGGCAAAGAAGTAGCCAAGAAGGTCATGAAAGGAGACGAAGAAGTACTGAAAAACGCCGTGAAGTAGAGCGGGTCAGGGCGACACAAAGGAGGCGAAATCTATCAAGCTTAGGCGAGGAACGACGAGGAAAAGAACTTGCCAGGGGTAGAGAATGGAGGCACGATACAGACGAGGAACAACGCGAAGCAGTAAGAGACTTTTGCTGGAGTTTTATGCCTGGAACTGAGATTCTCACTGAAGTGAATTGCCAAATAGCGGTAAGTGACTCTTTGTTGGGGAAACTTTCGTCGCGTTTTCTATCAAAACAAGAAGATCTGTTAGATCTTATAACCGCGCTTTTAAAATTTAACTGTTTTCTTAGTACTACAGTCGCAACGCAGTGCATATTCCAAAGCAATCTTTGATGATTCATTGATTACTGTAGACATCACAGCACTTGATCAGCATAAACTCTATTATCGCACCATCAGTCGTAGCCGTTGTGACATCTCCGATGACGTAATAGTCTTAATCTGGAAGTTTCTTCGGGATATGTATGGGCATGAAGATACGAACACTATTACAAACCGCTTTCTTTCTTTAAAGTCACGATTAAATTTAATTGTTTTTTTCCCTTGAGTTAAGGGTTAGCAAAGAAGTCACACGAGTCACATAATTCAAGAATTGCGTTATCTACGGCTATCTTTAGTACGGTGGTTATTTCCCTATCAATGACGTAGTCTTTGCACGTTCTGACACGTTCTTTGCTTGGCTTTTCTTTCCGATCTATGAACTCGCTGCGATGAAACAGTCAAAGGATTTACTTCATTTGCCTAAAACCGCAAGAAATACTCGCAAAATTACAAATAAATTAATGACCGTCGCTTCTGCCGAAATAAACTTCCAAAGTAAACACGATCTTATTTGTCACGTAGCGAAAGTGAAAGCTGCAACGTCAGCGCATTCCATGGCTGACGTAATACCTTTTTTCAGCCTATTTATTATTCCCTTTAAATCCAACGCTTTGATAAAGCGAAAAGAAAATATATTTTACCCACAAAAAAGAAAACAATATCCGTAAAATTGTTCGTGTGTTTATGTTTTAACAGCTTCTGGCGGAAAAACATCACACGTTGGGTGACTCAAAGTTTGGCCGAGCGGAGGTCTGCGTCTGGTCACCGACAAAAAAAATAAAAAATAAAAAAATAAACCACGGGTAAACCTAGAACCGCGCTCGGCCCATGGCCGCGCGGTTAATAAGCTTATCGAGTTGCTTCGGCAAGATAAGCTAGTAATCTTCAACAAGAGTTGCAAAGTTTTTCTAGAAATGACTGCATCTAAAAGTTTATTTCACTGTCAATGTTGAACATTTTCCACACTTCGTCGATATTCCTTCACAGCTCGTCCACCTGTAGACGTTAGCAAGGTATTATTATTACTAAAACAGATAAGCCCGAGGGTGGAGGCATTGGCAAAGGCAATTCAATGTTATCTTTCAGTTAATTTTTAAAAGATGTACATCTTCGGCTTGCTTATTTGAATTTTAATTTTCCTGGTTAATACAAACTGTATAAAAAATGAGTTGATAAATGTCATTTGAGTCCTGATGCCCTGTCATACATTCAAAGCCAGTAAAACTCACACCATTCTGCACCTATCAATGTTAAACCTGAGGGGGGAGGGGGGGGGCACGCATTTTGCAAGGCATTTGACTTCTATTGCATCAGGAGCCATAATCGGGGACGGAGACCGTAAGTCTTGGGATCCGCGCGCACCTATGATATGGGACAATTTTTCTATTTTTAGAACAAATTGCGCCATCCTGACGTCATATATCCGCGCGGATCCACGCACATGTCGGGGGCTCTCGCGTGGATGTTGTCACGTTGCGTGATCAAATGGTGAGAGTTGAGAGATTCTCTTGCGTATTTTTCACAGCGATGGCAGGGAATAAGGCAGGGAATACGTACCAGGACGCTTATATGTAGTTTTATGCTCTGAGCTAACGGAAAAGGTGGGTTTTTCAGGGTCGAAAACAAGACTTCAATCTCGCACTGGGAATGAATAACAAGATCTGCTCACGCTAGTTGTAAGCTTACGCGTATGTTTTTGCGTTTGTTCTGACTTAAGAATACATCTACTCTGGTATCGAGTTAATTTGTGAGTTTCTCAGACAATGGTCAATCATAACCAAAACCTGTTTTGATGGTTTCTTATTGTTTCTACTTGTTTAGTGAGTTTGCAAAAGTTTTTGAAAGGAAAGTCTGACGCGTACAATTAGCTCATTTGCATAGTGCAGCTCGTGCACTTTCAAGTCCGAGTCGGTGTTCTCAATTGTCAGCAAATCTTCACAAAGATTTCTTTTGTTATCTTTTGTGCTGAGATGCTGCAACAAATTTCACGAACGCAAAAAAGGCTACTAACATCATGTGTGTTTCTTCAACATAAGCATAGTAAAGTTTTACACTGCGAAAATGAAAATAGACAAGGAGTTTTGATAACTCCATCAACAAAATCGAAATCGTTATTCCAAGTTGATTAAAGAAAGCGTCATCGTAACTTTGCTGATTATTTCTCCTTTATTCACATATTTTCAGCTAAGCTTTTAATTTGTTCTCAAACATTTATCAATCTTAAACATATTTAAAAGCTATAGAGCTATTGTTTGAGTTCGATGTACGCTTTCACACGAAAGTGCGGCGGAAGTACAATTTGTCATGTTTACTGACTGTACAAAACACGCATCGGCGGGCGCTCTCATTCATCGAGAATAGAAAATTTACTGGATTTTTACACGAATAAAACTGAGCAGTATCTACGGACGTAAAGTTGTTAATTAAGCCTTGATGAAACATCAAGCGTTGCTTACAATTCAAGCGAAACTCAAACTAGCAATTGTTTTGTTTTACTTTTCGGTCGCGATAGACTGACAAATTCTTCGCAAGCGTGTGGCAAGAGGAGCTAGGAAACTGTATGAAGTCCTGAAGCTCTGCTATATCTAAATGTATCCAGCTAGTTTTTTGCTGTGTAATGGAAAAGCTGTTAATCTTCAACATATGTGAAATTTAAAGTGGAGTAATGTACAGCTCATGTAAAAGAAGCATCCGTCGGAACACAACTTGGTCAGCGATATACATAAGCTTACAGCGGAACATACCTAAATTGGACACTGTCTTACTTCACTCAAACTGCAGCAGCTTACGACGAAAATACTTAAGCAAAATTCCAACAGACGTAAACGCGTTGAGTTGTGGGCCAAAAAGATGAAAAATTTCGGGAATTTCGGACGCCATTTCCCCCGCGCGACATCCGCAAAAATTCTCGCAGCATGTACGCGCGTGTGCCGCAGGTGATGGCGCAATTTGTTCTAAAAATAGAATTATTGTTCCATATCATGGGGACAGCCCCAATACTTGAAATAGCGCGCGCTTACGGTCTCCGTACCCGATTATGGCTCCTGATTGCATTTAATAGGCCAATTCCGATATATTAAACTTCTAACTTGGCTACGAGGCTAGGGGAATAAAACAAAAGAGATTAATTATTCATCTCTCATCCTCGATGCGATTTCTTTTCTTTGATTCCCCTAAGCCTCGAAGCCAAGTTAGAATATTAATATATCGGAATTGGCCTATTCGCCACCCTTGGGTATTTTTACTAGGAGTCTGGGCTCCAGGATGAGTAACTCTATAACAGACCATTTTCGATATATTAAAATGCTAACTAATGTCGGCAAGTGTTTTAGCGGCAACACATATTTCACTATCCTCGAAACATCACGCACGGCAAAGAAACGCCAACACCAGCGCCTGTAGGAAGATGATTTCTTCAGCATCTCCGAACGTTTAATCCACGTCAAAGAAAAAGCACAGGAGTTACTTCTTGTGAATTTATTACTTGGAGCATTCCCTCCAACTTATTACTTTTCAGAAGTCTTCTTTTTTTATCTGGCCTCAAATGTACCGAAGGATGCTACCGGTTTCAACGTTTCATCTGTTCGCGTGTTTGAAAAAACGGGCCGGACGGTGACGATATCGTGTGCTGTGTGCGGGCTGGATTCCAACATGTTTCTTCAACATTTGTTTCTTCAACATTTTTAAACACTTCCGTTGCTATCGTCCACGCAAAAGTGACAAAACTAGCCACCTGGGGAAAATGGTTTTTAAAACCTTCCGTTTTAGATCATTAACGTGTGGAACGGAAATTTGCCATTTTCATCTTGGGAGGTAATAAAAAGATTTATTTATACTTTTAAATGAGTCAAGCTGTTGCGATTTGGCGAAACGTATATCTTTTTCATATTTTTAAGAAAAAATCACGTTACTTACAAAAAGATATGAAAGGAAAACACTGTAGAACAGTGTGTTGCCCTCTGCATAGAACGAAAAGCCCTGGAACTGAATCCATGGCATAAAAGTTCTTAATACTTAGTATTGTCAAGAAAGTTTGAACAAGACTTTTGGTAGAAAATCTGTAGAAATGTTAGACTGCGTGGCATTGAGGGTACGGTAATTTTACGGTGAGAAGACTGGGTTTTTAGTTGTTGCCACGATTAGCATTTCACAAAATGAAAGTGCGAGCAGCTGCTTCTTCTGGTTTTGCCAGTAAATAGACTTGTTGTGGTATTGCTGCTATTTGGTTACTACTGCTTCACATACCACAGTTTTCTATCGATTCGACGCAACTTGATTTGCTTTTAAATTTTATCTCACGGTTTTAAACTTCCTTAAAAGCTTCTTGTTTTTCTGTATATTAGGTGCCCAGCAGCTAACAGCAGAGTGCTGGTGCTACCATATTTGGTGATTGACTTTCCTCAGTCCTATAAGACTGGGCCACGATTAACGTGCGTGGAAAACTATAGTATGAAGCAAGCAAACCCATTCCGTCCATTCTTGTCAGTGAAATAAAAGCAGATCGAGAGGTAGAAATATCTCGGAAACATACGTGCGTGGGATTTTCGTTTTTTTTTTTGACTCAAAGCCCCTAGATCGAGTAATTACTTCCCAAAATTTGAACTAATAGACTAGCAATGGGAAAAATCTTCTCCGGTAGCAATCAGGCTGGAATACCACACAGTATTTCTGTGGCACACAACTTTGAATATTACGTTAAACTACAAAGAATAAGAAAAAAAGAAATACGTGTTTATTTCATATTGAAATAGTGTACAAAAATAGCAACTAACTTTCAGATATTAGAAAATATCAAAATTTAAAAAGTATCCCTGTATAGTATGGGAGATCGCAAATTACTAGTTTGTTCCGAGACATACTCTCCGTTCTATGTTTGAACATATCAAGTACTGGGGCTTCCCAACAGAGATGGACTCCGATTCTTGCGTATTTTCCCCCTTTTTTCGGGAGGGGGGAGCGGAAGGGGGAAGTTGCTTTATTTTGGGGACAGTAGTGGTGTAAAGTTTACACCATTAAATGCAGTTTATAGAAAACTAATAACGAAGCAATTGCCATTATAAAGGTATCAGAACCATCGTGAGCTTTTACACAAATACTGCCATCTTGTATGTATAAATTAAAGTCTATAAGTCGTACCCAGTCACTATTTATCGAGTGGGATGGAAAATATCCCAGAATCCCCCTCATGCGTTGTAATTTGATCTCCATTCAGACTCCCTCCGTCGTCTCTTTTCCAACCGGATAAACATAGCGATTTGGCACCAGTCAGAATACTTTTGTTCAAAATGAAAATTGTTGGGCAACGTTATACCTGTGAGAGTTCGTACTAATTTTGGAATTGTTTAATAAACCCTTCAATTGCAAAAAAATTGGCAGAAACGACCCTTGCTCCTAAAACGAACTTTAACAGTGAGTGTTTAACACTGTCAGTATCAGCATTATCGCATTTCGTTTCTTTTCTTTTCTTTTGGTGCGTTTTGCATTTTTACTGATTCTTTTTCTTAAAGATTTACCACTTGTCCAATTTGTTCCTGAAATTCCTCTTTGCTATTTTGTATTTACTATCTGTATTGATTTTACTATTTTGTAATGAATAAGTTTGCGATAAAAACTGAACGAAAATCCATAATAAAACTGATTTAAAAAGACCTACTGTTCTTCAATGTTAACTAAAAAAAAAATTTTATCTAAAAACATTAACTTTATCAGTTGTTTGATCAAAAGAACCAAATTTAAAGTATAACAATTACACTTCTTTCGTATAATTTTTGGTTCTTATAGCAAACATTTGTTCCAATCAGCCACGTTTTCTCTCCCGTCTATTTTGCGGCTTTCTCTTCATCCATGCCCTTGTTGTGACGTTGTGAATTCATAGCCTTGATACTCTTTTTCATTTTATTTCGATGTCCAGCCAACTTAATTCCTATTTCGTTTAAATCCTCTTCATTCAAATGAGCGACCTTGTTGAGGGTGTTGACGCCATTAGCTTGGAATGTTTCCAAATACTTCTCCATGTTGATGTATTTTAGCCAGTCGTCCACGGACTGAAATTCTGGTAAATTGACCTCGATAGATCTGAAAGTAATAAAAACAGGTAAAATTATAAAGAAACGACTTGACTGGGCGTCGTCGTTGTTTTATTGTTGTTACTGTGTCCTTGTCGTTACAATGGCTTTGATAGTGACTGACTAGCCTGCGAACGCAGACGTATTTCCGGCTGTCGCTTGTCTCCGCCAAAAATAGAGTCCGCGAACCCGAGCCAGGAAACGATTTCTGTGAGGTAATGACTTTTGTTTCTCTTTGGCCAATCAGATTCCATGATAGAATGAAACTCGAGTGCTCCTCGCGCAGTAGTTCCGGGGCTACTTGAGCTAAACTGTCATTGGCTTAAAATTCCTACGTCACAGAAATCGTTTCCTGGCTCGGGTTCGCAGACGTTATTTTCGGCGCAGACAAGCGACAGCCGGAAATACATCTGCGTTCGCAGGCTAGTGACTGACATGTAATACCAGGCACTGTTATTGTAACCAGAATGAATCTAATAGTGACATTTAGCACCAAGGTTTTCAGCGGAAATCTCAAACGGCAAACCGCTAGAAGTCACTTGACTAAGCGCTGCGGTCACGTTTGGAGTTCTCTACGTGGGTTTTCGACGCCGAGAAGTGGGTTTGCACGTAAGTGATTTACCTGAACATTTTTTTTTTATCCTGAATTTCTGTTTATACCACGTCGTCAGTAAGAAATTTAGTAAGCCAGTAGTACATGCTTAGATATAATTTTTAGCCAATGAGTGAAAACAGGACTTTCTGTTGCCATTTGAACATCAAACACTGCTGTTGTCTGGAAATTGAACATGGCGGCATCTTCAAGTGAAATTATTCTTTATGTTTTTGTAACTAAACTGATAGAAGTCACAAACGTCTAACGCCAAACCGGCGCCTAACCCGAAACTGCCGTTTGCTGTTTGCCGTTTTCATGGAAACCTTGGCATGGTGTTAAATGTCTCTAATATTTCCAGAACCACCCTAGCTTTAGTATCTTCATTAACCGACTCAAATTGAGATCAGTGCACGGTAAATAGTTATCAAAGGAGATTTTCTAAGGGTTTTAGAAGTGCGACCTCTCTTCCAATACGCAAGGAAAACAGTGACGAGAACAGTGAAGTGTTTTATAGTATAAATTTGGTGATTACTGTGTTTTTATGTCTCTCTTTATTCATTTCTTTTTTAATGCATTATGGCCAAGGTTGAAGTTAAAAGTTAAGTCTTCGTCATGGCAGTGGCCGATCAGGCCGGAGTTTATTCCGGTTTCTGATGCACCACTACTCCCCCAAGGATGGGATGCGAGTCCATCACAGGGCCACCTCTAGTATTAAATTCATATATTCATATTAAATAGTACTTACGTATCTGGGAGAGACGATGAGACATAATCCTTTAGAAGTTCTGGGGATCGAATTAGTTCATCAAAGCGACTAACGATCTCAGAAAACTTGGGTCGTTTACTTTTGTCTTTCCCCCAGCAATCCAACATTAAGGAATACAGAACTTTCGGGCAGCCCTTGCGATAGGAAATAACCAAGCAAATTAATTAGTTAATTCATAGACCGGAATTGAAGTACATAAAAGTAGTTATACAAAACTTACAAGAAATCATCAGTCCAAAATCTGATATAATTGGACGCATAAAGTAGGGATACATGGGCCATTGGAAAAAACCTCTTTTTTTGTGGTGGATTTTCATTAATTTGTGGTGGATTACATCGACGTCGATAACGTCAGGATCGAGGTGTGGCTCATGAATAGAATAAGCTAAATTTGTACAACAAATTATTCAGGGACACTTTTAAGGATAGATTGCCTGGTGTAACTCATCCAAATCAGCAGTCCTTAGATTTTTTCTTTCAGTTATTTCTATATTGGGAGCAAACATGTAATCCTTTTACAACCCAAAAAAAACAAAAAACAAAAAAAACGATAACTTCAACACTAGCAGCACTTCATATGCGATGCGTAAAATTTAAAATTTTAGAAATAGGTGAAGAAAGCGTAAGACAGTGGAGGTACAGTTGTGCCCGTTTCTACACGTTCCTGACTAACTTCAGCTTTTACACACCCATCAAATGTTAAAAATTGCAAAACAAACGTTAACCAATTTTCCGCACCTGAGGAGACTGCAATCTGTATCCAAATTGTACTCTGTTGATAACCTGTTTAAAAAACACGATAAACGAGTTAAAGAAGCTACGCATCTTGGAAAGTATAACCTAAAATTTTCACGTTCGTCGTTTGCAATCCGTGGTAATCCTTAATTATAACCACCCTTGTTCCTCGAGCTGTATTGTTAATTATTATTATCTCTTTGATGTTTTGTATCTTGGCAAACTACTATATTTTCAGGTTCCCTTCAATTTAAAAGTACTTTTGTACGTGGCCAAAATAACTCAAAATGCCGTGACTGAGTTCCTTTCAAAGACTTCAAAGCGCTATTTAAGGTTTTAAATAGTCTGGTCCTTATTGACTATTAACTACTTACTAAGCGAGAATGAGGTTTTTACGGGAAAATCTCAGACCGAGACCTTGCCGTATTGACCGAGCGACCGGCAAGGAGATTTTCCGAGGTTTGAGATCTTCTCGTAAAGACTGAACGATCGAGGTTAATAAGTAGTTTATTACACGGCTTTTTGCTTGGTTAAGTTTTTGCAGACCCGTAATCGGCCCGTTGGCATTACGGGAGAATAATGCCCTAGTATTAGCCAATCAGAGCGTGTTATACCGGCTACAAACGCAAGTCATATAATAAATTTCTGTAAACACGCAGCACCTTGTTCCAGTGAAACCAAGATAGGAGACATTATTTCAAGTTAAAGCTGTGACGTTTCATTAATACTTGAGTATGTTAAAGTGTCCAATCGACTACAGTAGAACTCCAGAATAACGTATTGCTCTGTCTACAGCAAAGACTTTAAAATCAACATGGGTAACGGATTAATAAGTAGTAACTTATCTTCTCACGCTCATCGAAATGGGAAGGAATACGTTTCTAAATAGTCCGAGTTTTATACTGTTAAACAACAATTACAGTGAATAAGTCACTAAGTAAGTGGCCAGTCAGTCAGTCAGTCAGTCAGTCAGTCAGGCAGGCAGGCAGGCAGGCAGGCAGGCAGGCAGGCAGGCAGGCAGGCAGGCAGGCAGGCAGTCAGTCAATCAGTCAGTCAGTCAGTCAACAGTCAGTCCATAAGCGTACGGGCAATTTTTTCCAGGGGTAGCGGTGAATCATTTTCACATGCAAAAAATTTTCGCAAGTTGCCCAAATTTCTCTAAAACAATCGAGTACAAATGAGGGGCACAGGATTCACTAACATTGGCCTGAATATGCAGTGAAAATAATCTTACATTTCAATCCACAATGAGAATCAGCTCTTGATCTATCATATAGACCACGTTAAGAAATTACTGTCTCTGTCATTGCGAGGGCCGAAAATATCAAATATACGATCCATGTCATTGTTTAGTTCAGAGTTGGCCGTATTCCTTTTAATGTTAATGTTACTTTTAATGTTACTGACACGCTGTTGCCCCATATGTTGTTGCGGTGGTATTCTGCGCATCGTACTGAATGATCCGCGCTCTGCAGAACATGATGTAGCAGGTATCACCACAATAATATTCACCACATTAGAAAACTCTGGCAACGTATCAAATTTTTCGTTCTCATGCGTTGTCTGCAGTATTTCTGAAACAGTCGTGAGTCAGTGGAACCCGCGCTAACGACGAAAACTCGCGTATATTTTCTGCTCAGCTTCCAGAATCTCACCGTCGTTTTCGTAAAATTTAGCGATGCGGGGGAAGCTTTCTTTATCAGGCGTTTCCCTGTGACACATATCTCCCAAAGCACAGAGTATTTCCTGGTCGTTTCCACTGAACCTGATCTTAAGCTCAGAAAGCACATTATCGAGGGACCCGTAAATGCTTAAAAGTTAAGTTGACATTGAGAATGAAAAAAATTTCGGATTCTTACAAAAATAAAGCTTTTTTCCAGTGACAATTTGAGACACGAAAAAATAAGGGGTGTTAAGAAAATGCTGATTCGCACTATTTTTGAGTATTAAGTCTCACGTTATTGTATATTGGTTACCAGTATTGTTATTCTGTTTGTCAGTAGCATTGTAATGTTTCGAAACAAATGGAAGCGTTTTAAAAACCCGTTGCCCAAATTTCTCTTGTTGCCCCAAAACACTGACTTGCCCAAATTGTGGGGGAGGGGGGGGGGGGAGGGGAGGAGAGGGCTGCAGCACCCCAAGCCCCTCCGGGCGTACAACTATGATCATGAGTTAGTCACTCAGCTAGAGAGTCCGTCAACCAGTCACTCAGTCAGTGAACCAGTCATCAGTCAGTCACTCAGCTAGAGAGTCAGTCAACCAGTCAGCCAGCCTGTCAGACAGTCAGACATATCTCCTCGTTTCAAGAATTTTTTGCAGCAAGGTTACACATCACTTACATCGTAGTTGTTCCATTCTCCATAAGGTCTATCACAGAAAGTCATGATCTCCCAGAGCAAAACACCAAAACTCCACACGTCACTAGCAGAGCTGAACGTTCGATGTTTAAGCGCCTCGGGTGCGGTCCAACGAACGGGAATTTTACCTCCCTTTGGGGTAATCAAAAGAAACACGATTTAATGTTAAGAAACGAAATACAGTATTTACTAAGGAACGTGCAAGAAAAACAACGAAAGCAAGAAACAGTTACTGTTCGGGTTTCAGAAAGGCTTATACAAGTCAATCCCACAGAAAGGCAGTTTGAAGGTCATTACTCTTGACAGAATAAGGCATTACACTGTTAGTTAGTTGTCTCATTTTCTTATGTGCGTGATTTATGCAACAGAGAATGTTTAAAGGTTCTTTTAAACTATTGAAGTGGCCACGACGAAGAAGCTTGATGATCTCATTAACATCCCCATGTTTCCTTTTTTTTTTTTTTTTTTCTTTTTAGGCAGTTGATGTAGGGTCTTCTCGAGGTGTGCCACTGCATTACAACAATCCAATACAGATATTACTAGAATAATTACAAGAAAATATATGGAAGATCATACATCTGAACTGCGGAGGAAGATTATGATGAACGCGTGATTGATAATAGCAGTTATATATATACACACAACTTGAGCCCTTGTGAAATCATAGCCTGAAAAAAATTCAGGCTTGAACGAGATTCGAACCATGACCTCTGCAATACCGCTGCAGTGCTCTACCAACTGAACTATCTAACCAACTCGGTTTCGCAGTTTTGATTGAAAAACTTGAGCATGTACCTCAGTCTCGTAATCCAGTGGCTCTTGATCGTCTTTAGCATGTAACTCTCTTGAAAGACCAAAATCAGACACCTTGCACAGCATGTTTTCACCAACAAGCACATTACGAGCTGCGAGATCCTAAACCACAGGAAACATTTAAAACAGTTTAGTGAGTTTAATTGATAAATTAGGTTTGGATTAAACTTTGACTAAGGGATATCAACATTAATTTGCCCAACTATGTCACCATGCTACGTACATGATACAACGATTGCGCTCTCCCCCCTCCTCTCCTCCTCCCCCGCGCCTCGCCTGTTAATTTTGTTTTTCTGATATGCGCAATACAGACCTAACCTTTTATCAAGTATTAAAACAATCCAGTCTGCCTTGGAGACTCACGAAATCCTTCAAGGCACTCAGATAATGAGTGGAACTTTTTCGTCATGTAAAAATGGTGATAATATTGAAAGAGGCTCCCTGACAATTTTACGTCTGTGTCGGTTCAAATGGCCCATCAGGCAGTTTATCCCAGTTTCCGTAGCATGGAGCGACTAGGAGTATTTCTACTATCCCCTGGGGTGTAAGTCCCTTGGGGATGTTGGTCCATTGCAGGGCTACCCCCAACATTAAATTAACCGGTACCCATTTACACACTTGTGTGGGGAGAGGCACTGTAAGAGTAAACTGTCTTGCGCAAGAACACATCGTAATGACCTCGGCCAGGACTCGAACCAGGAACGCTCGGTCAAACACCAGCGCGCTTACCATTAGGCCACCGCACCGCCCATTTCATGGGTACTAGTAACGTACCTAAGTCGATCGCAGAACTGATAGTTATTAGTACACTATCTTTACCACGTATATACTTACCCGATGAATAAAGTTCATATCGGAAAGATACACCATTCCACAGGCCACGCCCCTAGCCATTCCTATCAACTGAAGGCTCGTCAACTGTCCTTTACGTTTCTACAAAGAAGAAATTCGACTTTTCTATTAGTTCATTTATTAGTCACTTTGAGGTCTTTCAGAGGAGACGTAAGTCTAATCTTATTTACTTCCTTTTAACTGTTTAAAGTTCCATCTCACCCAAACAAAGAGGATTGGACTTTCCGGGAATTTATGTGATGCAACAAAAATACCCAGCAAAAACACAAGCATGAGAAAGATCTTCAGTAAATGTACCTGTAAGAAGTGATCTAGTGAACCACTCTCCAGGAATTCTGTGAGAATCATCATCGGCCTGCCTACAAATGCAAATTGATTATAAACTGATTAAATAAATAAATAAATAAATAATAAAGCTAATCAAGAGAAGATCAAGGTACGATCTCTTGGAGTAGTTTGATTTATTTATCGATTGTTTAAAAGTTTGATTGATTTATTCATTGATTGGTTGACTGACCGCTTGATTGGTTGGTTGGTTGATTGAATTGACCTATTTTTTGACTTGCGGATTGGGCCTGAGAAGAAGCTAAAGAGGACAGGATAGCCTGTGGGCAGAGAGACTGCAGCCAAGTCCATAACTTGGAGAACGGACAAATGATGATGATTGATCTGGGACATTCTGACAAGCATAACAAAAGAAGAGAGGGAGGGGTGGGAAATTGCAGCAGGTTTCATTTTCCTTGAATTATAAGAACATACAGGTGATACATAGTTGATACATACTATGAACCTTGTAAATGGCCCAACTCACCATGACTCTTTATAGCTCACCGGTTAGAGCACCCGATCATCATTTCGAATTGATGTTGGGACTCAGATTCTTACGTTGTTTCACGCACTCCATGTTTTAAAAATTTACAACTTTCTCTCTTTCTATATACCACTTACTTTGTGTAACAACTCCTATGAGTCCGATAACATTTGGATGATCAAACTGACACATGATGGATGCTTCTGACAAGAAGTCCTTTTGGTTTTTCTCGCTGGAACCGGGCTGGAATGAAAGAGAAGACCAGCGTTGTAACATCAGTTTAACTTGTATTGTTTTTTACATATATTCTTACGGGCCTTGTTTTGAGTACAGGAATAATCTTTTGCACTTTAGTTGTTTGAGTGTTTAACAACTCAGCTTTTAGTTTTGCTACAAAATTCTACCAAAGGATTAAAGCAGCAAACGTAAAGAGATCAACTTACCCTCAAGACTTTGACAGCGACAATCTTCTTGCCTTCTCGAGTCTTAAGTAGGCCTTTGTACACGTCTGCAAACTCTCCTGAAATACAAAACATGAGGATAAGCAATCGAAACAGTGACGGGCAAAATAACTGAGATACCTGGCTATGGCTCGAACCCGGACAGCGCAATCCGGAGACTAGCGCACTAACCATGAGGCCATCACGCCTCCCTCGCCATTATGTGGACGACCCAGTAATGGCTTACAGTGTATAACAGCTCAGCCAATCAGGCTGCAGCATTTGCATTAGTGTACTAGTAAAATAGGCCAATTTCGATAAATTAGGATTCTAACTTGACTCGGAGGCTTGGCGGAATAAAACAAAACAAATCACATCGAAGTCGAGGAATGAATAATTTAAAATTTATTTTGTTTTATTTCCTCATGCCTCGGATCCAAGTTAGCATTTTATTATATCGAAATTGGCCTATTGTATTAAGGAGTAATATCTACCTTGTCCGATCATTCCCTCTAGTTTAGTGTCACTTCTGTCAAGTTCATTCGTAAACTTCGATATCAGTTCCATTAAATCCAGATAGTTTCCAGGGTCGATATACTGGTTTCGCTGATCCATGGGATTCGTAGTTTGTAATTCACTTCCTTTAAACAAAATATTGCAGGCAATATTGACGTTTACTAAGAGTTACAACACTTGTATGCAGTTTCGTTGACAATGCGCATCTGCTAAAATATTGTTATCTCGAGCGAATGTGTTCGGAGTGGAAAGAAATTAATGGAACTTAACACGAGAAAGCTTCCAGAAAGTCTTCTTATTTTCCTTAATGGCAACATCTCGTTTTATACAGTGAGGCAAATTTATGCATTAATAGTCGATTCTTTAGCACCTAACACGGGTTAACCGGTACAGACGTCTTAATTGCGTTATATAGAATATGGACGTTTTTGAACCTACCTATTTCAATGCTTTTCATATAGGCTTTCTCTACACTCTTTCGCCCCTTCCTAGTAGTATACACATTGAAGCATTAAGTTGACACATAGATATAAGTTAGTCTCATTTATTTGGATAAGCAACGATAATTGATTGGTGGTTAGAGAGGTAGGTTGGTTGGTTAAGGTAGATAAGTGGGTGGGTGGGTAGGTATGCACGCAGGTTGGTAGGTAAGTTGGTTGGTTAAGGTAGATGAGTGAGTGCGTAGGTAGGTAGACAAGTAGGTATGGTAGGAAGGTAAGTAAGTGAGTAGGAAGGTAGATACGTTAGGTAGATACGTTTCATCTACGTAGATACGTTAGGTAATTAGATAGGTAAGTAGATAGGTAGATTGATGTATTACGAGGGAAGGTGGACCAGTAGATGTCTCGACCTAAACTTTAATAAATCAATTTAATGACTGGAACAAATCCAAAAGGTACTTATTTAAGAGACCCACCTTCTGCGGAGAATAATAATGACAACAAGTATTATTAAAAGAATTAACGCCAGTCCTCCGCCTCCTGCACTGAATGCAATTATCTCAAACGCCTTCGATCCATCTGTGGTAATATAACAGACAGAAATGATTAAGTATTAATTACAGGTCATCAATCGTGCGATAAAAGGTATATCAACCCTAATCAGCCAATAAGTCAAGCTGAAGTCAAAGTCCATGTCAAGATCCATGACAACCTTTAATATAGCTTTCTTACTTTGAAGTGCCATATCCGTGGCATTTCTAAGAGTTTTTTCTTCAGGTGAATTTTTTTTGTTCTAGTTCCAACAAGACTAGATGGGAAAATGATAAACGTGAAATCGTTTACAAGAAAGAGCAGGAATAATTATGTTAATCTTAACTTGATAATTATTTTAAAATTTTTAACAAACGAACCAGTTCTAAGTGTAAAGGTCTCTGTCCCAGCAGGTCCTTTACCGATGTTATTCACTGCAAATACCTGAGGAAAAAAAAGACCAGTGCGCTTTAATTAGCTTCAATGGTTTGTTTGTTTGTTTGTTTGTTTGTTTTTGCCTGCTTGTCTGCTTGCTTTCATAGCATAAAACTTCAAGATAACATCTAATTGCTCGCGTGTTAAACTGCTTACCCAAACTACGAATTCAAAGTTTACCTACCTGGAATTCATAAGTTTTTCCCGCCATTAGATTTTCAAACTGCAATTTAGTTTCCTGTGTAGTTCTTGACTCGTTATCTGAAGAATCATCCTCCCTTGCGTATGTCACGTGATAATCTTTAATAACGCCATTCTTTTCTTGTAAAATCCATGACAAAATAACGGCATCTTCCGGTTGTGCAACCGATACTTCGGGTTTTCCAGGAACTATAATGTGAAAAATAAACCAATCAAGAACATCAAGTTCCAAGCGTGATCTCTTAAACCTTGGCCACAGCAAATTACTGCTGCACGCCACACAAAATTTATTTGTTTCCGATTGGTCGAGAGCGTACAATTAATGCAAAATCGTACAGTCGTAAGCCGTTATATACAGAAACAGCTTTTTAAAAGGTGACCAAGCATACCGTATTTTCAAATGTACATCCCGATCACGAATAAACGCCGATTTGAGATATGCGTGTGTTCAGGCACTAGCAGTTATTTGAAGAGGGCCTTGTGGAAACGATTTTCGTTAATTGACAGCCTTCACAGGGAAGGTAGAAAACGTCTGAATACGAGCCAAGTGGCCCATCAGGCCGGTGCTTATCTCGGATTTCTGTAGCACGAAGCGACAACGAGTATTTCTACTCCCCCCTAGATGGGATGCTAGTTCATCGCAGGGTTACCCCCAGTATTTAATTCGCCGTTACCCATTTGTACTGGGTAGAGAGAGGCACTCTGAGAGTAAAATATCTTGCCCGAGAACACAACACAATGTACCTGGTCAGGGCTCGAACCCCGACCGCTCGATCCGAAGACGAGCGTACTAACCACGAGGCCACAGGACCTCCCACTAACAGTCCTTCACGATGATTCTGTAATGTTGCATTCAGTTGGCGTTGAGAAACGTTTGGATTGGACCAAAGCAAATCAAATTAATAGCAATCATCTGTGTTAGATGATTTACAGAGGAGATGATTATTATCTTACAGCATATTGTAAATTTTCCACAAACTCAAAAACTCACTTGCTCCATTAGTCCTTACGGTGATTGCTGCAAAGTTTCCTTCAACTCCATGTCTTCGTTTCGCCACGTCACTCACTCTGTTTTTAGCGTAGATTTTAAAAGTGTAATTCACAAATGACGAAAGGTTCGTTATCAACACATGGGTCACATTTAAAACGTCCCTATACGGTAAGTTTCCACACTTTTCATCAACACACTCGTTGTCGTCTGCATCCTCGCATGGCCTAGAGCAATCGACGTCATAGTACACAAGTGTCCGGTTACCGGTTATTGCAGGCGGGAGCCATCTTAACTCCACTGCACTTTGGTTGATGAATGCAACGCTAATGCTTCTCGGGACGGTTGGAAGAACTAAAAGCAGCAAAAATCGACCTTTTTATTAGTTAGTACATGTATTTCAGGATGCTAGCGAGTAAGGAAACAAGGCATCCTAAAATTAACACTTGAAAGAGCCGTGATGCTTAAATACACCTAAATTCCAAATTATGGACAATCCCAGATGCATTCTGAAGATTGTAAGGTAATAATTCTGACGAAATTTAAACATTCATGTTGAAAGTAAAGGCACAATTAATGTGTGAATTGATGCTAAAATTGTAATGAGTTCTAGATTTCTGACTGAGATCTGAGTCCATCCAAAAGGTATCACAAATTAATTTTGTAGCATTTCTTACCTGTACAAATAAGGCCCGTCTGGTCATTGTATTTTCCATTTGGACAAGCTAAAACAAGAATGCACCAACTGAGATAAGAGCAGAAAGGGAAATAATATTTATTGTACAGCATTGTACTTATTCACCTAGGAACCTTTCAGCGATTGCTACCATGCAGTTACAAGTTCCACAGTGTTTTCGCTGCATTTTAAATAGAGCGAAATAGAACACGCTGGTTTCTGTGGTTCTTCCTAAAAAGAGAGACTGAGCTCAATGATGGGGTTGCTTCAATATTCCTAAAAGGAAAGGGGAAACAAAAAAGCCATATACGACAATAAAAGGTAATGTATGTGACCGCAACAGTCAATCTCATGTACATTTTCAAGTTAATCGAGTTTAAATCGTAAATGCAGCAACATTACCTTCGCATATCCCTCCATTATTCTCCATATCTTCTTTACAAATACATCTTCCTTCAAGTTCAGTGGTGTTCCACTCGCCATTACTTTCACAGTGAACGTACAAACTGCCAGGTACTTGAACAGCATCTTTGATACAGTTTCCTTTAACTCGAATGGTGTCAGAATCATTTGCTGGCGCTACAGTCCTTGGTAGTGACACCAAATTGCTTCCGAGTGTTTCATCAGGGCAAATGTTATAAGTGACTTTGACAGAGAACAGAGTACTACAGGCTCCATAATTATGGAATGCCAAGATAGTATACTGTCCCTTAACAAGAACGTTTATTGTTTCGGAATTTCTCGAATTGATAGCCTGTTTAATTTCTGCCACTCTTTCATACGCTGTTGTGTCAATGAGTGGGTCAGGATATTCAGTTGATTCTTTAATAAACTGGTCTGACTGGTTTACGTACAAGTCAAAAACATTTACGCACTGAGGACAACTTGTGATTCGGTAAGTGACAGTGATATCGATCCTGTTTGCTTTTCCGACTGTGATTTGATCACTCAACAGCCATTTGTTTGACTGTTGCGAGTTACAAGCCGTATATCGTGCAGGGTTAGTCCGTCTATCCCACTGCAAAATAAAGAATTAGTGACAAATCAACCAACAATCAATGGGTCATTAAAACTCAAAATCAAATACTGGTTATGCTATTTGTCTTCCGGGAAGACTCCAATATAAAAGGACGGGGGTGCTCGAAGAAAATTTTAAAAAATCGCCACCAAGATCCTGTTTTGTGGACATGGCTTAGAGTTTTTTCACCCCTAAGTGGTACAAATTCTTACATTAAAACAACACATTAACTGACACTGACTTTTTTCGGTTCCATTCCCTACAAAGTAGAATATAAAAGCAGAGACCGACACAACGTAGGATGATTTTTTTGAAGGTGCACTATATTTCGGCTGATCAGGCACAATGAGAATTTTACATTGGGACGTATTTTTTTGTAGAATATTTTCGTAATACCGGAAATGCGTAAAACTAATTGACAGTGTAAATTAACGATATGCATATGGTAAAATAAAATAATGAAAAAAGATAATAAAAGGAAACCATTAATACGTTTCTTCGCGGATGTTCAGACCATCGGGATCAATTGTTCTGCCTTTTTGAATTAAAAAAGCTTCCTGGCCTTACGGATAGAGTCTCGGTTGGAAAATATTTTTTCGATGGGGATTAATTGCATGTCGTTAGCAGTGTGGGAAAAAAGTACCAGAAAAGCTCCTGCTTTTGAGGCTTTACAACCTAAGAGGTGTCAAACCTTTTTTAACCCCTAAAATGTACGACGAACACCCCCATCCTTTTTATATGGGAGTTCCCCCCCCCCTCGGGATTTGTCTATGCAGTAAAACCCAAATACTGTGTTCCCAGTTATTCTTACTGAACTGTAGCCCGTGTACATCCGCCCCCTCCCCTCAAAAAAATCTCCCCGATTTTTTGGAGGGGAGGAGACGGATGTACACAAGCTAACTGAACCGTTCATCGGATAGCCTACGTAGCTTGGTGGTTTTTAAGCAATTTGCTCGCGCTCAAATTGCTTAAAAAATTGCTTAAACCGCCAAGGCTATTCATCGGACGGTTAATAACTGAGCGCTCGTGGAACAGTGGGCGACACGCTATTTGCCTTGGGAAAGGACTGGCTTAAATTAAAGTTCGTCATCATGTTAAAGGTTAGCGTTTAAACTTACCCCTGATGGTGCAGGCGGCTTACTAATCCAACTCCAATTGTGTTCGTCGTCTGTGTTTTCTAGTTGAACTGATGACGCCAATGCTACAAACGTCAAGGTGATCAAAACTGCGGTCCAAAACTTCTGCATGTTGATCAGTCATAACTTATAAATAAGAGGAAATATAAAATTTAGTTTGGCAGCTATTGCCACAAAATTGATACTTTCAATATGGCGGACGACTGACGAGGTTCGAAGAGCGAAATATATTCAGAACTACCGCGTTTACAGCTTTTATACAGTTTGTATATATTTACATTTTTATTTTTGAAAGATTAAATGCTTCGAATGTGAATAGAAGACGTGATAAACGTGTCTTCATCTTATTCTTCTCATTACTCCAACACATTCCTGGCCTCGGCAAGTCAAATTTCCCGGAGTAGCTGTCTGGAATAACAACAAAGATCAGAAATTGCAAATATATCTAAACTATTTCTGTCGACAATAGGCTCGCTCTCGGAAAACTGTTGGCTTCTCGAAACAGCTGATGCCCAAGGAAAAATATCTGAGTATATTTTCGCGCCAAATGGAGGTTATTGTGGTTATTATCCTTCAAATATTTTTTCGCAACAGGCAAATTGCGTTGTTCAATTTTTTTCTCTTAAGCCCGCTTGTTTACAGGAAAGTTTTCACGGACGAGTACTAACCATACAGGTATTCTCCTGGCACGGGCACTCGTCTGTAAATAATTTGGTTGGGTAGACGCGGTTTGCGGGAAACAAAAGAATACAGACAAATGTATGGAAAATTAAAATAATCAACTAAGCGTTTTCTAGCCAAGCTACATCCTTCAAACTTGGTGAATACAATCTTCTACCTGGTATTTTAACGTTACGATTCACAAATTGTGTAAAGTTCAATTTTGGACAAAGTTATTTGCCATCGGATACCCATACAGTGAAACACTGTAATTTCTGCCAGCTTTCCCTATCCGTCAAGATGGCGTCGAAAACCGTGATAAGGCCCATTAGATCTGTATTTTATTGTACCTTACATTTTGTAGCATTTAACGTACTGTACTATAAACTTAATGACTGATCCCTAAGGAAACAGCAAGATTTTGTCTTCCCGAGAATCTCGATGTTAGCTGTTGCCGCGTGACCATAAATCAACCAATAAGAGTGCGCATTAGAATCACCCAAACCCCAGCTATTTAACAATTCAAGCTATTTCCGTCATGGTAAATTTACTGGCATAATGCAAGCTAAGTTTTCGCGGTGGAAATGAAAATAAAGTGAAAAGTCGTTGCTGAATGTGTTAACTGACATACAGTGAAACCTGTATTCAGCGGAACCCTGGGTCCGCTCAAAACAGGTTCTAATATGTTTTACAATAATAGTTAATTCTTAACTCTTTTGTGTTACAGTGTAACACACTGAAAGGTAAAACACTGCTCAAAGGACAATGTCTAGTCAGCAATACATGTATTAATCTGAAATAATCACTTAGCTTAAAACGACATCGCTGAACAATGTTAATTAAAGGAGTCTTAGCTGGACCTTTAGAAGTAAAAAGTTCTTGAAGTGTCCGCTTATCGCAGGTTTTGCGCAACAAAATGGTTTAATATTGGTGTCCGCGTCCGCTTAACAGCGGTGTCCGCTGAATGCAGGTTTATTTTAAAGTAAATATGGGAGGAAAATTTTGGGACTTAAGCTGGTGACTACTTAATAGAGGGTTTCCGCTTAATATAGGGTCATTAATACAGGTTTTGCTGTATGAAGCATTGTCGCCGAAATTTAAGCTGAACTAAAGTTCAAGTTATTTCCGCCATGATGAATTCAGTGACGTAATGCAAGCATCGTCGCCTAAACAAAAGTGAAAAGTCATTGCTGAATGTGGTAGACTGTGTGATAGATGATGAATTGTCGCCGAATTTAAGCTGAACTGAAATCTCATTCCAGCCTTATATCAGCTCTATCAACATCGCCAGGAAAGGAGCGAATATTGTAATAGACAAACATTTATGAAGAACAAAACATATTTGCAAATTAAACAAACAAATTAACTCCACTTTAGCGCCATCGTTACACGGTATTAACATTCGTTCTGACGCGGGCATAAGCGGACACTAAGCAATGATATCAGAACTCTGTTTCATGTTCCAGATTTATTTTAGGAACTGACTCTTTATGAGATCTCACAGCTTTACTCAAAGGGCAAAAGCCCTCCAAAGCTGAAATTGACTGAGCGGGCGATAACTTCCGCATGGCAACGAACAGTGTTGTGGCGCAGTATTTTCTCTTATTGCACGGCATTGATTCATCGATCTACTGGTCAGCTACTGGCAGCCATGAGATGATCAGTTGGATGTGAGAAGGCACGTCAGTTCCCATGCACTGAAAGTCTGATGGTATGTTTTGACGAAGATTACACTCGACTGAAAGCGATTACATTTCGCAAATGTCAACTGTTTAACTCACGTTATCACTCACGGAATGTATGCATTTCGTTACAAGTTATATACTTACCAGTTCGTGATCGACAAACAATCTTGATTCATCGAAAGAATCTTTGAAAGAGTAGCCCAAGGTCAGACAACACGAACATAGGGCAGAGACTGCATTGCTTCTACGGTTGACCTGGTCTGCGCCAACTAAATAGAGATATGCAATAAGTATGTAGATATCAAATACTTATAATTTGACAAAGAATGATGTCACTGTCAAAACTGAAAAGATCAGTTTACGTGACTACATAGTACCCACCAGTGTCGCGGTTTTAGTGTGGCTGGAAAAAGTCTTACAGTTTGAAAATGTGTCCTGACTTAGCCATTGTTTGGGAAAGCTTATAGCGGTGGACTGTGCTAAAGGTTTGCATGGCGTGACTCTGATCTGTGGGGCAAACAGTCAGCAGATATTGTCCTAAAACAAAGCTCTCTCAAAGATTTGCATGTTATTACGTTAATTAACGAAGGAGAACGAGCAAGGGTTCCCTGCTTTTCTCTGGTTGAAAAGGCAAAAAGATGTTTGCTGTTGTAGTTTTCACAGTATTTTATACAGAGCGCGCA
>NC_138147.1:29470413-29480413 GCF_964199315.1 Orbicella franksi
AAGTTTTGTTATGTACTAAGTATAGCATTCTTTTTTATATCATAAACAGGTTAATAATACACACGAAAAAAATTACTCGATTCTGATTGGCTAAGAGCAGTGCAGTTCAAGTGTAACACCAGTGCAAATTACACATCGAAATTCTGGATTATGATTGACTGAAAGAAAACAGGAACTTTTCAAAGAAAATGATATCACGTAAAATGATGACGAACATTTTGTGCTGAAACTTTGAAAAAAGTTTTCTCAAATGAGAAAAAAATGGCTTCAAGAAAGATCTTCCGGCACTTCCTCAGCGCGAATTTTTTCATGTTTATATTATTAATAAGTAATCATACGGTTTTTCTCGTTCAATCTGGAGTTAATTTGCAATTGTGAGTTTTTTAAAAAGCTGAAATTACACTCGCCGAAGCGGCTCGTGCAATTTCAGCTTTTTGAAAAACTCACTCGTGCAAATTAATTCCAAATTGAACTCGAAACCGTATGATTACCTATACAAATTAGCTACGAGTCTCCGGGATGTTCTAACTTTTACAGCGCTTAAGATAGCTGGTTGGTGAAAGTTTGGATAATGCTCTCCACTGGATAAATCACTATGTATTTAGTGCTGGGATGGCAAAGTTTGTGTCGTCAACCTTTCTCCAGTGATTTACCCGTTGGATGGCGTTATCCACACTCAGAAAGGGTGCCGTTTAGGCATTATGCAATATATTCAGCCTTCTGTCCAGGAAGTAGCAAATGTTTATCATGCCAGATCGGATGAGAATTTTGCAAGCAATCTGTAGTGGAAATGCTATACACGGTTTCCTTAGCAATCGATTTGATGGGTGTTACTAAACTTTTTGAATAAAATGAAACTTGTCAACACTATATTTCTTCAGTCAAATGACGTGTCTTCTCCAGATAGTCACGATCCTCCGTCAATCGTTCTACGTCACCACGTCAAAATTAACATAATCCTTGTCATCATCAACTTCCAAATTCACATATGTCTGCAAATCAAAGAATAGATAGATAAAGAGATTAGACCTTCGACCTTTATGTGTCTCTGCTGATCAGTGTAACGGTTAAGGGAGTCAATGTTGCGAATTGTATTCAGTGAATTGCAGGCTCAAACTCCAAATAAACGAACTATTTAATGAACCAGCCACGTAATCCGGAAAATACAATAAACGACTAATCACAATGGCTAAAAACGGTGAAGAAGCTAGACTCAAAACTCCAAAAACAGCGACAAGGCTGGGCTAAAATCTAAAACACGGCAAGAAAATACAACAAAGATGAAAATCTGCAAAATTACGACAGCGAAGTTCAAATGTACGCCCGAGCACATTCTGAGCCACGATTGGCTAGTTAAAATCACCTGAAGTTACGCGCGCAGACAAGAACTCGTACTAAGGCGAGAGGGGTGAGTTCAGAGTTCATAAAGCTCAAAACAGTCAACAGAAGTGATGATACAATTGTATCGTTCTTCTCTGACTGCCAATGCTTCATTCTGGGCCGAAATTCGTCAGTTATTTCAAACTGTTTCGGATAGAGTGGTCGAATTTTTGTTCCTGATTCAGGCCGAAGCTTCTTATTTGTTTAACACCTAACATTGATGTGCAAATGGGCAAGCAATCGTTGTTTTTGAGAGGCCGCGTTAAGACTAAAGTACGTTGTTAGTGATTTGGTAGCATAATGTCACCTCAGGCCCAGTGAAAATTGGCCGCGAACATCTAGCTCGACTTTGTCTTGGTAGATATGCTTCATATTTATCCCCTCCTCTCTTACCCCCCAAAAGGAAAGGTTTATAGACACTGTGGATAAAAGCCACACAAATTGCTCAATAAGACCACAGCTTTAACAGTGAGTGTCCATTTCTGCTGTGTGTGCTACACTGACACATGTTAAAGAACTTACAAACCTTGTGGTCATCCAGAAGTCTTCTGACCGCAGAGCAAAGCCATCGGAACGTTGGTCTCTTCTGAGGTTTTTCTTCCCAAGAATCGGTCATGATGGAGCACCTGTAAAGCAGTTATGTATACACGTTATTTGCCGGCCGGGAGGTCCATATTGGGAAAAACTGCGCCCAAGGGCATGGCTTTTACCAATACGGGCCGAGCAAGGCCGGCAAATAACGTGTCTATTTTCTCTCTACGGTATTGCTTTGAAAGCAACTTTTGTGTTCAATTTTAATTAAAACCGTTGAGTTCAAATCTGGCGTACGCCTGCGTTTGACATTCGGGCAAAAAAGCCGGTAGCGTTTGCAGAGATTGTAGGGCTGATTTTAAATAAAAGTGACACAGTGTGGGGAAAAAGTACGTTTAAAAAGGTTAGTTTTCGGCCGAAAATGTCGCTTATGTGAGAAAAATAGATGCTAATGAAAAAGAAACGCACGGCTTGAAAAATCGAAAATGGCTTTATTTGCTGCTTTCTTTGACTCTTTGTAGATTTTTTACATTATACGCTGTTTTATGGTGTAACAAAAAGCTCGAAACGTTGCCAAACTTGGGAATTTCGGAGTGGTCCGTAACCAGGGTCCGGATAGGATAATCATTACCGCTGGAGCGCGCGCGATTAACCAATCAGATTCAAGGATTTTGGACCCGGACCGCTGTGAAGCTGGAAGAAAAAATAAAGTGTATTATTACGACTGCATTGCCTTTCTCTCGTTCTCTTAAGAAGGATTTGCGACCTATTTCTGGGTTGATTTCGAAAGCGTACTGAAACAATTTTAGATGGATTTGGAAATCTCAGACTAATGGTTTCAGAGCCAACCGCATTTGGACAGAAAACACTGAGGATGAAGATGGAGTAGAATGTGTATGGTAACACTCGAACACGCTGGTTTGCAGTTTTTATTTCATTTTTCCTGGTTTTCCCATAATTATAGTTCAGTCAGTGAGACGAAACGACCCTCTCTCCTAAAACGAACTTTAACAGTGAGTGTTTAACACTGTCAGTATCAGCATTATCGCATTTCGTTTCTTTTCTTTTCTTTTGGTGCGTTTTGCATTTTTACTGATTCTTTTTCTTAAAGATTTACCACTTGTCAAATTTGTTACTGAAATTCCTCTTTGCTATTTTGTATTTACTATCTGTATTAATTTTACTATTTTGTAATGAATAAGTTTGCGATAAAAACTGAACTAAAATCCACAATAAAAATGATTTAAAAAGAGCTACTGTTCTTCGATGTTAACTAAAAAAAAAAATTTATCTAAAAACTTTAACTTTATCAGTTGTTTGATCAAAAGAACCAAATTTAAAGTATAACAATTACACTTCTTTCGTATAATTTTTGGTTCTTATAGCAAACATTTGTTCCAATCAGCCACGTTTTCTCTCCCGTCTATTTTGCGGCTTCCTCTTCATCCATGCCCTTGTTGTGACGTTGTGAATTCATAGCCTTGATACTCTTTTTCATTTTATTTCGATGTCCAGCCAACTTAATTCCTATTTCGTTTAAATCCCCTTCATTCAGCTGAGCGACCTTGTTGAGGGTGTTGACGCCATTAGCTTGGAATGTTTCCAAATACTTCTCCATGTTGATGTATTTTAGCCAGTCGTCCACGGACTGAAATTCTGGTAAATTGACCTCGATAGATCTGAAAGTAATAAAAACAGGTAAAATTATAAAGAAACGACTTGACTGGGCGTCGTCGTTGTTTTATTGTTGTTATTGTGTCCTTGTCGTTATAATGGCTTTGATAGTGACTGACTAGCCTGCGAACGCAGACGTATTTCCGGCTGTCGCTTGTCTCCGCCCAAAATAGAGTCCGCGAACCCGAGCCAGGAAACGATTTCTGTGAGGTAATGACTTTTGTTTCTCTTTGGCCAATCAGATTCCATGATAGAATGAAACTCGAGTGCTCCTCGCGTAGTAGTTCTGGGGCTACTTGAGCTAAACTGTGATTGGCTTAAAATTCCTGCGTCACAGAAACCGTTTCCTGGCTCGGGTTCGCAGACGTTATTTTCGGCGGAGACAAGCCACAGCCGGAAATACGTCTGCGTTCGCAGGCTAGTGACTGACATGTAATACCAGTAGGCACTGTTATTGTAACAAGAACGAATCTAATAGTGACATTTAGCATCAAGGTTTTCAGCGGAAATCTCAAACGGCAAACCGCTAGAAGTCACTTAACTAAGCGCTGCGGTCACGTTTGGAGTTCTCTACGCGGGTTTTCGACGCCGAGAAGTAGGTTTGCACGTAAGTGATTTACCTGAACAATTTTTTTATCCCGAATTTCTGTTTATACCACGTCGTCAGTAAGAAATTTAGTAAGCCAGTAGTACATGCTCAGATATAATTTTTAGCCGATGAGTGAAAACAGGACTTTCTGTTGCCATTTGAAAATCAAACACTGCTGTTGTCTGGAAATTGAACATGACGGCATCTTCAAGTGAAATTATTCTTTATGTTTTCGTAACTAAACTGATAGAAGTCACAAACGTCTAACGCCAAACCGGCGCCTAACCCGAAACTGCCGTTTGCTGTTTGCCGTTTACATGGAAACCTTGGCATGGTGTTAAATGTCTCTAATATTTCCAGAACCACCCTAGCTTTAGTTTAACCGACTCAAATTGAGATCAGTACAGGGTAAACAGTTATCAAAGGAGATTTTCTAAGGGTTTTAGAAGTGCGACCTCTCTTCCAGTACGCAAGGAAAACAGTGACGAGAACAGTGAAGTGTTTTATAGTACAAATTTGGTGATTACTGTATTTTTATGTCTTTCTTTATTCATTTATTTTTTAATGCATCATGGCCAAGGTTGAAGTTAAAAGTTAAGTCTTCTTCATGGCAGTGGCCGATCAGGCGGGAGTTTATTCCGGTTTCTGATGCACCACTACTCCCCCAAGGATGGGATGCGAGTCCATCACAGGACCACCTCCAGTATTAAATTCATATATTCATATTAAATAGTACTTACGTATCTGGGAGAGACGATGAGACATAATCCTTTAGAAGTTCTGGGGATCGAATTAGTTCATCAAAGCGACTAACGATCTCAGAAAACTTGGGTCGTTTACTTTTGTCTTTCCCCCAGCAATCCAACATTAAGGAATACAGAACTCTCGGGCAGCCCTTGCGATAGGAAATAACCAAGCAAATTAATTAGTTAATTCACAGACCGGAATTGAAGTACACAAAAACTTACAAGAAATCATCAGTCCAAAATCTGATATAATTGGACGCATAAAGTAGGGATACATGGGCCATTGGAAAAAACCTCTTTTTTGTGGTGGATTCTCATTAATTTGTGGTGGATTACATCGACGTTGATAACGTCAGGATCCAGGTGTGGCTCATGAATAGAATAAGCTAAATTTGTACAACAAATTATTCAGGGACACTTTTAAGGATAGATTGCCTGGTGTAACTCATCCAAATCAGCAGTCCTTAGATTTTTTCTTTCAGTTATTTCTATATTGGAAGCAAACACGTAGTCCTTTTGCAACCAAAAAAAAAAAACGATAACTTCAACACTAGCAGCACTTCATATGCGATGCGTAAAATTTAAAATTTTAGAAATCGCAAAGAAAGCGTAAGACAGTGGAGGTACAGTCGTGCCCTTTCTACACGTCCCTGACTAACTTCAGCTTTTACACACCCATCAAATGTTAAAAATTGCAAAACAAACGTTAACCAATTTTCCGCACCTGAGGAGACTGCAATCTGTATCCAGCTTGTACTCTGTTGATAACCTGTTTAAAAAACACGATAAACGAGTTAAAGAAGCTAAGCATCTTGGAAAGTATAGCCTAAAATTTTTATGTTTGCAATCCGTGGTAATCCTTAACCATCCTTGTTCCTCGAGCTGTATTGTTAATTATTATATTATAATCTCTTTATAATCTCTTTAAACTACCATATTTTCAGGTTCCCTTCAATTTAAAAGTACTTTTGTACGTGGCCAAAATAACTCTAAATGCCGTGACTGAGTTTCTTTCAAAGACTTCAAAGCGCTATTTAAGCTTTTAAATAGTCTGGTCCTTATTGATTACTAACTACTTACTAACCGAGAATGAGGTTTTTACGGGAAAATCTCAGACCGAGACCTTGCCGTATTGACCGAGCGACCGGCAAGGTTTGAGATTTTCCGAGCTTTGAGATCCTCTCGTAAAGACTGAACGATCAACGTTAATAAATAGTTTATTATATGGCTTTTTGCTTGGTTCAGTTTTTGCAGACCCGTAATCGGCCCGTTGGCATTACGGGAGAATAATACCCTAGTATTAGCCAATCAGAGCGTGTTATATCGGCTACAAACGCAAGTCATATAATTAATTTCTGTACTGACCATAGCCTTCGTAAACACACAGCACCTTGTTCCAGTGAAACCAAGATAGGAGACATTATTTCAAGTTAAAGCTGTGACGTTTCATTAATACTTGAGTATGTTGAAGTGTCGAATTGACTATAGCAGAACTCTAGAATTACGTATTGCTCTGTCTACAGCAAAGACTTTAAAACCAACATGGGTAACGGACTAATATGTAGTAACTTATCTTCTCACGCTCATTGAAATGGGAAGGAATACGTTTCTAAATAGTCCGAGTTTTATACTGTTAAACAACAACTACAGTGAATAAGTCACTAAGTAAGTGGCCAGTCAGTCAGTCAGTCAGTCAGTCAGTCAGTTAGTCAGTCAGTCAGGCAGGCAGGCAGGCAGTCAGTCAGTCAGTCAGTCGGTTAGTCAGTCAGTCAGTCAGTCAACCAGTCATCAGTCAGTCCATAAGCGTACGGGCAATTTTTTCCAGGGGTAGCGGTGAATCACTTTCACATGCAAAAATTTTTGGCAAGTTGCCCAAATTTCTCTAAAACAATCGAGTACAAATGAGGGGCACAGGATTCACTAACATTGGCCTGAATATGCAGTGAAAACAATCTTACATTTCAATCCACAATGAGAATCAGCTCTTGATCTATCATATAGACCACATTAAGAAATTACTGTCTCTGTCATTGCGAGGGCCGAAAATATCAAATATACGATCCATGTCATTGTTTAGTTCAGAGTTGGCCGTATTCCTTTTAATGTTAATGTTACTTTTAATGTTACTGACACGCTGTTGCCCCATATGTTGTTGCGGTGGTAGGTTTTTATTCTGCGCATCGCACTGAATGATCCGCGCTCTGCAGAACATGATGCAGCAGGTATCACCACAATAATATTTACCACATCGGAAAACTCTGGCAACATATCAAATTTTTCGTTCTCATGCGTTGTCTGCAGTATTTCTGAAACAGTCGTGAGTGGAACCCGCGCTCACGACGAAAACCCGCGTATATTTTCTGCTCGGCTTCCAGAATCTCACCGTCGATTTCGTAAAATTTAGCGATGCGGGGGAAGCTTTCTTTATCAGGCGTTTCCCTGTGACACATATCTCCCAAAGCACAGAGTATTTCCTGGTCGTTTCCACTGAACCTGATCTCAAGCTCAGAAAGCACCTTATCGAGGGACCCATAAATGCTTAAAAGTTAAGTTGACATTGAGAATGAAAAAAATTCCGGATTCTTACACAAAAATAAAGCTTTTGTCCAGTGACAATTTGAGACGAAAAAATAAGGGGTGTTAAGAAAATGCTGATTCGCACTATTTTTGAGTATTAAGTCTCACCTTATTGTATACTGGTTACCAGTATTGTTATTCTCTGTTTGTCAGTAGCATTGTAATGTTTCGAAACAAATGGAAGCGTTTTAAAAACCCGTTGCCCAAATTTCTCTTGTTGCCCCAAAACACTGACTTGCCCAAATTGTGGGGGAGGGGGGCGGGGGAGGGGGAGAGGGCTGCAGCACCCCAAGCCCCTCCGGGCGTACGATCTATGATCAGCTATGATCATGAGTTAGTCACTCAGCTAGAGAGTTCGTCAACCAGTCAGTCAGTCAATGAACCAGTCATCAGTCAGTCACTCAGCTAGAGAGTCAGTCAACCAGTCAGCCAGCCTGTCAGACAGTCAGACGGTCGCCGGGCCAGTCAGTCAGCCAGCCAGCCAGCCAGCCATTCCGTCAGCTATTTAGTCAGACAGTTAGTCACCCAGGGATTCAGTCATTTAGCAAGTTAGGGAGTGAATGAGTTTGTAATTGAGTCAATGAGCCTGGGCGACAAGAATTCCCTTCACGACGCTATCTCCTCGTTTCAAGAATTTTTTGCAGCGAGGTTACACATCACTTACATCGTAGTTGTTCCATTCTCCATAAGGTCTATTACAGAAAGTCATGATCTCCCAGAGCAAAACACCAAAACTCCACACGTCACTAGCAGAGCTGAACGTTCGATGTTTAAGCGCCTCGGGTGCGGTCCAACGAACTGGAATTTTACCTCCCTTTGGGGTAATCAAAAGAAACACGATTTAATGTTAAGATACGAAATACAGTATTTACTAAGGAACGTGCAAGAAAAACAACGAAAGCAAGAAACAGTTACTGTTCGGGTTTCAGAAAGGCTTATACAAGTCAATCCCACAGAAAGGCAGTTTAAAGGTCATTACTCTTGACAGAATCAGGCATTATACTGTTATTTAGTTGTCTCATTTTCTTATGTGCGTAATTTATGCAACAGAAAATCTTTAAAGCTTCTTTTAAACTATTAAAGTGGCCACAACGAAGAAGCTTGATGATCTCATTAACACCCCCATGTTTCCTTTTTTTTTTTTTTTTTTCTTTTTAGGCAGTTGATGTAGGGTCTTCTCGAGGTGTGCCACTGCATTACAACAATCCAATACAGATATTACTAGAATAATTACAAGAAAATATATGGAAGATCATACATCTGAACTGCGGAGGAAGATTATGATGAACGCGTGATTGATAATAGCAGTTATATATATACACACAACTTGAGCCGTTGTGAAATCATAGCCTGAAAAAAATTCAGGCTTGAACGGGATTCGAACCATGACCTCTGCAATACCGCTGCAGTGCTCTACCAACTGAACTATCTAACCAACTCGGTTTCGCAGTTTTGATTGAAAAACTTGAGCATGTACCTCAGTCTCGTAATCCAGTGGCTCTTGATCGTCTTTAGCATGTAACTCTCTTGAAAGACCAAAATCAGACACCTTGCACAGCATGTTTTCACCAACAAGCACATTGCGAGCTGCAAGATCCTAAACCACAGGAAACATTTAAAACAGTTTAGTGAGTTTAATTGACAAATTAGGTTTGGATTAAACTTTGACTAAGGGATATCAACATCAATTTGCCCAACTATGCCATCATGCTATGTACATGATACAACGATTGCGCTCGCCCCCCCTCCTTCCCCACCCCATCGCCTGTTAATTTTGTTTTTCTGATATGCGCAATACAGACTTAACCTTTTATCAAGTATTAAAACAATCCAGTCTGCCTTGGAGACTCACGAAATCCTTCAAGGCACTCAGATAATGAGTGGAACTTTTTCGTCATGTAAAAATGGTGATAATATTAAAAGAGGCTCCCTGACAATTTTACGTCTGTGTCGGTTCAAATGGCCCATCAGGCAGTTTATCCCAGTTTCCGTAGCACGTAGCGACTAGGAGTATTTCTACTATCCCCTGGGGTGTAAGTCCTCTAGGGATGTTGGTCCATTGCAGGGCTACCCCCAACATCAAACTAACCGGTACCCATTTACACACTTGTGTGGGGAGAGGCACTGTAAGAGTAAACTGTCTTGCGCAAGAACACATCGCAATGACCTCGGCCAGGACTGGAACCAGGAACGCTCGATCAAACACAAGCGCGCTTACCATTAGGCCACCGCACCGCCCATTCCATGGGAACTAGTAATTTAGCTAAGTCGATCGCAGAACTGATAGTTATTAGTACATTATCTTTACCATGTATATACTTACCCGATGAATAAAGTTCATATCGGAAAGATACACCATTCCACAGGCCACGCCCCTAGCCATTCCTATCAACTGAAGGCTCGTCAACTGTCCTTTACGTTTCTACAAAGAAGAAATTCGACTTTTTTATTAGTTCATTTATTAGTCACTTTGAGGTCTTTCAGAGGAGACGTAAGTCTAATC
>NC_138147.1:29487913-29525413 GCF_964199315.1 Orbicella franksi
AATTTTAAAACTTGCAAACAATCTGTAGTCGAAAAGCTATACACGTTACTTAAGAATTGCTGATGGGGTTTCCTTAGCAATCGATTTGATGGGTGTTACTAAACTTTTGAATAAAATGAAACTTGTCAACACTATATTTCTTCAATCAAATGACGTGTCTTCTCCATATATTCACGATCCTCCGTCAATCGTTCTACGTCACCACGTCAAAATTAACATAATCCTTGTCATCATAAACTTCCAAATTCACATATGTCTGCAAATCAAAGAATAGATAGATAAAGAGATTAGACCTTCGACCTTTATGTGTCTCTGCTGATCAGTGTAACGGTTAAGGGAGTCAAAACCAGTGATGATACAATTGTATCGTTCTTCTCTGACTGCCAATACTTCATTTTGGGCCGAAATCCGTCAGTTATTTCAAACTGTTTCGGATAGAGTGGTCGAATTTTTGTTCCTGATTCAGGCCGAAGCTTCTTATTCGTTTATCACCTAACATTGATGTGCAAATGGGCACGCAAACGTTGTTTTTGACAGGCCGCTTCAAGACTAAAGTACGTTGTTTGTGATTTGGTAGCAACATGTCACCTCAGGTCCAGTGAAAATTGGCCGCGAATATCTAGCTCGACTTTTTCTTGGTAGATATGCTTCATATTTACACCCTCCTCTCTTACTCCCCGAAAGGAAAGGTTTATAGACACGGTGGATAAAAGCCACACAAATTGCTCAATAGGACAACAACTTAGACAGTGTCGGAGTGTCCATTTCTACTGTGTGTGCTACACTGACAAATATTAAGACACCTTACAAACCTTGTGGTCATCCAGAAGTCTTCTGACCGCAGAGCAAAGCCATCGGAACGTTGGTCTCTTTTGAGGTTTTTCTTCCCAACACTCGGTCATGATGGAGTAACTGTAAAGCAGTTATGAATATACGTTATCTGCCGGCCTTGTTCGGTCCGTATTGGGAAAATATGCGCCCGAGGGCATGGTTTTTACCAATACGGACCGAACAAGGCCGGCAAACAAAGTGTTTATTTTCTCTCTACGGTATTGCTTTGAAAGCAACTTTTGTATTCAATTTTACAGTGGAACCCCGCCTTACGACCACCCCGTTAATACGACCATCTCGTTATTACGGCCACTTTATTCTGGTCCGAAAATAAGCTCCGACAGTCATCTTATTATTTAAACAACCCCTTTAATACGACCACCTCGTTAATACGACCAATCTTCCATGGCTCGAAGGTGGTAGTATTAACGGGGTTCCACTGTAATTAAAATCGTTGAGTTCAAATCTGGCGCACGCCTGCGTTGAACATTTCGGGCCCAAAAAGCCGGTAGTGTTTGCAGAGTTTGTAGGGCTGTTTTAAATTAAAGTGACACAGTTTAGGGAAATAGTACGTTTAACAAGGTTAGTGACAAAAATTGATGCTTATGAAAAAGAAACGCACGGCTTTAAAAATCGAAAACGGCTTTATTTGCTGCTTTCTTTGACTCTTTGTCGAATGTTTACATTGTACGCTGTTTTATGTTGTAGCAAAAAGCTCGAAACGTTGTCAGACTTGGGAATTTCGCAGCGGTCCGTAACCGGGGTCCGCATAGGATAATCCAAACCGCCGGAGCGCGCGCGATTAGCCAATCAGATTCAAGGATTTTGGAACCCGGACCGCTCTGAAGCTGGAAGAAAAAATAAAGTGCATTTTTACGACTGCATTGCCTCTCTCTCGTTCTCTTAAGAAGGATTTTCGACCTATTTCTGTGTTGATTTCGGAAAGCCTACTGAAACAATTTTAGATGGATTTGGAAATCTCAAACAAATGGTTTGAGAGCCAACCACATTTGGACATAAAACACTGAGGATGGAGATGGTGTAGAATGTGCATGGTAAGACTTCAACACGCTAGTTTGCAGTTTTCATTTCATTTTTCCTGGTTTTCCCATAATTATAGTTCAGTCAGTGAGATGCAATGGAAACCACTCACAGTTCAGCAGAGATGTGTCTTGGTCTAGGCATTCGGTATCCTGTCTGCAACAAGCCAGCCACTTGTCGAGAAGGTACACCAGGATATGGTGATTCACCTTAAAACATTAAAACATACTTGATGACATTTCACACTTTAATGACTCATCACAAGGGAAGCAGTTAACTTTGTTTCCCAAGAATATCAATGTTTGAGACTTAGGGTCTAATACAAAATGGTGGTCGTCAGTCAGCATTCGCTGGCAACAGTGCTCTCTTACCCTTACAGTGCCCTTTTGTTACCAACTTAGACGCTTTTGGCGGGAAACATTTTTCCTATCAAAACGGTTAATGTGGTTCAGAGATATCATGCACGAATTACTCTGGAGGGTATTTTACCTGTAACCAACCTTTCATCACAGCAGTCTAGTTGTGTTTTCACTTTGTTTAAGCTTGTTACGATGCATTATCATTCGAGACAATTCAAATATCCTTTTTAGTTATTCATCTATTTTGTCAAGAATCAGTTTACTATACAAGATTATTGAGAGCAAAAATAATATACTATATATAAAGCTATGGGTTTTTTTAGCATCCCCTGAAAATTTAAACTGCATAAACGAAAGGATGTGAACGGCGAAGCTGTGTTTACTGGCCTTCTGACAAATATTTTACTTACCAACAGTAAACACCTCCCACATTACTATACCGTAGGACCATCTGTAAAGCACAAATTTTGTGATTTCAGTTTAAGTCTTCCCACTTTTCAACATAATGCGGTGTTCTGCATCATCATTGATCGACATTACGGCTGCTCTTTTTAGAGTTCGTTACATTACATACGTAGCTAACAATATGCTTTATTTTCATGGATGTATTTTCCGCAAACAAAGAGTGTTACGGGTTGGTGGAATTATGTATGCCATTCTATAACACTTCTTATAACATTCTTATAACGCAGACAGTGACGAAAACATCTTCAACCTTTCGTTATGATCCCCTTTCACATGATGAAATTTGTAAGGTTGTTTGACTGGTTATTAGATAATAAATGAAGCACGAGGGCTGGTAAAACATGACGGCTTTATTAAATCAAGGCTTGAACTTACACGTCACTCATAGTTGTAGATTCACCATAGAAAAGTGCCTCTGGGGGCATCCACTTAACTGGGAGACGCGCCTTTAAAAAAAAAAAAACAGACAAAAACAAACAAAAGAACAAACAAAATATATAACAAGGTATCGACGATCAACAGAACGAACGAACGAAAAACGGAAACTGAGGGAAGGAATGAAATAATAACTGAACTATAAGGAATTGGTCAATTGATCGTAAAGTCAATCAATTGATTGATTGATTGATTGAATTATTTAGCTGCATCTGAGCTTAGTTTTGAGCGGTTTATTTTTGCAATCACCTGAGTTCGTCTCGTGTAAACATCTTTCTCCAGACCACGCGCCAATCCAAAGTCGGAAATTTTGCAGACTTTGTTCTCACCTACTAATACATTGCGGGCGGCCAAGTCACGGTGAACAACCTGAAACACAGAGCAACATGAATCTCTTTCAAGGTCAGCTACCCATTTCTCCTGAATATCGATCAGGCACGTGCCTTGTTAACGCCAACACTGATCCTAGTATTGTAACCATATTTATATGCTGAAATAAGCGAACTGCATGTGATCCTAATATTGATCCATAATCTGATAATAATGTGAGTTTCCGAGTATGCTTGCAGACTTATTGACCAAAAAAGTGTACTGACAACATCAAATGTCGGACGTCCTCTCTGTCTAAATCTCTCCAATGTTAACTATGCTATCTGCTAGGGTTGCTTCGTGTTTGTTTTTGCTGTTCAAGTTAGACTACTGGTAAAATATTGTATTATTTCACGGTTCCTTCTGTAGAGAGTTTTTACTAGCGTGGCCAACGATTATGCAAATTTATTAGAACAAAAGAAAGTGACTACATAAGAGAAGAGTAAAACTCCCACAGGATAAGTTTGGTTCACCAAAACATGGCCGCCGTTTCATTATTTGGGGATACCAATATGGCTGCAGTGACGTCATGTGAAAACACTCTATTGGAAGGAAACTTGAAATGACTACTTGATCGTTTATACTATTAGATAAGCGGTGTACCTTCATTGTTGCCAGATAGTTCATACCATCTGCTATCATCCAAGCAAAAGATAACAGATCTTTTTCAGTGAGCCTGGAACTTGGTCTTTTCTCCCCGGTGTTGTACGTGTCCTCATGTCCTCTGCTCTTGCGCAGGTATCCCAGTAAATCACCGCATGGTAAATACTCCAAAACAAGCAACATCGGCTCTGGAATGGTAAAACAATACAAAACTAAAACGACACTCACCTGGACGTGAAAGTTTGCTAATTAATTCACCGATGAAATCTCATGGCGATAACTTAAGATTGTGAAACAAATCCTACAATTTATGATGATGATAATCTAGTGACAGAGCGGTGGTGTTATTATGAATTCATGTAGGCGACGTAATAAAACAAACATCACTTTCTAGATAGGCCTAGTATACTCGTAATGTTACATCAAAATGACGTCATTCAGGGATGTCTTGTAAAATACTATTGGCTATGAGCCTTGCAACACAAGTTATTCATCTTCCGGCAAACAGTAATTCAAACAATATTTCTCTAAACACAGTAGCACCCTCTCTTTAGAAAGAAAAATAACAAGAAGAAATGCTTGCATTAAAAGAAAGAAAACATACAACAAACTGAGATTAGCATGAATGTACCTTTCTCAATGCAGCAACCAATCAGTCGAACAACATGAGGATGAGGCTGCAAAGATTTCATGACGTCTAGTTCACTGAGCATGTCTCGTAAGTCCTTCGGTGAAGCATTGTCTAGATCACGTGTAAAAAGTTCTCATGAGAAAGAGGGTCGGTTGTTGCTTGAGTCAACGGAACATTCGGATCAAGGGAGAACAAATCCTGTTTCCACTGATCTGTCAACTAACTTCTTTAGTATAATCCCGAAAAAAACCAAAAATTATCCTACGGCTACTCCAAAACTATTCTAAGTACACTTCAATGCCATCAACGCAATCAATACGTATTGGCTGGAGCACTGAGTATACTGCGGGGATGCCGTTAATAGCTGAAATTTGAAATAAAAAATTAGACTTATTGATAATTATCAAATTAAGACTCATCAACTGAAAAAAGCAGAATGTATAGCCACCTTTCAGGCTTTTTACTGCAACTTCCGAATGCGAAGCTCCGTAGATTGCCTTGGACACCTGGCCAAAGTTCCCGGTCCCAAGGAGTCTCACTAACGTTATTTGGTCACGGTCGAGATTAAAACCATCACAGATGTCATCGACATTTTGGTATGCAGCCATTGACAACATCGTAATATCTAAAGAAAACATCGAAGCCTTTTGAAATATCAGCAAGAATAAGCCTTTTTTCCTTTTGGAAGTAAATGATTTGTAAGTTGTCATAAACGTCAACCAGCGGGTTTTTCTTCCCATACTGAACGTCAACAAACGCCAACACCAAGCAGGTCTAACGACTAAAATAGAGGATATCAGCTCACCGTAAAAGGCTGGTTTTCACTAGCGACGGAGTCGAATTTGGAGTCGTAATCAGAAACGAAGAGCAATACGGTCTAGTGAAAATCAAAGTGATGGAGTTGGAAGCAGAACACCAATTCTGCTTATGACTTTGTCGCTTATGACCTAGTGAAAACTACAATGTCGGAGTCGGAAGCAGAAGCGGAAGAATAAGCCAGTCACAGTGCTGAATACCAGGTCTTGTGACTGGTTTGTTCTTACGCTTCTGCTCCCGACACCCACACTCTAGTTTTCACTGAATCATAAGCGACGGAGTCGTAAACGGAATCGGAAGAAATGGAAACGTTCTGACTCTTCCGACTCCGATTCTGTCGAGCCAAGAGATTATCAAGGTGTTGGTCGAGCTTTTGGCTCCGCTTACCACTCCGATTTTCGATTTTTACTAGGTCGTACTCTCTTACGACTCTGACGCTACTGAAAACCAGCCAATTTATCATGGCTGAATCTTAATTTAATATTTCTGTAACACTCCGGAAACGGAAAAGGAAATATTTCAGAGATACTATCCAGCACATTTTCAGTAAATTGATCTAATGAAGTCACACATGGAGAATGCTGATAACGAAGTAAACTAGTTATTTGCTCCCTACATTACGTTCAATAGTGCATCCGCTAAGATGGAGTCTTACCATCGTACACTCTGACTCCTGATCCAGTTGTTACTGGCAATTTGTTTTGTTTTACTTTCTCTTGACGGCGCCTCCTGTTTCATTCAAGTAAGAAACGAAAGTTACATACAGTCAGTATCCAGCATTTTATTTTAATTACAAGTGACTGACGAAAGAAGTAGCTCAAAATGATCATCCATTATGAAAACCTGCTATCTAGTATATTGACAAAGACTAATGTCAGCATCATGTAGGTAAAACGTCACATTGAAGGTGACAAAACAGTTACTAGAACGGTTTCTGTTTGAGTGTCAAAAAGCATAATTGCTTTTGCACTTACTACGCTACGCAATGGACCTAAAAGACTGGTGCAACTTTTTCATTCAATGAGAAGTAAAACCGAAACCAATCGTCATTCGTTCGCACACGTTTTCCCGCGTCTTACTTCGAGTTTTTATTGGTTCAGTGCATTTTCGAATTCTGTGTCCTTTGTGATTGGCTAGAGTGATTACTTTGGTTTGGTTTTACGACACTGGGTTGAAAACTGCTTCACTAAAGAATGCTTTATCTCCACTAACACATAAGAATGTTATAATCAGCGAAAAGTAATGATTATAGCACTGAGTGGAGTTCAATTCGGTCTGGGTTGTCATAAGAGTGATGACAAAATCGTACGACCGGGCAGCGGGAGTCCGATTTGTTTATCAAGAGTACGATTACAGACCGAATTGGACGACACGAAGTCTTATTACCAATTAATCATAAGAATTACAATTTCCGAGAAAAAAAAGAATAGCCAAGTTATGAAAGAAAGAAAAATTTGTATTAACATACCTACAAAGGAGATGTAAACATTCTAAGGCCACCGCGCCTCCTACCGGAAATTAGGCGCCAAAAATACAAAAGCAAGCGCGCGCACGTACGCACGTAACTACAACTTTTAATGTGACTGGTTGGTTTAAACTACAACTTTGAATGTGATTGGCTTATTGAATTGTCCGATAACAAACTGTCCAATAACAAACTGTCCGATAACAACTTGGCAAATGAATTAGTGGTAAATAGGAGTTTTTTGAACCAATCACAATCGATGAAATTGTAATTTTTATTATGATATCCGAAATGTCATTCGATTCCATCATTGATTTTTCCATGCTTATGTGTTACCAAACCTTTGCTTATAGTTATTAGCAACCTACCTTTTGAAGATTTTGCAGCAGGTGAAAGAAACGATCAAAACTATCAATAACCCAACAAGTCCGACAAATCCGTAAATAATGTTTAGGTACATTGCAGTCTTGGAGTCTGCTGTAAGGAAGAGATATACCACAAGTCTTTTTATTAATGCACCGACTTCTTTTGCCCTTTTTTCGTGAATCATTAATGATCATATCAAACAGTACCTGCTACATTTTTTATCGCGTATTCCTGTTACTCAAAGCTGTGTCAATTACCTTCAGTTGCTGGAGCTGTTGTAGCAGTTCAAATTTCAAAAGAAGACAAGTATTTACATAGATAATAATTTGGTGCTAGTGGTAACCTTGAAATATACGCAACAGACAAAATTGAGAAGAAAAATCAATGGTAAAGAAAGAATTAGTAACGCCAGTGCTCCACCTCCGGTACCGAATGCAATTAACTTCAACGCCTTCTATCCATCTGCGGTACCAGCCAGAAATTACAGACATTTATTCAGTGCTAATCAGTCGTGAGATGAAAGATATATCAACCAGTCAGCTTATAACTCGAGCTGAAATCAAAGTCTATGGCGACCTTAAGCTTTGAAAAAGCTTTCTTTTCCTGTTCCTGTTTACGGTGAAGTGAAATACCCACAGCTTTTGTAAAGATTTTTACTTCAGGTGATTCATTTCTGTGCTAGTTTTCACAAGACTAGAAGGGAAATGATAAACGTAAAATCATTTACTTGAAAGAGCAGGAACATATTATGTTAATCTTAACTTAACAATTTAACAAACTAACCAGCTCTTAGTGTAAAAGTCTTCGCTCCAGTAGGTCCTTTACCGATGTTGTTCACTGCAAATACCTGAGGAAAAAAGACCAAAGCGCCTTGTTTAGAACTTTTACGGATTTTATTTTTTGTCTTTTGTTTGTTTGTTTGTTTGTTTGTTTGTTTGTTTGTCTGCTCGCTTCCCTAGTATTAAACTCCAAAATAGCTCTTAATTGCTGACGCGGTAAACTGCTTACCCAAACCACGAATTCAAATTGTACCTACCTGGAATTCATAAGTTTTTCCCGCCATTAGATTGTCAAACTGCAATTCAGTTTCCTGTGTAGTTCTTGACTTGATATCTGAAGAATCATCCTCTTTTATGTATGTCACGTGATAATTTTTAACGACGCCATTCTTCGCTGGTAACGTCCATGACACAACAACGGCTTCTTCCGGTTGTTCAACCGATACTTCGGGTTTACCAGGAACTATGTTATATAAAATAAACCAATTAAGAACATCAACTTCCAAGCGTGATCTCTAAAACCTTGAGCACAGCAATTTTATCACACTCAACATATTTACCTTCTTCCGACTGGTCGAGAGCAGAACAATAAATCTCAATAGTCCTCTCAATATAAGGAGTCGTCCATTGAGTTGCTATTTTAATATAACCAAGCGTACGCTATTTACTAAATTAAACGCCAGATCCCACGTAAACGCCGATTTCAAATATGGGCGAGTCGAGGGGAACAGTTTTAATCTATATTATAACTCTTTCACGTCACATTATCACATTTGCCGTGATGCTATAATGTTGCATACCCTTGCAGTGAAACCGACCTCTAGTATATCTTTTAAAACAGTTCTTTCACTTGGGAAACTTTCGGGTTCAAAGCAAAGCAAATTAAATTAATGAAAATCTAAAGCCGTCTTATCTGAGTGAGATCTATGTATAGGTAGGGCAATAAATAATATTAATTAATGTGACAGTATAGTGCACATATTATAAAAATCAAAAACTTACTTGATCCATTAGTCCCTACGAAGATTACTGCGTAGTTTCCTTCAACTCCATGTCTTCGTTTCGCCACTTCACTCACTCTGTTTTTAGCGCAGATGTTAAAAGCGTAATTCACAAATGGCGAGAGGTTTGTTATCATCATCTCTGCCGTGTCTAAATCTTCCTTATATGGTAAGTAAGTGACATCATTTCCACACTCTTCATCAACACACTCGTTGTCGTCGTCATTGTCACATGGCTTACGACAGTCGACGTCATAGTACACATGAGTTCGGTCACCGGTTATTGCAGGCGGCAGCCATCTTAACTCCACTGCACTTTGGTTAACGAATGCAACGCTAATGTTTCTCGGGACGGTTGGAAGAACTAAAAGCAGCAAATATCAACGGTTTTATTAATTAGTATTTCAGGATACTAGCGAGGCATCTTAAAATTAACACGCGAAAGAGCTGATGCCTAAATACATTTAATGAATATTATTCATACAATAGGTCAACTGATCTCCTAAATTCCAAATTACGGACAATCCCAGATGCATTCTGAAGGTTGTGAGGTAATAATTCTGTCGAAATTTAAACATTATTCATGTTGAAAGTGAAGGCACAATTAATGTGTGAATTGATGTTAACATTGTCATGAGTTCTAGATTTCTGAGATTTGAGTCCATTCAAAATGTATCTCAACTTAATTTTGTAGCATTTCTTACCCGTACAAATAAGGCCCGTCTGGTCATTGTATTTTCCATTTGGACAAGCTAAAACAGGAATGCACCAACTGAGATAAGAACAGCAGAAAGGGAAATAATATTTATTGTACAGCATTGCACTTATTCACCTAGGAACCTTTCAGTGATTGCTACCATGCAGTTACAAGTTCCACAGTGTTTTCACTGCGTTTTAAATAGAGCGAAATAGAACACGCTGGTTTCTGTGGTTCTTCCTAAAAAGAGACTGAGCTCAACGAGGGGTGTTGCTTCAATATTCCTAAAAGGAAAGGGGAAACAAAAAAGCCATCCACGACAATAAAAGGTAATGTATGTGACCGCAACAGTCAATCTCATGTACATTTTCAAGTTAATCGAGTTTAAATCGTAAATGCAGCAACATTACCTTCGCATATCCCTCCATTATTCTCCATATCTTCTTTACAAATACATCTTCCTTCAAGTTCAGTGGTGTTCCACTCGCCATTACTTTCACAGTGAACGTACAAACTGCCAGGTACTTGAACAGCATCTTTGATACAGTTTCCTTTCACTCGAATGGTATCAGAATCATTCGCTGGCGCTACAGTCCTTGGTAGTGACACCAAATTGCTTCTGAGTGTTTCACCAGGACAAATGTTATAAGTCACTTTAACAGAGAACAGAGTACTACAGGCTCCATAATTATGGAATCCTAATATAGTATATTGTCCTTTAACAAGGACGTTTATTGTTTCGGAATTTCTCGAATCGATAGCCTGTTTAATTTCTGCCACTCTTTCATACGCTGTTGTGTCAATGAGAGGGTCAGGATATTCAGTTAATTCTTCAATAAACTGGTCTGACTGGTTTACGTACAAGTCAAAAACATTTACGCACTGAGGACAACTTGTGATTCGGTAAGTGACAGTAATATCGATCCTGTTTGCTTTTCCGACTGTGATTTGACCACTCAACAGCCATTTGTTTGACTGTTGTGAGTTACAAGCTGTATATCGTGTAGGGTTAGTCCGTTTATCCCACTGGAAAATAGAGAATCAGTAACAAATAAACAAACAATCAATCGGTCATTAAAACTCAGAATCAAATACTGGTTATGCTATTTGTCTCCCGGGGGAACTCCAATACAAAAAGGACGGGGATGCTTGAAGGAAATTTTAAAACGAGCGCTACCAAGATCCTGTTTTGTGGGCGTGGCTTGGAATTTTTTTCATCCCTAAGTGGTACAAATTCTTACATGTAAACAACACATTCACTGACACTGACTTTTTTCTTGAAGAAAAAAGTCAGTGTTCCATACTCTAAAGGCGGTTGCATACCCTAAAAAGTAGAATATAAAAGGAAAAACCGGACACAAAGGAGGATGATTTTTTTGAAGATGTACTATATTTCGGCTGGCCAAACCAAGCCAAACCAGCCTTCTTCAGGTACGTGAGAATATTACATTAAGACGTGTGTTTATGTAGCATATTTTCATAATACCGGAATTACGTACAGAACTAATTGACAGTGTGAATTAAAAACAAGAATATGGTAAAATAAAATAATGAACTAACATAAAAAAAGGAAACAATTAATACGTTTCTTCGCGGATGTTCAGACCATCGGGATCAATTGTTCTGCCTTTTTGTATTAAAAAAGCTTCCTGGCCTTACGGATAGAGTCTCGGTTGGAAAATATTTTTTCGATGGGGATTACTTGCATGTCATCAGCAGTGTGGGAAAAAGTACTACGAAAGCTCCTGCTTTTGAGGCTTAACAACCTAAGAGGTGTCAAACCTTCTTTATTAAAATGAACGACGAGCACTCCCATCCTTTTTATATGGGAGTTCACCCCCCCCCCCCCCGGGATTTGTTTATGCAGTAAAACCCAAATACTGTGTTTCCACTGAGCTGTAGCTTGTGTACATCCGCACCCTCCCCTCAAAAAAATCTCCCCGATTTTTTGGAGGGGAGGAGACGGATGTACACAAGCTAACTGAACCGTTCATCGGATAGCCAACGTAGCTTGGTGGTTTTTAAGCAATTTGCTCGCGCTCAAATTGCTTAAAAAATTGCTTAAACCGCCAAGGCTATTCATCGGACGGTTAATAACTGAGCGCCTCGTGGAACAGTGGGCGACACGCTATTTGCCTTGGGAAAGGACTGGTTTAAATTAAAGTTCGTCATCATGTTAAAGGTTAGCGTTTAAACTTACCCCTGATGGTGCAGGCGGCTTACTAATCCAACTCCAATTGTGTTCGTCGTCTGTGTTTTCTAGTATCAGTTGAACTGATGACGCCAATGCTACAAACGTCAAGGTGATCAAAACTGCGGTCCAAAACTTCTGCATGCTGATCAGTCATAACTTATAAGTAAGAGGAAATAAAAAATTTAGTTTGGCAGCTATTGCCACAAAATTGATATTTTCAATATGGCGGACGACTGACGAGGTTCGACGAGCGAGATATATTCAGAACTACCGCGTTTACAGCTTTTACACAGTTTGTATATATTTACATTTTTATTTTTGAAAGATTAAATGCTTCGAATGTGAATAGAAGACGTGATAAACGTGTCTTCATCTTATTCTTCTCATTACTCCAACACATTCCCGGCCTCGACGAGTCAAATTTCCCGGAGTAGCTGTCTGGAATAACAACAAAGATCAGAAATTGCAAATATATCTAAACTATTTCTGTCAACAATAGGCTTGCTCTTGGAAAACTGTTGGCTTCTCGAAACAGCTGATGTCCAAGGAAAAATATCTGAGCATATTTTCGCGCCAAATGGAGGTTATTGTGGTTATTATCCTTCAAATATTTTTTCGCAACAGGCAAATTGCGTTGTTCAATTTTTTTCTCTAAGCCCGCTTGTTTACAGGAAAGTTTTCACGGACGAGTACTAACCATACAGGTATTCCCCTGGGACGGGCACTCGTCTGTAAATAATTTGGTTGGGTAAACGCGTTTTGCGGGAAAAAAAAGAATACAGACAAATGTATGGAAAATTAAAATAATCAACTAAGCGTTTTCTAGCCAAGCTACATCCTTCAAACTTGGTGAATACAATCTTCTACCTGGTATTTTAACGTTACGATTCACAAATTGCGTAAAGTTCAATTTTGGACAAAGTTATTTGCCATCGGATACCCATACAGTGAAACACTGTAATTTCTGCCAGCTTTCCCTATCCGTCAAGATGGCGTCGAAAACCGCGATAAGGCCCATTAGATCTGTAGTTTATTGTACCTTACATTTTGTAGCATTTAACGTACTGTACTATAAACTTAATTACTGATCCCGAAGGAAACAGCAAGATTTTGTCTTCCCGAGAATCTCGATGTTAGCTGTTGCCGCGTGACCATAAATCAACCAATAAGAGTGCGCATTAGAATCACCCAAACCCCAGCTATTTAACAATTCAAGCTATTTCCGTCATGGTAAATTTACTGGCATAATGCAAGCTAAGTTTTCGCGGTGAAAAGTCATTGCTGAATGTGGTAACTGACATACAGTGAAACCTGTATTTAGAGGAACCCTTGGGGCCCTCACTAGTGTCCGCTTAATACAGGGATCCGTTCAAAACAGGTTCTAATATGTTTTACAATAATAGTTAATTCTTAAATCTTTTGTAACACAGTGTAACACACTATAAGATCAAACACTGCTCAAAGGAGAATGTCCAGTCAGTCAATGTATCAATCTGGAATAATCACTTAGCTTTAAAACGACATCGCTGAACAATGTTAAAAGAGTCTCAGCTGGACCTTTAAAGTAAAAAGCTCTTGAAGTGTCCGCTTATTGCAGGTTTTGTGCAACAAAATGGCTTCAATATTGGTGTCCGCTTCCGCTTAACCGTGGTGTCCGCTGAATGCAGGGAGGGAGGAAAATTTTGAGACTTAAGCTGGTGCCTACTTAATAGAGGGTGTCCGCTTAATATGGGGTCATTAATACAGGTTTTACTGTATGAAGAACTGTCGCCGAAATTTAAGCTGAACAAAAATTTATTTCCGCCATGATAAATTAAATGACGTAATGCAAGCATCGTCGCCTAAACAAAAGTGAAAAATCATTGCTGAATGTGGTAACTGTTTGATAGATGATGAATTGTCGCCGAATTTAAGCTGAACTGAAATTTCATTCCAGTCTTATATCAGCTTTATCAATATCGCTAGGAAAGGAGCGAATATTGTAATAGACAAACATTTGTGAACGGCCAAATATATTTGCAAATGAAACAAATTAACTTCACTTTAGTGCCATTGTTATACGGCGTCGACAAAATCTGACTTGGTCCGGACGGGATCACGGATCGGATCACGGACCGGATCGCGGATCAGATCGCGGATCGGATCGCGGATCGGATCGCGGATCGGATCGCGGATCGGATCGCGGATCGGATCGCGGATCGGATCACATAAAAGAAAAGTTTAAAAAAAAAATTCAAATGGTTTATAAGATAATAATGAATAAAAAATCAAAGTGAAGAATTAAAATACGTTAAATGATGGAGCGCAGGTCCCGTTGAAAGAAGAGCCGAAGAGCTCCGCAACCCGTAAGTGTAAACTTAAATGGCTAAAGGACACTATGGCCTTTAAGTGCTACGGCTGCGAATGGATCATTCGAGTCCCAGGCGAAATTCCTGATCCGCCAAATGATGTAATTGAGTCTACTAATGAGTATAAGTCATTTGTGAAGGACGGGAAACTACAAGTTCATTTCAGGCCCACGCATTACACCTACGTGCTGCATGCATTGCCGCCACGAATCCCGAATTTGACGCAAGTAATGACATGTTAATTACAGAGAATGACAAGAGGTCATTTAAAGAGCCACATAAGCACCTAATTTATGACGAATGTAAATTGTAATGAACAGCAGATGTAGTTATATTTTGTGCGAACAGCGAAGGTGCAAGTTATATCCTCTGAACGTTAGCTGGCTCGAAGCTTGCGTGAACCTCCCATGCTCTTTTTTGAAATTGTTAGTAACAGTAGCTAATTCTCGGCTACATTTTCGTGTCCTATGCGAGCGTTATAGTTGGCGTTACAGTTTGCTTCAAAGCAGCTACGTCACGGTTTGCGCATCTTGAAGAAACTAGCCTAGTTTTTGAAGTTCGTCGTTTGCAATCCTTGCTAATCTTTGCCATCCTTAGATCGTCACTCCGTTTTGATTTATTCTTGCCTCTTAAGTGTTTTTCCATCTTAGAACACAGGTTTTATTCTATTTAAAGGTAACTCTTTGCGACCCTAAAAATGACTCTAAATATCGTGGCGTAACTCCTAAAATGTTGTTTATTCTCGGGTTGCGTTATCGTTCAGACGATCGATGTTATGTCTCTAAACGTGAAAACGATTCCTAGATTTTTTTGCAAAACAGCTATATTTCTTTGAAATACAAGTGGTTTATTTCGTTTTACTCCAGTGGGAAATATTGTATTCCAAACTAACATCTTATAAAAGTATAGACTTATTCCGAAAACAGAAATTGTTCGACACCATCAGGAGTTTAATTTGTTTAGTGTGTTTTTAGTTTTTTGTCCTTCGATTTATACGTTCGTCTTATTATGACCATGCTGACTCGTTTTATGGCAGTTTACCTTTGATATTATTATTGCAGATAACTTAAAGGAATATCACACCTGAATTAAATAAAACGTTCTGCTCACAGTAGTCACTCTAGCGTAATTTGCCCAGCAAAATTTTGAATCTTGAATTTGAATTTTTTCATTTTTTTTTTCAGTATTTTTTCTGTGATCCGGTCCGTGATCCGATCCGCGATCCGATCCGTGGTCCGATTCGTGATCTGGTCCGGTCCGGTCCAGATTTTGTCGACGCCGATTGTTATACGGTATTAACATTCGTTCTGACGCGGGCATAAACGGACACTAAGCAACGATATCAGAACTCTGTTTCATGTTCCAGATTTATTTTAGGGACTGACTCTGTAAGATCTCACAGTTTTACTCAAAAGGCAAAAGCCCTCCAAAGCTGAAATTGACTGAGCGGGCTATAACTTCGGTATGGTAACGAACAGTGTTGTGGAGCAGTATTTTCTGTTATTGCACGGCATTAATTCATCGATTTACTAGTCAGCTACTAGAAGCCAAAAGATGATCATTTGGATGTGAGAAGGCACATCAGTTCCCACGCACTGCAAGTCTGATGGTATGTTTTGACAAAGATTACACTCGACTGAAAGCGATTTGCATGCAGCAAACCAATAATAAACATTTCGCAAATGTCAACTCTTTAGCTTACGTTATCACTCACGGAATGCATGCAAACCGTTACAAGTTATGTACTTACCAGTTCGTGATCGACAAACAGTCTTGATTCATCGAAAGAATCTTTGAAAGAGTAGCCTAAGGTTAGACAACACGAACATAGGGTAGAGACTGCATTGCTTCTACGGTTGACCCGGTCTGCGCGAACTAAGTAGATATGCAATAAGATATGCAATAAGTATGCAGATATCAAATACTTATAATTTGACAAAGAATGATGTCATTGTCAAGACTGAAAGATCAGTTTGTGTGACAACATAGTAACCACCAGTGTCGCGGTTTTAGTTTGAAAATGTGTCCTGTGTTAGTCAATGTTTGGGAAACCTTATAGCGGTAGACTGAGCAAAAGTTTTGCTAACCTGCAGAACAGGCCGGTTAGCGGGGCAGAGAGCGAACCGCGATACGCGAGCGCGGAGCGCGAGACGGAAAAAATCCTGCAGAACAGGCGGATTAGCGGGACAGAGAGCGAAACGCGATACCCGAGCGCAGAGCGCGACTACCAGCGCGAATCGTCGCGCGCGCTTCGCGCGCGTGGTCACGCTCGTGGTCGCGCTCCGCGCTCGTATATCGCGTTTCGCTCTCTGCCCCGCTAATCCGCCTGTTCTGCAGGCTGAAGTTTTTTATGGCGTGACTTTGATGTGCACGGACAAATAGTCAGCAGATATTGTTCTAAAACAAAGCTGTCTCAAAGATTTGCGTGTTACTGTTTACGTCAGTTAACGAAGGAGAACGCGCAAGGGTTTCCTGCGTTTCCTAGTTGACAAGGCAAAAAGATGTTACTGCTGTAGTTTTCACAGTGTTTTAATACAGAGCGCGCAGCGGTCAAAAAAACTGGTTAGAGCTTAGAAAAACATGGCGCTGGAAAAGAGGTGTTCCAGAGCGTTGACTCTCACTGAGTCTCCTTCATCAACATTTGTGTAAGACTTAACTTTCATTGACGACAAAGAGTGAAACATTCAAATGTGCCGTCAAAAAGTTCAACCTAACTAAGGATTACATGTTAAACTCCCGTCAACATATGAGTAAATATGACTCGGGAAAAAATACAAACAAATTGAAACGAAATCCACCACTGACACTTGGTATATAGCGGACACTATGAACCCGTTTATTTGTCATTGACGGAAGTGAAGTAAAAACAGAGTCCTTCATTGTTGGGTTTTAAACTTCATAATTTGCCTGCTTGCGTGTGCAGTAAATGTTTGATTTCGTTCCGAGGCCCACCAACTGAACGCAAACTTTTTTTAAGGGTTTAAGCCTCCAATTTAGTAGAAAATGTCATGTAACCATGAAAACATGGTTAACAAGAGATTTGTGGGGAAGGATCGACACTGACTAAGCGGAATGTAATTAAACATTCATGTCAGGAACTGATCAGTGAGGACAATCAGGGTATCTTCATTATTCACTGAGGGTGAGAGTAACGAGAGAGTTGAAAACAAACGACACGTGAGCTATAACAAAGTTGCTATTTTTTACTAGGTCTAAAATTTTCCGTAGTAATTTCATACAACCAATATAAAGATTTCGTTCGAAGCCCAAAATAGAATGCTAATTCTAAATATATCAAAAATATCTCTGCCTTTTTTCTAGAAATCTTTTGAACACGTTATCCTACCCGCCTCCTACAATGCTTTTATGATTAATAAAAGCAATATAGATGTATATAGCATGAGTGAGCATAACATAGAGATTTAGCCAAGAACAGCCATAACCCAGAGTGGTAGTTAAAAGGCTCATTCGAGGCCATTTAGAAAAAAATCTCTTGGACGGATTGACGTCACGAAAACGCGGCCTGGCTGCTGAGCACTGTTCAAAATGGCGGCAACGATGTTCGAATTTTGGGCTTCTTTGGAGACGAATTTCATAAGAAAAACCTGCACTTTAGAGGCTGAAACTTTGGTGAGTTGCTAAAGTTGGTGCAAGATTTTTATTAGTGTTGACAAAAAAAATATACGTTTTTTTGGATTGACCTCCTCCTTTAAAAAGCATTAATTTCTCAACAAAAAATCGCCGAATAAAAGAATTTTAAAGAAATTCGTTTAATTAACAATTATTCACCGAAGTGGAGGTCAATAGTGGTGGATATTTACCGAGTCGCGAAGCGGCGAGGTAAATCGACACTGAGGTGACACCGACACCGACGCTGAGGTGAATAATTGTTTTAGTATAATTAGCGGACCAAAACGTTATTTTATGTCTGACAAGCGGTCGTAAATTCTAAAATCTCTCGCGCCGGCTGCTCGCAGGTGAATAGTACTTGCTAATCACCTCCGAGTTAACCAATCAGAGCGCCCGAAAAGCACTATTTACTTGTGTGGTATATACTATTATTGATTATTATTCGAGATAAAGCCAAGAAATGAATTTAGAAGCCGGAAAACATGCAAAATTTCAAAGACGTGCGGTGTTCAAGTTAATTATTCACGCTAAGGCGTAATTTCAATATTAATTTTTTGCCGACAGCATTGCAGTCATAGCTTTATCTGTCCTATATGATTATCAAATTACCAGAAATTTACCAGTAAGCATTTCACCATACCGAAGGAATTGAAGAAACAAAATGAGGAACTCTCCATAAAAAATATGCAAAGAAATGCATTTAGAAGGGATTTTAAAATAAGTAGATAACTGCTTTTCACGCAGCTGGTGAGAGTCGTAAGCAAACGTGACCAGTTTTAGAAAACACGACGGCAGTTTCTACAACAAAAAGTCGCTCACCGCAATCGGCCTCAGTCTGCGTGAATCGCCCGGGGAAGAAACTTTCAACAAACGCCAACGTTGTGAAGACTGTAATGAGCTAATCTTTCGATAGATCAACGAATAATTATAAACCATTTTTCCACAGTGTTTACTAAACATACTAAACAAGCGAACATTCTCGAGTTGATCTTCACAAGGCAAGGTTTTTTATGTCTCTCTAACCCCTGATGTTCCTCATCGGTACCTGTTAAACAGTGTGTGGACTTTTTTTTTCCCCTTTTTAGGCCAAAAGAGGTAATATAAAGGACCTTCCAAAACTCGCGCGCGCACAGAGCAAGTGGCGCACGTACAGACGTTGTACGGACAAGCATGTGACAACCAAACCTTCTCGGCTCGATGGGCCATCAAATTAAATTCTCTAAGGTATGGGGCTCCGGCGCGCGGAAGCTCCGCTATTATTACATGATCTGCCTAATGTACTTCGTGTGACACTCGCGCGAACGACGTCTTCTATTCGACGTTTTGTTATGTACTAAGTATAGCATTCTTTTTTATATCATAAACAGGTAAATTAGCCACGAGTCTCCGGGATTTTCTAACTTTTACAGCACTTAAGATAGCTGGTTGGTCAAAGTTTGGATAATGCTCTCCACTGGATAAATCGCTATGTATTTAGTGCTGGGATGGCAAAGTTTGTGTCGTCAACCTTTCTCCAGTGATTTACCCGTTGGATGGCGTTATCCACACTCAGAAAAGGTGCCGCTTAGGCATTATGCAATATATCGAGCCTTCTGTCCAGGAAGTAGCAAATGTTTATCATGCCAGATCGGATGAGAATTTTAAAACTAGCAAACAATTTAGTCGGAGAGCTATACATGTTACTTAAGAATTGCTAATGAGGCCCGGGCTTTCTAAGCAATCGACTTGATGGGTGTTATTAAACTTTTTGAATTCAATGAAACTTGTCAACACTATATTTCTTCAGTCAAATGACTTGAAAGTGCCTTCTCCATATATTCACGATCCTTTGTCAATCGTTCTACGTCACCACATCAAAATTAACATAGTCCTTGTCATCATAAACTTCCAAATTCACATACGTCTGTAAATCAAAGAATAGATAGATAAAGAGATTAAACCATGGACCTTTATGTGTCTCTGCTGATCAGTGTAACGGTTAAGGGAGTCAACACCAGTGATGATACAATTGTATCGTTCTTCTCTGACTGCCAATGCTTCATTTTGGGCCGAAATTCGTCAGTTATTTCAAACTGTTTCGGATAGAGTGGTCGAATTTTTGTTCCTGATTCAGGAAGCTTCTTGTTTGTTTACCACCTAACATTGATGTGCGTTAAGACTAAAGTACGTTGTTAGTGATTTGGTAGCAACATGTCACCTAGTCAGACCCAGTGAAAATTGGCAGCGAATATCTAGGTCGACTTTGTCTTGGTAGATATGCTTCATATTTATCCCCTCCTCTTTTAATCCCCAAAAGGAAAGGTTTATAGACACTGTGGATAAAAGCCACACAAATTGCTCAATAGGACAACAGCTTAAACAGTGAGTGTCCATTTCTGCTATGTGTGCTACACTGACATATATTAAAGCACTTTACAAACCTTGTGGTCGTCCAGAAGTCTTCTGACCACAGAGCAAAGCCATCGGAACGGTGGTCTCTTTTGAGGTTTTTCTTCCCAACACTCGGTCATGACGGAGTACCTGTAAAGCAGTTATGTATATACGTTATTTGCCGGCCGGGAGGTCAGTATTGGAGAAAACTGCGCCCAAGGGCACGGTTTTTACCAATGACCCCTAATACGGACCGAACAAGGCCGGCAAATAACGTGTTTACTTTCTCTCTACGGTATTGCTTTGAAAGCAACTTTTGTGTTCAATTTAATTCTAATTGAAATCGTTGAGTTCAAATCTGGCGTACGCCTGCGTTTGACATTTCGGGCACAAAAAGCCGGTAGTGTTTGCAGAGATCGTAGGGCTGATTTTAAATAAAAGTGACACATTGTGGGGATATAGTACGTTTAAAAAGGTTAGTTTTTGGCCGAAAATGTCGCTTATGTAACAAAAATAGATGCTAATGAAAAAGAAACGCACGGATTGAAAAATCGAAAATGGCTATATTTACTGCTTTCTTTGACTCCTTGTAGAATGTTTACATTATACGCTGTTTTATGGTGTAACAAAAAGCTCGAAACGTTGCCAAACTTGGGAAATTTCGGAGCGGTCCGTAACCGGGGTCTGCATAGGATAATCTGGACCGCTGGAGCGCGCGCGATTAGCCAATCAGATTCAAGGATTTTGGAACCCGGACCGCTGTGAAGGTGGAAGAAAACATAAAGTGTATTGTTACGACTGCATTGCCTCTCTCTCGTTCTCTCTCTCTCTTAAGAAGGATTTGCGACCTATTTCTGGGTTGATTTCGGAAAGTCTACTGAAACAATTTTAGATGGATTTGGAAATCTCAGACAAATGGTTTGCGAGCCAACCGCATTTGGGCATAAAACACTGAGGATGGAGATGAAGTAGAATGTGCATGGTGACACTCGAACACGCTGGTTTGCAATTTTCATTTCATTTTTCCTGGTTTTCCCATAATTATAGTTCAGTCAGTGAGATGCAATGGAAGCCACTCACAGTTCAGCAGAGATGTGTCTTGGTCTAGGCATTCGGTATCCTGTCTGCAACAAGCCAGCCATTTTTCGAGAAGGTACACCAGGATATGGTGATTCACCTTAAAACATCAAAACATACTTGATAACATTTCACACTTTAATGACTCATCCCAAGGGAAGCAGTTAACTTTGTTTCCCAAGAATATCAATGTCTGAGACTTAAGGAAAACAAAATGAAATGGTTTCGCTTGAATCCATGAGTAAACAAATTAACTAGTATGCATGGATCTAATGCAAAATGGTGGTCGTCTGTCAGCGTTCGATGGCAACTGTGCTCTCTTACCCTTACAGTTTCCTTATGTTGCCTACTTAGACGCTTCCGGCGGGAAACACTTTTCCTATCAAAACGGTAAATGTGGTTCAGAGATATCATGCACGAATTACACTGGAGGGTATTTTACCTGTAACCAAACATTCATCACAGCAGTCTAGTTGTGTTTTCACCTTGTCTTAGCTTGTTGCGATGCATTATCATTCGAGACAATCAAATATCCTTTTTAGTTATTCATCTACTTTGTCAAGAATCAGTTTGTTATACAAGATTATTCTTTTCCTCTTAAAAGTAGACTGAAGTATAGAGAGCAAAAATAATATACTATATATCAAGCTATGTTTTTTTTAAGCATCCCCTGACAACTTAAACTGCATAAACGGTAGGATGTGAACGGCGAAGCGAAGCTGCTGGCCTTCTGACAAATATTTTACTTACCAACAGTAAACACTTCCCACATTACTATACCGTAGGACCATCTGTAAAGCACAAATTTTGTGATTTCAGTTTAAGTCTTCCCACTTTTCAACACAATGCGGTGTTCTGCATCATCATTGATCGATATTACCGCTGCTCCTTTTAGAGCTCGTTACATTATATACGTAGCTAACAGTATGCTTTATTTTTATGGATGTATTTTCCACAAACAAAGAGTATTACACGTTGGTGGAATTATGTATGCCATTCTATAATACTTCTTATAACATTCTTATAACGCAGACAGTGACGAAAACATCTTCAACCTTTCAGTATAGACGCATTACAAAGGTTATGCTCTTTTTCATGAAGTGTGGTCAAGAAAACTTTCACATGATGAAATTTGTAAGGTTGTTTAACTGGTTATTAGATAATAAATGAAGCGTGAGGGCTGGTAAAATATGACGGCTTTATTAAATCAAGGCTTGAACTTACACGTCACTCATAGTTGTAGATTCACCATAGAAAAGTGCCTCTGGGGGCATCCACTTAACTGGGAGACGCGCCTTACAAAAAAAAACAAAAAACAAAAGAACAAACAAAATAAATAAATGACGAGGTACCGACAATCAACAGAACGAACTAACGAACAACGGAACCTGAGGGAAGGAATGAAATAATAACTGAACTATAAGGAATTGATTAATTGATCGTAAAGTCGATCAATTCATATATTGATTGATTCATTAAATTATTTAGCTGCATCTGACCTTAGTTTTGAGTTTATATTTGCAATCACCTGAGTTCTTCTCGTGTAAACATCTTCCTTCAAACCACGTGCCAATCCAAAGTCGGAAATTTTGCAGACTTTGTTCTCACCTACTAATACATTGCGGGCGGCCAAGTCACGATGAACAACCTGAAACACGTAGCAACATTAATCCATTTCAAGATCAGCTTCTCATTTCTCCTGAATATCATGCACGTGCCTTGTTAACTCCAACACTGATCCTAGTATTTTAAGATATTAATATATTGAAATTAACGAAGTGTATGTGATCCTAATTTTGAGTCATAATCTGCTAATAATATGAGTTTCCCAGTATGTTGCAGAATTATTGACTTAAAAAATGTACTTGACAATATCAAATGTCGGAAGTCCTCTCTGTCTAAATCTCTCCAATACCGTGAACTATGTTTTCTGCTAGTGTTGCTTCGTGTTCAGTTGTTTGCTTTTCTAGCTAGAATCCTGGTGCTTACTGTATTATTTCAAGTTTCCTTCTGTAGAGCGTTCTAACTAGCATGGCCAACGACCATGCAAGTTTATTGGAACCAAACAAAATGATTACATAAGAAAAAGAGTTGGACTCTCACAGGATTGGCTTGGTACACCAACATGGCCGCCGTTTCACTGTTTTGGGGCAGCAATATGGCTGCCGCGACATCATCATTGGAAGGAAACTGTGTTAATCGTAATGACTAATTCATCGTTCATATAATACTGTTTGATCAGTGATTTACCTTCATTGCTGCAAGATAGCTCATACCATCAGCTATCATCCAAGCAAAAGATAGTAGATCTTTTTCAGTGAGTCTTGAATTTGGTCTTTTTTCCCCGGTGTTGTACGTGTCATCATGTCCTCTGCTCTTGCGCAGGTATCCCAGTAAATCACCGTATGGTAAATACTCCAAAACAATTAACATCGGCTCTGGAATTGTAAACAATGCAAAACTAAAACGACACTCACCTGGAAGTTAAAGTTTGCTAATTCATTCAGCGATGAAATCTCATGGCGATAACATAAGAATGTGAAACATAATCCTACAATTTATGATGAACACAATCTAATAAAGGGGAGGCGCGGTGGCCTCATGGTTAGTGCGCTCGTCTCCGGATCGATCGGTCCGGGTTCGAGCCCTGGCCGGGGACATTGTGTTGGGTTCTTGGGCAAGACACTTTATTCTCACAGTACCTCTCCCCACCCAGGTGTATAAATGGGTACCGGCGAACTTAATGCTGGGGGTAGCCCTGCGATGGACTAGCATCCCATCCAGGGGGGAGTAGAAATACTCCTAGTCGCTTCATGCTACAGAAACCGCGGTAAGCTCCGGCCTGATGGGCCACTTGGCTCGCATGCAGACTTTACCTTTTTTATATAATCTAATGAAAGAGCGGTGGTGATATTATGAATTCATGTGGGCGACGTAATAAAACAAACATCACTTTCTAGGTAGGCCTAGTATACTCGTAATGTTACATCAGAATCACATCATTCAGGGATTTCTTGTAAAATACTATTGGCCATGAGCCTTCCAACACAACTTATTCATCTTTCAGTAATTCAAACAATATTTCTCTAAACGTAGTAGCACCCTCCCTTTAGAAAGGGAAATAACAAAGAAATGCTTACATTAAAAACAAAACATACAGCAAACTGAGGTTAGCATGAATGTACCTTTCTCAATGCAGCAACCAATCAGTCGAACAACATGAAGATGAGGCTGCAAAGATTTCATGACGTCTAGCTCACTGAGCATGTCTTGTAAGTCCTTCGGTGAAGCATTGTCTAGATCACGTGCAAAAAGTTCTTATGAGTAAGAGGGTTGGTTGCTGCTTGAGTAAACGGCACATTTGGATAAAGGGAGAGCTAATCCTGTTTCCACTGATCTGTCAACTAACTTCTTTAGTATAATCCCGAAAAAAGCAAAAATTATCCTACGGCTACTCTAAAACTATTCTAAGTGCACTTCAATGCAATCAACGCAAACAATACGTATTGGCTGGAGCACTGAGTATACTGGGGGGATGCCGTTAATAGCCGAAATTTGAAATAAAAAATTAGACTTATTGATAATTATCAAATTAAGACTCACCAACTGAAAAAAGCAAAATGTATAGCTACCTTTCAGGCTTTTTACCGCAACTTCCGAATGCGAAGCTCCGTAGATTGCCTTGGACACCTGGCCAAAGTTCCCGGTCCCAAGGAGTCTCACTAACGTTATTTGGTCACGGTCGAGATTAAAACCATCACAGATGTCATTGATATTTTGGTATGCCGCCATTGACAACATCGTAATATCTAAAGAAAACATTGACGCCTTTTGAAATATCAGCAAGAATAAGCCTTTTACCTTTTGGAAGTAAATGATTTGTAAATTGTCATAAACGTCATCAGCGGGTTTTTCTTCCCATACTGGACGTCAACAAACGCCAACACCAAGCAGGTCTAACGACCAAATCGAGGATATCAGTTCACCGTTAAAGGCTGGTTTTCGCCAGCGACGGAGTCGAATTTGCAGTCGTAATCAGAAACGAAGAGCAATACATTCTAGTGAAAATCAAACTGACGGAGTCGGAAGCAGAACGCCAATTCTGCTTATGACTTTGTCGCTTATGACCTAGTGAAAACTACATTGTCGGAGTCGGAGGCAGAAGAGGAAGAATAAGCCAATCACAATGCTGAATACCAGGTCTTGTGACTGGTTTGTTCTTACGCTTGTTCTTCCGACTCCCACACTCTAGTTTTCACTGAATCATAAACGACGGAGTATAAATGGAATCGGAAGGAATGAAAACGTTCTGATTCTTCCAACTCCGATTCTGTCGAGCCAAGAGATTATCAAGGTAAGAGAGTGAATCCCCCATATAGGTCTTATAACTAAGGTAATCCCTCTTAAGTTATTTTTAGACATGGTACCCAGTTCTTCCGCGGAATTTACTCGCACGTTGCGTGGATGTTTTCGTGGAGGATTTGTTTATGTTTCGCTTCCTTTGTTTTCGTTCCGTCTCAAAGCGAAGGAAAACCTCCAACGCTGTGGGGGCGTCTTCTTTGACCATTTTAATTACAAGCAAAGGAGCTTCGCCTCTCGCTATATGTTTTAACACATTTCGAAACTTTAATTTGAGTTTAAATAAGAGAGACGGTCCCCTGCACAAACAAAAACAACTGAACAAACGGCAGAGAAATGAGTAGACAAAATAAATAAATAAAAATAAATAAAAATAAATATACATTTATATAGCGCCATTTTCCACTAATTGTCCATGGCGCTTTACAATACTTTAAAATTAAAATCCTAAAATTAAAATCCTAATCCTTTAAAAACTCAAAATCTTAAATCCTAAGAATGAAATACGCTATATAATACAATTAGGCTACAAATAAAAAGTAAAAACTACAAATCAAATGCAAAAGAGTACAAAGCAAATTAAACAAACCTCCAAACACAACGCAACCGAACAAGCAGAAAGTGCAGACAGACGCCCGCCGCCTAAGCAGTAAAAGGCAGTTTAAGCAACAACGGTAACAACGCCTGAGACAGCGTCGATTAGAAAACGACTTCAACCAACGAATCTCGCGAGAATTAAGATTCATTCAGATTGTCTATCACTGTCAGAAACACCCCAAACAGGATATATAAGACAGCGGCAAAATTCGAAAAAGACGTTTTAAAAATTGGCCGTCGTAGTTCACGTTTTCTCGAATATGCTGAATCTGACCATTTCAAGTTGAACGGCAAAGAAATGAACAAAGACTTATAACGCAAGCTTACACAGCCATTGTACTCGTTGCCTTGCCGTTGTGGGTGTGGTTTGCTTTTTAAACTCCCTAAAACCGAATAAATGGGAAAATAATGGACAACCAAACGAGCACACAGCAAACGAAAGCCCAGCGGAACAAAAAGACTGTTGGGATTGTAGAAAACATCTCTGCTATAGAAACGTCTTTTGGAAATCAAAACACATAAAATGACTTTTCACCCAATTTCCCGCCAGTTTCGAGAAAGTCACTTGGGCCGTTCATGATCACGCATCGCGCGAGTTACGTCCTCGGAAGAACTGGGTACCATGTCTAAAACTAACTTAAGAGGGATTACCTTGGGTAGAGGACCTATTTCGGGGATTCAGTCCCTTACCTTGATAATCTCTTGATCGAGCCTTTGACTCCACTTACCACTCCGATTTTCGATTTTCACAAGGTCGTACTCTCCGACGCTAGTGAAAACCAGCCAATTTATCATCGCTGAAATCTTAATTTAGTATTTCTGTAACACTCCGGAAACGGAGAAGCAAATGTTTCAGAGATATTATCCAGCACATTTTCAGTAAATTGATCTAATGATGTCACACATGGAAAATGCTGATAACGAAGTAAACTAATTATTACTGCTTATATTACGTTCAACAGCGCATCCGCTAAGATCGAGGCTTACCATCGTACACTCTGACTCCTGATTCAGCTGTTACTGACAATTTGTTTTGTTTTACTTTCTCTTGACGGCGTCTCCTGTTTTATTCAAGTAAGCAACGAAAGTTACATACAATCAGTATCCAATATTTTATTTTAATTACAAGTGACTGACGAGGGAAGTACCTCGAAATGATTCTCCCTTGTGAAAGCCTGCTATCTAATATATTGACAACGACTAATGTCAGCATCATGTAGGTAAAACGTCACACTGAAGGTGACAAAACAGTTATTAGAGCGGTTTCTGTTTGAGTGTCGAAAAGTATAATTGCTTTTGCACTTTCCACAAGATCGACCTACACTCTAGTGCAACTAATTTTCATCCAATCACAGGTAAAACAAAAACCAATCGTCACTCGTTCGCACGCGTTTTCCCGCGTCTTGCTTCGAGTTTTTTATTGGTCAACTGCATGTTCGAATTCTGAGTCCTTTGTGATTGGCTAGAGTGATTACTTTGGTTTGGTTTTACGACACTCGGTTTAAAACTGCTTTACTAAAGAATGCCTTATCTCCACTAGTACATAAGCATGTTACAATCAGCGATAAAATCCCAGATGTCTTTCGATTCCATAATTGATTTTTACATGCTTATGTGTTAAAAAAAACCTTTAGTTATAGTTACTACCAACTTACCTTTTGAAGATTTTGTGGCAGGCGAAAGAAACAATCAAAACTATCAATAACCCAACAAGTCCGACAAATCCGTAAATAATGTTTAGGTACATTGCAGTCTTGGAGTCTGCTGTAAGGAAGAGATATACCACAAATCTTTTCATTAATGCACCGACTTATTTTGCCTTTTTTTTTCGTGAGTCATTAGTGATCATATCAAACATTACCTGCTACATTTTTTATCGTATATTCCTGTTGCTCAAAGGCATGTCAATTACCTTCAGTTGCTGGAGCTGCTGTAGTAGGTCAAATTGCATAAGAGACAAGTATATACATAGGTAATAATTTGGTGCTAATGGTAACCTAAGCTGCAAAAAAAATTGACAAGAAGAATCAATGATAAAGACAGAATTAGTTAGAATGCAATTAACTTCAACGTCTTCGATCCATTTGTGGTAACAGCCAGAAATTACAGACATGTATTCAGTGTTCATAATTCGTGGAATAAGAGATATATCAACCAGTCAGCCTAAAACGAAAGCTGAGATCAAAGTCTGTGGCGACCTTAAGCTTTGAAAAAGCTTTCTTTTCCTGTTCCTGTTTACGGTGAAGTGAAATACTCACAGCTTTTGTAAAAGGTTTTACCTTAGGTGATTCTTTTCTGTGCTAGTCTTCACAAGACTAGAAGGGAAATTTTTTTTTTTTTACAAGACAATACTGAATTATTACTAAAAAAAAAACAACAATAGAAAGGTTACACTTGTTGAGGCATGTTACCTGGAGTACAGTGTAATTATAAATTACAATATTCAGTTAACGAAATTTAGCATAGATTTCTATAATACTTTAAAATTACATTGGTTTGTAGGGTGACGTAGTGCTGGTTGCTGGTTATCAGGATTTAGCTATTCAGTTTCCCCTATTTTCGATTTTCCATTGATTATTTAGTTTTTGTTTGAATTGATTGCCAAGTGGGAATTTTCCCATCATTTTACAGTCATAGATATACTTTTTTATCAGTGTTATGAAAATTTCAAATTTCCACCTCAGTAGATGTTGTGATCCAATGGGAAATGATAAACGTAAAATCATTTACTTGAAACTCAAAGAGCACGAACATATTATGTTAATCTTAACTGGACAATTTTACAAACGAACCAGCTCTTAGTGTAAAAGTCTTCGCTCCAGCAGGTCCTTTTCCGATGTTGTTCATTGCAAATACCTGAGGCAAAAAAGACCAATTCGCCTTAATTAGAACTTCTACGGGTTGCCTTTTTTTGTCTCTTGGTTGTTTGTTTGTTTATTTGTCTGCTCGCTTCCTTGGCATAAAACTCCAAAATAACACTTAATTGCTGACACGGTAAACTGCTTTCCCAAACTACGAGTTCAAATTGTACCTACTTGGAACTCATACGTTTTTCCCGGCATTAGATTGTCAAACTGCAGTTCAGTTTCCTGTGTACTTCTTGACTTGATATCTGACAAGTCATCCTGTCTCGTGGATGTCACGTGATAACCTTTAACGACGCCAATCTTCGCTAGTAACGTCCATGACACAACAACGGCTTCTTCCGGTTGTTCAACCGATACTTCGGGCTTACCAGGAACTATATTGTGTAAAATAAACCAATTAAGAACATCACGTTCCAAGCGTAATCTCTAAAACCTTGAGCACAGCAATTTTAGTACACTCAACAAATTTATCTTCTTCCGACTGGTCGAGAGCAGAACAATATATATAAATCTCGCATAGAACTCTCAATATACGGAGTCGTCCATTAAGTTGCTATTTTAAGCAAGCGAAGCGTATTAACCAAATTTAAACGCCGATTTCAAATATGGGTGAGTCGAGGGGAACACTTTTAATTTATATTATAGCTCGTTCACGTCACATTATCACATTTGCCGTGATGCTGTAATGTTGCATACACTTGCAGTAAAACCGACCTCTAGTATATCTTCTAAAGCAGTTCTTTCACTTGGAAAACGTTTGGTCTCAAAGCAAAGCAAATCAAATTAATGAAAATATAAAGGTGTCTTATCTGAGTGAGATCTACGTATAGGTAGAGCAATCAATAATATTAATAAATGTGACAGCATAGTGCACATACTGTAAAACTAAAAAACGTACTTGATCCATTAGTCGTTACAAAGATTACTGCATAGTTTCCTTCGACTCCATGTCTTCGTTTCGCCACTTCACTCACTCTGTTTTTAGCGTAAATTTTAAAAGTGTAATTCTCAAATGACGAAAGGTTTGTTATCATCATCTCTGCCATGTCTAAATCTCCCTTATATGGTAAGTAAGAAACATCATTTCCGCACTCTTCATCAACACACTCGTTGTCGTGGTCATTGTCACATGGCTTACGACAATCGACGTCATAGTACAAATGAGTCCGGTCACCGGTTATTGCAGGCGGCAGCCATCTTAACTCCACTGCACTTTGGTTAACGAATGCAACGCTAATGTTTCTCGGGACGGTTGGAGGAACTAAAAGCAGCAAAAATAAACGGTTTTATTAATTAGTATTTCAGGATACTAGCGAAAAAGGAAACAAGGCATCTTAAAATTAACACGCGAAAGAGCTGATGCCTAAATACATTTAATGAATATTATTCATACAATAGGTTAGCTGATCTCCTAAATTCCAAATTATTGACAATCCCAGATGCATTCTGAAGATTGTGAGGTAATAATTCTGTCGAAATTTAAACATTATTCATGTTGAAAGTGAAGGTACAATTAATGTATGAATTGATGTTAACATTGTCATGAATTCTAGATTTCTGAGATCTGAGTCCATTCAAAATGTATCTCAAATTAATTTTGTAGCATTTCTTACCCGTACAAATAAGGCCCGTCTGGTCATTGTATTTTCCATTTGGACAAGCTAAAACAAGAATGCACCAACTGAGATAAGAACAGCAGAAAGGGAAATAATATTTATTGTACAGCACTGCACTTATTCACCTAGGAACCTTTCAGTGATTGCTACCATGCAGTTACAAGTTCCACAGTGTTTTCACTGTGTTTTAAATAGAGCGAAATAGAACACGCTGGTTTCTGTGGTTCTTCCTAAAAAGAGACTGAGCTCAACGAGGGGTGTTGCTTTAATATTCCTAAAAGAAAAGGGGAAACAAAAAAGACATCCAAGATAATAAAAGGTAATGTATGTGACCGCAACAGTCAATCTCATGTACATTTTCAAGTTAATCGAGTTTAAATCGTAAATGCAGCAACATCACCTTCGCATATCCCTCCATTATTCTCCATATCTTCTTTACAAATACATCTTCCTTCAAGTTCAGTGGTGTTCCACTCACCATTACCTTCACAGTGAACGTACAAACTGCCAGGTACTTGAACAGCATCTTTGATACAGTTTCCTTTCACTCGAATGGTGTCAGAATCATTCGCTGGCGCTACAGTCCTTGGTAGTGACACCAAACTGCTTCTGAGTGTTTCATCAGGACAAATGTTGTAAGTCACTTTAACAGAGAACAGAGTACTACAGGCTCCATAATTATGGAATGCTAATATAGTATACTGTCCTTTAACAAGGACGTTTATTGTTTCGGAATTTCTCGAATTGATAGCCTGTTTAATTTCTGCCACTCTTTCATACGCTGTTGTGTCGATGATAGGGTCAGGATAGGACATACTATCTGCAATAAACTGGTCTGACTGGTTTACGTACAAGTCAAAAACATTTACGCACTGAGGACAACTTGTGATTCGGTACGTGACAGTGATATCGATCCTGTTTGCTTTTCCGACTGTGATTTGATCACTCCACAGCCATTTGTTTGACTGTTGTAAGTTACAAGCCGTATATCGTATAGGGTTAGTCCGTCTATCCCACTGCAAATAAAGAATTAGTGACAAATCAACCAACAATCAATCGGTCATTAAAACTCAGAATCAAATACTGGTTATGCTATTTGTCTTCCGGCGGGCTTCCAATATAAAAGGACGGGGGTACTCGAAGGAAATTTTAAAAAGTCGCCACCAAGATCCTGTTTTGTGGATATGGCTTTTTCACCTCTAAGTGGTACAAATTCTTACATTAAAACAACACATTAACTGACACTGACTTTTTTCGGTTCCATTCCCTACAAAGTAGAATATAAAAGCAGAGACCGACACAACGTAGGATGATTTTTTTGAAGGTGCACTATATTTCGGCTGATCAGGCACAATGAGAATTTTACATTGGGACGTATTTTTTTGTAGAATATTTTCGTAATACCGGAAATGCGTAAAACTAATTGACAGTGTAAATTAACGATATGCATATGGTAAAATAAAATAATGAAAAAAGATAATAAAAGGAAACAATTAATACGTTTCTTCGCGGATGTTCAGACCATCGGGATCAATTGTTCTGCCTTTTTGAATTAAAAAAGCTTCCTGGCCTTACGGATAGAGTCTCGGTTGGAAAATATTTTTTCGATGGGGATTAATTGCATGTCGTTAGCAGTGTGGGAAAAAAGTACCACAAAAGCTCCTGCTTTTGAGGCTTTACAACCTAAGAGGTGCCAAACCTTTTTTAACCCCTAAAATGTACGACGAACACCCCCACCCTTTTTATATGGGAGTTCCCCCCCCCCTCGGGATTTGTCTATGCAGTAAAACCCAAATACTGTGTTCTCAGTTATTCTTACTGGACTGTAGCCCGTGTACATCCGCCCCCTCCCCTCAAAAAAATCTTGGAGAGTTTTTTTGAGGGGAGGAGACGGATGTACACAAGCTAACTGAACCGTTCATCGGATAGCCTACGTAGCTTGGTGGTTTTTAAGCAATTTGCTCGCGCTCAAATTGCTTAAAAAATTGCTTAAACCGCCAAGGCTATTCATCGGACGGTTAATAACTGAGCGCTCGTGGAACAGTGGGCGACACGCTATTTGCCATGGGAAAGGACTGGCTTAAATTAAAGTTCGTCATCATGTTAAAGGTTAGCGTTTAAACTTACCCCTGATACTCCAGACGGCTTACTAACCCAATTCCAACTGTGTTCGTCTGTGTTTTCCAGTATCAGTTGAACTGATGACGCTAATGCTACAAACGTCAAGGTCATCAAAACTGCGGTCCAAAACTTCTGCATGTTGATCAGTCACAACTTATAAATAAGAGGAAATAAAAAATTTAGTTTGGCAGCTATTGCCACAAAATTGATATTCTCAATATGGCGGACGACTGACGAGGTTCGAAGAGCGAGATATATTCAGAACTACCGCGTTTACAGCTTTTATACAGTTTGTATATATTTACATTTTTATTTTTGAAAGATTAAATGCTTCGAATGTGAATAGAAGACGTGATAAACGTGTCTTCATCTTATTCTTCTCATTACTCCAACACATTCCCGGCCTCGGCGAGTCAAATTTCCCGGAGTAGCTGTCTGGAATAACAACAAAGATCAGAAATTGCAAATATATCTAAACTATTTCTGTCGACAATAGGCTCGCTCTCGGAAAACTGTTGGCTTCTCGAAACAGCTGATGTCCAAGGAAAAATATCTGAGCATATTTTCACGCCAAATGGAGGTTATTGTGGTTATTATCCTTCAAATATTTTTTCGCAACAGGCAAATTGCGTTGTTCAATTTTTTTCTCTAAGCCCGCTTGTTTACAGGAAAGTTTTCACGGACGAGTACTAACCATACAGGTATTTTCCTGGGACGGGCACTCGTCTGTAAATAATTTGGTTGGGTGGACGCGGTTTGTGGGAAACAAAAGAATACAGACAAATGTATGGAAAATTAAAATAATCAACTAAGCGTTTTCTAGCCAAGCTACATCCTTCAAACTTGGTGAATACAATCTTCTACCTGGTATTTTAACGTTACGATTCACAAATTGTGTAAAGTTCAATTTTGGAAAAAGTTATTTGCCATCGGATACCCATACCGTGAAACACTGTAATTTCTGCCAGCTTTCCCTATCCGTCAAGATGGCGTCGAAAACCGTGATAAGGCCTATTAGATCTGTAGTTTATTGTACCTTACATTTTGTAGCATTTAACGTACTGTACTATAAACTTAATTACTGGTCCCGAAGGAAACAGCAAGATTTTGTCTTCCGGAGAATCTCGATGTTAGCTGTTGCCGCGTGACCATAAATCAACCAATAAGAGTGCGCATTAGAATCACCCAAACCCCAGCTATTTAACAATTCAAGCTATTTCCGTCATGGTAAATTTACTGGCATAATGCAAGCTAAGTTTTCGCGGTGAAAAGTCATTGCTGAATGTGGTAACTGACATACAGTGAAACCTGTATTTAGCGGAACCCTTGGGGCCCTCACTAGTGTCCGCTTAATACAGGGATCCGCTCAAAACAGGTTCTAATATGTTTTACAATAATAGTTAATTCTTAAATCTTTTGTAACACAGTGTAACACACTGTAAGATCAAACACTGCTCAAAGGAGAATGTCCAGTCAGTCAATGTATCAATCTGGAATAATCACTTAGCTTTAAAACGACATCGCTGAACAATGTTAAAAGAGTCTCAGCTGGACCTTTAAAGTAAAAAGCTCTTGAAGTGTCCGCTTATCGCAGGTTTTGTGCAACAAAATGGTTTAATATTGGTGTCCGCGTCCGCTTAACAGCGGTGTCCGCTGAATGCAGGTTTATTTTAAAGTAAATATGGGAGGAAAATTTTGGGACTTAAGCTGGTGACTACTTAATAGAGGGTTTCCGCTTAATATAGGGTCATTAATACAGGTTTTGCTGTATGAAGCATTGTCGCCGAAATTTAAGCTGAACTAAAGTTCAAGTTATTTCCGCCATGATGAATTCAGTGACGTAATGCAAGCATCGTCGCCTAAACAAAAGTGAAAAGTCATTGCTGAATGTGGTAACTGTGTGATAGATGATGAATTGTCGCCGAATTTAAGCTGAACTGAAATCTCATTCCAGCCTTATATCAGCTCTATCAACATCGCTAGGAAAGGAGCGAATATTGTAATAGACAAACATTTATGAAGAGCAAAACATATTTGCAAATTAAACAAACAAATTAAGTCCACTTTAGCGCCATCGTTACACGGTATTAACATTCGTTCTGACGCGGGCATAAGCGGACACTAAGCAATGATATCAGAACTCTGTTTCATGTTCCAGATTTATTTTAGGAACGGACTCTTTATGAGATCTCACAGCTTTACTCAAAGGGCAAAAGCCCTCCAAAGCTGAAATTGACTGAGCGGGCGATAACTTCCGCATGGCAACGAACAGTGTTGTGGCGCAGTATTTTCTCTTATTGCACGGCATTGATTCATCGATCTACTGGTCAGCTACTGGCAGCCATGAGATGATAAGTTGGATGTGAGAAGGCACGTCAGTTCCCATGCACTGAAAGTCTGATGGTATGTTTTGACGAAGATTACACTCGACTGAAAGCGATTACATTTCGCAAATGTCAACTGTTTAACTCACGTTATCACTCACGGAATGCATGCATTTCGTTACAAGTTATATACTTACCAGTTCGTGATCGACAAACAATCTTGATTCATCGAAAGAATCTTTGAAAGAGTAGCCCAAGGTCAGACAACACGAACATAGGGTAGAGACTGCATTGCTTCTACGGTTGACCTGGTCTGCGCGAACTGAGAGATATGCAATAAGTATGTAGATATCAAATACTTATAATTTGACAACGAATGATGTCACTGTCAAAACTGAAAAGATCAGTTTACGTGACTACATAGTACCCACATGTGTCGCGGTTTTCGTGTGGCTGGAAAAAGTCTTACAGTTTGAAAATGTGTCCTGACTTAGCCATTGTTTGGGAAAGCTTATAGCGGTGGACTGTGCAAAAGTTTTGTATGGCGTGACTTTGATCTGTGGGGCAAACAGTCAGCAGATATTGTCCTAAAACAAAGCTCTCTCAAAGATTTGCATGTTATTACGTTGATTAACGAAGGAGAACGAGCAAGGGTTCCCTGCTTTTCACTGGTTGAAAAGGCAAAAAGATGTTTACTGTTGTAGTTTTCACAGTATTTTATACAGAGCGCGCAGCGGTCAAAATGCTGGTTAGAGTTTTGAACAACATGGCGTTGGAAAAGAGGTGTCACCTCCAGAACGTTGACTCTCACAGAGTTTCGTTCATCAACATTTGTGTAAGACTTAACTTTCCTTGACGAAGAAGAGTGAAACATTCAAATGTGCCGACAAAAAGTTCAACCTAACTAAGGATTGCATGCTAAACTCCCGTCAAAATATGAGTAAATATGACGACAACCTTATGAACCGGGAAAAAATACAAACAAATTGAAACTAAATTCACCACTAACACCTGGTATATAGCAGACACTTTGAACCTGTTTAAGCTTTTATCATAGACGGCAGTGAAGTAAAACACAGTTCTTCATTGTTGGGTTTTAAACTTCATAATTTGCCTGTTTGCTTGTACAGTAAATGTTTGATTTCGTTCCGAAGTTCATGAACTGAGGGCAAACTTTTTATTAAGGGTTTAAGTCTCCAATTGCGTAGAAAATGTCATGTAACCACGGAAACATAGTTTACAAGAGATTTGTGGGGAAGGATCGACACCGACTAAGCGGAATGTGATTAAACATTCGTGTCAGGAACTGATCAGTGAGGATAATCAGGGTATTTTTATTATTCACTGAGGGTGAGAGTAACAAGAGAGTTGAAAACAAATGACACGTGAGCTATAACAAAGTTGCCACCTTTTACTAGGTCTAAAATTTTCAGTTGTAATTTTCATAGAACCAATATAAAAATTTCGTTCGAAGCCAAAAATAGAATGCTAATTCTAAAAATATCAAAAATACCTCTGCCTTTTTTCTAGAAATCTTTTGAACACATTATCCTACCCGCCTCCTACAATGTTTTTATGATTAATAAAAACCATACACATGTATACAGCATGCCGAGTGAGTGAGCATAATATATAGATTTAGCCAACCCTAAAAAGCGCGGAGCTGCCATAAAACACCAATCATTTTGATACTCAACACAATAGCCTTATTTCATCAAAAAGCATTTAACCAAACCGAATGAATTGAACAAACAAAACAAGGAAATCTCCATAAACAAAATACGCAAATCACTCCATGCAAGTCTCTTTTGGCAACTGTTGTGTGCTTTTTTAAAGGAGAAGGTCACCCCAAAAAGATTACTTCTTTTGTCTTCTCCTATAGCAAGTAAACATTCAGCTTTTCCATTGACGTAAGTTTCAGCCTTTGAAGTGCCCGCTATCCTGAAGAATTTCGTCTCGAAAGAAGCGACTTCGGAGGCCTCCATTTTGAAGTTGCCTGGCAGCCAGGCCGTGTTTATGTAACCTCATTCCATCCGGCTCGAAGTTGGAGGGATGGAGAAAAACCTGCAACTGACTTGGCATCCTTCACAAAGTCATCAAAATCTATTTCTTCCCTAGCGATTATCCACTTCGCTATCG